>NW_006256908.1:1025024-1411215 GCF_000478725.1 Eutrema salsugineum | reverse complement strand
TGGAGATGGATAAGATGGATAATGACGGATTTGCTGCTTTAACACAAAGATTCTCAAACTCTCTTGATTAGAACCCTTAAAAATCGATATTTCTCTTCTAAAAGAGAGTCATTTCACAAAATGGGCAAGAGACAAAAGGAATAAAGCTTGGTCCTTAGGGTAAAACCTTAAAAAACCATATATGGGTCTTAAAACGAACCGGGTCAGCCTGGAACAAACCGGTTCCTGACCCGGCTTTAATGGGTAAAATCTCGAGTGTGCGAGTTGGTCAGGAGCTTCCCATGTCGCATGCCCAAGTCGCACAGCCACAGAAACAGTCTTGTGAGCCTTAAGTCCTTCAATCTCAGCCGCATGCCCATCTAGGTGTAAACCGCGAGTCTTCATGCGATTCAGTCTTTCTTCTCTTCAACTCGCATGACCAAGACGAAATCTGGGGAGAATATATAATTGATAGACAAGACTTTTTCGGTCTTAGGGCTATCAATCCCCTTGTCAAAATAGCACAAAAAAGGTTGTCTATCCAAGAATGTGGTGATAGACACTAGGCTATATGATCAGTTTCTCAATTCAAGTAAACAGATGAGGTTTTGATTGTATAATGACTAAGCAAGTGATCAAACAAGAACTAAGCAAATGACAAGTGATATGAATATGAGATGATGGAAGCATGAGATTCTAGACATGATAGTTGGCTAGGGTGCTTTGGTGCTAAACTAGAAATGCTAATGATAATGATGAGACATGATTTAAATGATTAAGAACTCTAATCTAGATTAATCCTCTCATGAAGGCTTTAACCTCTATGCTAATCATTTTCAAACCAAATCATTATTTGTGAAATATGAATCAGTGAGCATTAATAAACAGTTCTAGAAGATCATTCATGCAAATAACAAGACATCATCATGCAGCAAATGCTTAAACCTCTAATACAGCTCTTTCAGGAATTTCATCAAACACTTTTGGTGCATGAAATTCCCAGATTCTAGATCACAAGTGATGTGCAAGGATCTAGCCTAGAGAACAGCTGTTTAGAGAGATGAATCAATGAATCTAGCCCTAAGCACTCATAATCTAACACTTTAGTACCCTAACCTACACATCTAGAACCTCATTAAGATGACTACTCACTATTTATACTAATCTGTCTTAAAGCTTTGCAAGTTGAGAAGATTGGCATGATTAATGATGAGAAATAGAGATGGATAAGATGGATAATGACGGATTTGCAGCTTTAAACACAAAGATCTCTCAAACTCTCTTGATTAGAACCCTAAAAAATCGATATTTCTCTTCTAAAAGAGAGTCTTTTCACAAAAGAGGCAAGAAACAAAAGGAATAAAGCTTGGTCCTTAGGGTAAAACCTTAAAAAACTATATATAGGTCTTAAAACGAACCGGGTCAGCCTGGAACAAACCGGTTCCTGACCCGGCTTTAATGGGTAAAATCTCGAGTGTGCGAGTTGGTCAGGAGCTTCCCATGTCGCATGCCCTAGACGCACAGCCATAGAAACAGTCTTGTGAGCCTTAAGTTCTTCAGTCTCAGCCGCATGCCCAGCTAGGTGTAAACCGCGAGTCTTCATGCGATTCAGTCTTTCTTCTCTTCAACTCGCATGACCAAGACGAAATCAGGGGAGAATATATAATTGATAGACAAGACTTTTTCGGTCTTAGGGATATCAATCCCCTTGTCAAAATAGCACAAAAAAGGTTGTCAATCCAAGAATGTGGTGATAGACACTAGGCTATATGATCAGTTTCTCAATTCAAGTAAACAAATGAGGTTTTGATTGAATAATGACTTAGCAAGTGATCAAACAAGAACCAAGCAAATAACAAGTGATATGAATATGAGATGATGGAAGCATGAGATTCTAGACATGATAGTTGGCTAGGGTGCTTTGGTGCTAAACTAGAAATGCTAATGATAATGATGAGACATGATTTAAATGAATAAGAACTCTAATCTAGATTAATCCTCTCATGAAGGCATTAACCTCTACACTAATGCATTTTCAAACCAAATCATCATTTGTGAAATATGAATCAGTGAGCATTAATAAATAGTTCTAGAAGATCACTCGTGCAAATAACAAGACATCATCATGCAGCAAATGCTTAAACCTCTAATACAGCTCTTTCAGGAATTTCATCAAACACTTTTGGTGCATGAAATTCCCAGATTCTAGATCACAAGTGATGTGCAAGGATCTATCCTAGAGACAGCTATTTAGAGAGATGAATCAATGAATCTAGCTCTAAGCACTCATAATCTAACACTTTAACACCCTAACCTACACATCTAGAACCTCATTAAGATGACCACTCACTAATCATACTAATCTGTCTTAAACCTTTGCAAGTTGAGAAGATTGGCATGATTAATGATGAGAAATGGAGATGGAGAAGATGGATAATGATGGATTTGCAGCTTTAAACACAAATACCTCTCAAACTATCCTGATTAGAACCCTTAAAAATCGATATTTCTCTTCTAAAAGGGAGTCTTTTCACTAAAGAGGCAAGCAACAAAAGGAATAAAGCTTGGTCCTTAGGGTAAAACCTTAAAAAAACTATATATATCTCTTAAAACAAACCGGGTTAGCCTGGAACAAACCGGTTCCTGACCCGGCTATAATGGGTAAAATCTCGAGTGTGCGAGTTGGTCAGGAGCTTCCCATGTCGCATGCCCAAGTCGCACATCCATAGGAACAGTCTTGTGACCCTTAAGTCCTTCGGTCTCAGCCGCATGCCCATCTAGGTGTAAACTGCTAGTCTTCATGCGATTCAGTCTTTCTTCTCTTTAACTCACATGACCAAGACGAAATCTGGGGAGAATATATAATTGATAGACAAGACTTTTTTGGTCTTAGGGCTATCAATACCCTTATCTAAGCTATATGATCGGTTTCTCAATTCAAGTAAACAGATGAAGTTTTGATTGACTAATGAAAACTAAGAACTTAAAACAAGATTAATGACTAAGCAAGTGATGAAACAAGAACTAAGCAAATGACAAGTGATGTGAATATGAGATGATGGAAGCATGAGATTCTAGACATGATAGTTGGCTAGGGTGCTTTGGTGCTAAACTAGAAATGCTAATGACAATGATGAGACATGATTTCAATGATTAAGAACTCTACTCTAGATTAATCCTCTCATGAAGGCATTAACCAAATTATCATTTGTGAAATATGAATCAGTGCATTAATAAACAGCTCTAAAAGATCATTCAAGTAAATAACAAGACATCATCATGGAGCAAATGCTTAAACCTCTAATACAGCTCTTTCAGGAATTTCTTCACACTTTTGGTGCATGAAATTCTCAGATTCTAGATCACAAGTGATGTGCAAGGATCTAGCCTAGAGAGCAGCTGTTTAGAGAGATGAATCAATGAATCTAGCCCTAAGCACTCCTAATCTAACACTTTAGCACCCTAACCTACACATCTAGAACCTCATTAAGATGACTACTCACTAATCATACCAATCTGTCTTATACCTTTGCAAGTTGAGAAGATTGGCATCATTAATGTTGAGAAATGGAGATGGAGATGATGGATAATGATGGATTTGCAGCTTTAAACACAAATATCTCTCAAACTCTCTCGATTACAGCACTTAAAAATCGATATTTCTCTTCTAAAAAGGAGTCTTTTCACAAAAAAAGGAAGAAACAAAAGGAATAAAGCTTGGTCCTTAGGGTAAAACCCTAAAAAACTATATATAGGTATTAAAACGAACCGGGTCAGCCCGAAACAAACCGGGTCCTGATAACACCGTATTTTGACTACTTTTATGGATCGTTTTGAAATACTTTTTCTATGTTTTTAATTGCTTTTAAGTACTTTTATTACGTTTTTCTAGTATTTGTAGTTCCAAGACTCTTTTCAGGTAACTTAGGGTAAAGCTTAACAAAATGGATAGAGAACCAGATTTCAGCTCGGAGTCAAACCGTCAGAAGTTCACCCTTGATTGAAGGCCTTCTCACCGTCTGATCCAGCTCAAATTTGGAGATCTTAGAGATGGAAGTATCAGCGTTCCAGTGCACTTTACAGCTTGCCAATCCAACGGTTCAATCAAAAGATACACGAAGAGCATGATGTCCCGTAAACCAGCCGGCAGGCACTTCCACCCGCGGCCAACAAGCAATTTCCCGCGGTCAGGAGCATCCCGACCGCGGCAAAACACTCATTCCCCACGGTCACACTTGTCCCGACCGCGGCCATCAACCTCCGAGCCAAAAAAGCCCATTTCTGAAGCCCACATTTGGAGAAACCCTAAGTGACGTCCAGAGAGGTCTTGAGCACTATAAATACATGTCTTAGGAACCCTAGATATCGTGTAACCTCATATCATCTATCATTACTTCATACTTTTATTGTTTTTGCTTTAGCTTTTAGGGAGAGAGAGATTTGTTATCTTGAACCCTTGTTCTTTCTTTTTCAATTTCGGTTTCTATTCTACTTATTAATACTATGTTTTTGATTTCGTTCATTATGTCTGAGTAGTTTTATTGTTGGGATTATGGGATTTTCGATGGGGATTTATAGGTTCGATGAGGATTCCATGAGCTTTTGAGCCGAGTCTTAGAACTTTTTTTTCTGAATTCGTTTTTACTGCATGAGAGTAGCGTCATGAACTACAATCTGATCCAGATGCTTGGTGACACGAAAGTGTTCATCAGGTATCAGATCTAGTTTGGGAGAGCAAAACAAACATAGGAGTGGAAACCTACCTATGGGCGATTTGTGAATTAGGACGAGTCTTAAACATAATGCATCTCTTCTCTTCCAAGGCCAGAGTCGAAACCTACTGGTCAGGGTTGAGAGAGATAGTTGTCTATGATCACGACAGTGGCGTATTCATACGTCCGTGACTCCAGTTCGAAATGTTTAAGCTAATATCTTACCAATTTTACTCCTAGCAATGTTTTGAATCGTTCGTACCCTTGAGAAAACTTCCCTGAACCCCAACGCTTTCTTTCTTATTGATTTACACCGATTTTATCTCAAGCTTTAATTCAATATTGTCTTTCCTTTTTAGTAGATTTTCGTTTAAGCAATTAGAATATCCGTTTTTCTCATTTTTCGCCATTTTCGTTAAGTTTAGTTATTAGGTCATTTAATTCTCGTATTATCTTTTAAGATTTCGTTTTTGCATTTCAAACACACTACCAAACCCCCACTAAACCGTTTTTGTTCTAGACTTCCTTACTTTAATCTTATATCAAAGGCTTTTTGCAGGAAAAGTTCCTCTTTCCCTATGGATTCGATCCCTAAGTACTACAATCGATCAGCTGTGCACTTGCGGCTATTGATTTCAATTAGGGTAAAACTTGACACCCACAACACACCAACATCAAGTTTTTGGCGCCGTTGCCGGGGAAGGCACGCGTTTTCTTTTCTGCAAAACCCCGAGAAAGGTTAGTAAATCGACTCTAGAACCCCCTTTTCTGCAACTTTCCATTTTTCGGTTATTTTGTTTCCATTTCAGAAGATATGGATCCTATAAATCGAAATATACACTATGAGGAAGGTTTCTATAACACTCCTCAAGCCACCAGACGCAGAGAAGAACACCAAGTCCGAAATCCTAGCTACATGGATGGATACAACCAGCCAAACCACCCTTACCACCGGCGTAGAGAGACTGTTCGGCGCCGGGAAGATCCTTATGACCCTCCTCCGACCTACTTCGAGCCACACGCCTATAATCCTCCACTTCAGAACCCTAGTCAGCAAGAGGACAACTTGAGGATATGCAGACGTTTGGGACGCCTCGAAGGGATGATAAACCAGTTCCTTGATCAGCAGATTCTCACCGAGAACACCCTGCTCAAGAAAATTGATTCAATCTCTGAAGAGTTCAACAGAAAATTTGATGATATGGCCAACCATATTCGAGTTTTGGAAGAGCAAATCCACAAGGACTCACAAGCACTAGCTGGGATGATCCACCAAGTCGCAACAGAGCAGACAAGACAAGGGTATGACATCAAACAAAACTCAAGTGATATTGTCGAATCAAAACAGGAGATTAAAGAAGTCAGAGAATCCGCCTCCTGGTATAGAGAGAAGACAGACGAAGAGTTGCAAGAGATCGAGCACAGGCTGAACAAACTCGAGCTCAAAGCATGGGAGATTGATGCAAGAATGGAGCAGATGCCCAACATTGAGCAAATTCAGAGATTTTCTAAGAAATCTCCCAAAGATCCTAATGAAGATGCACAACAACGCCCTGGTATGAGTTCATATGATGCTAGTCTACCCAATAAAGAAGCTGGAGAGGTTCGTATCAAGTACAAGAAGGAAGAGACGGACTATGAGCAGTTTACATCCGGGGCCGCGGGTCCAAGTTTTCCGACCGCGGACAATGCCTTGTTTCCCGCGGTCGCGACTCCTCTGACCGCGGGAGTTGGTCGCTCAGATGCTCCTCCGGGTTTTGAGAGGAAAATAATACATCTTCTGTCCCAACTTCAGCCTCCAACACCTAAAAAAGCAACTCAGGAAGAAGAAAACCAAGTTTCAGATGAAGAACCAGATTGGCATGAATCATTACCTTGTATGATAGCAACGGAATGTGTTGAAGATTCAGCTGACTCTTCAATCCAAGAAGACCAGACATGCAGCGAGATAAAGATGCCATACATCGATTAAATCAGTGAATATGACGCTGCAGCTTTCTTTTGTGAATCATATTCTGCGTTTGAGACACCAGCCAACACCTACAGAGAAAGGCAAGTTCGAATTCTCCATAAGGTCAAGACTACATGTCAGTTTCTTATCTCTTGTTCTATTAGAGGAGAAATGTTTAAAAACGTGCTATGTGATTCTGGAGCTTGTCTTAACATGATGTCCAAGGCAATTGATTTGAGACTTGGTATTAAACACCTGCGCAGGACTAGAGCAAAGATTAGCCTAGCTGATGATTCTAATGCAACACCTCAAGTAATAGCTCATGAAATTCCTTTGAGAATAGGAGATTGCATAGTGCCTGTCGACCTCTACATTGTCGAGACAAGAGATGCAACATATCCAGTGATTCTCGGATGGTCTATTCTAGCAACTTCCGGAGCTATAATGGACTGGCCAAACCGGAGGATTTCATTTGCTAATATCGACAAAGATGTCTTCACAGAAGCTGTTCCATACAACAGCAAAGCAGGAAAACGTTCTGCAGCAGAAGAGTTTGAAGAAGAACTTTGGAGTGACGAAGAACCTGCTAAGCAAAGCAAGGAGATGTCGAAAAAGACTTGTCTCAGGACAAGGTATTCTTCATTGGAATAAGTCACGTCCAACACCAAAAGTCGAGCTAAACGACTTAAAACAGAAGCGTTTAATGGGAGGCAACCCATTTAGGTATTGCTTTCTTTAGAATTTTTCTTTCTTTTTCTTTCGATCTTTTTTTTTTCTTAGTTTCAGGTGTTTCTTATAAAACAAAAAAAGCCAAAAAAAAAATCAAAAAACCAGGAAAAAAACCAAAAAGAAGGATAGTACCTAACTGCTCGGCCCAGCAGGAACCAAGAAGAAGCAGGAAGAGGCCGCGATATAAGCCCCCTCGGTCGCAGACTTTCTGAGCGTGGGAAACCCATCATCGACCGCGGTCGCGTGAATATGACCGTGGCCAAGCACTTGGTTGCCGCGGTCGTGCAGCCCCTGACCGCGGCATCTGGTCGTTGACATCAAACCCGACCCCAAACCACCCCTTTCACCTCATTTCACCTCACCAATCACCCTCCACCTCATTCATCACCCTGCACCACCTTCATCACCACCAACCACCTTCCCAAACCCCTTCGAATGAATCCGGTTCATCTCCACCAGCATCCCGGATCCAGGTAAGTTCTCTTTGTCCTTACCAATTCGATTATCTATGCATTCTTCTCATCCAATCTCAACTTGTTTCACACTAAGGACAGTGTGATTTAAGTCTGGGGGAGGATTTCATCCCTTTCTAACCACTTTTCTTTCATGAGTCTTGCATTATCTACACTTTTTGCATTTTCCTTAAAGTTTTTCAAAATCGGTTTTCAAAACAAAATACGTTTTAAAGGGAATGGTGAACATGAATCAATGATAGTTGACTGTGTGCTTTTAGACTGTTCTTAGTGACATGCTCATTCATGATTTAGGACTAGACTAGGCGGTAGTTAAGCACATTTGAAACGAAGTACCCGAGAGGAATTTGAATGATTTCGATTTAGATGAAGGGATACACTAGCTCTGTTTTATTTGGACTTAATTTGGACTTAATTTTCTCATTGAAGCATTAGACCAGGGAACGAATCATACATTCAGGACTCCTTTATCCTTTTACCACTCTCTGTTGATCCTGAATAGCTAGTTCATCTTTAGCTAGATCCCCACCTTAACCAATCCTCTTTCAAACCACATTCACTCTTGTTTTCTATTGTCTTATATGCAGATAAGTGCAAAAAAGTTGGAGAGAAAGAGGAACGACGCCGTTTTCAGTCACCAAGGACAAAGACCTGCGATTTGCCGGAAAAGTTCCTGGAAGGATTCAACACAAGAGGAAGCTCAGTTTGCCTTAGAAAAATCTCAAATTTTGGTACAATCTCGTCCTCTAGTCTCTCTCTCTTTAAAAGGCATTTCCTTTTCAAAAAAAAAAAAAATCCGAAAATAAGAGAAGAAAGGAAATAAAAGCCTTAGAGAGTCTAGAGAGGTCGAATTTTAAGTCCCAAGGCAACTGGAGTTCGATTTTATGGAGTTTTGGAGATTGTTTTATGATTCCCGGAAAGAATCTAAGTCTTGGGGAATAGCTGTTTACAACAAAGGAGGAAGGATTATGCAACAACATTGGGCAAGAAGAAGTGACTGAAAACTGTGGTCATCAACAGGTCCTTATCTCTCTTGCGGTTTTGCATATTATCTTGCATCCTCCAGATCTTCAGGTAACCCGAAACACCTTAACTCCACCACTTAAATAGCCCTTTAATGCCAAACGCCGTCTACCCTGGATGATGTCTTTAATGAGAACTCACTATTGAACTTAATGAATGTTGAGAGCTAGTTGACTGGAATCAAGATTTAAATTGTTTAAGTTTTGCATGACGGAAAAAGTGGACTAGTATCTCTTGTGCATTGGTGAGAATTTTCTAGACTAAGTTGTGGATTGATGCACTATCTATGGTCCTAGTTAAGGAGTTCATGTCTATGAGATTTGTGCATTCCCTATTTTTGTTTTCACTTAACCAGTTTAAGCTTTTGTTTTGTTTGAGGACACACAAAGGTTTAAGTCTGGGGGAGTTGAAAACACCGTATTTTGACCATTTTTATGGATCGTTTTGAAATACTTTTTCTATGTTTTTAATTGCTTTTAAGTACTTTTATTACGTTTTTCTAGTATTTGTAGTTCCATGACTCTTTTCAGGTAACTTAGGGAAAACCTTAACAAAATGGATAGAAAACCAGATTTCAGCTCAGAGTCAAACCATCAGAAGTTCACCCTTAATTGAAGGCCTTCTCACCGTCTGATCCAGCTCAAATTTGGAGACCTTAAAGATGGAAGTATCAGCTTTCCAGTGCACTTTACAGCTTGGCAATCCAACGGTTCAATCAAAACATACGCGAAGAGCAAGATGTTCCATAAACCAGCCGGCAAGCACTTCCACCCGCGGCCAACAAGCGATTTCCCGCGGTCAGGAGCATCCCGACCGCGGCAAACCACTCATTCCCCGCGGTCACACTTGTCCCGACCGCGGCCATCAACCTCCGAGCCCAAAAAGCCCATTTCTGAAGCCCACATTTGGAGAAACCCTAAGTGACGTCCAGAGAGGTCTTGAGCACTATAAATACATGTCTTAGGAACCCTAGATATCGTGTAACCTCATATCATCTATCATTACTTCATACTTTTATTGTTTTTGCTTTAGCTTTTAGGGAGAGAGAGATTTGTTCTCTTGAACCCTTGTTTTTTTTTTTCAATTTCGGTTTCTATTCTACTTATTAATACTATGTTTTTGATTTCGTTCATTATGTCTGAGTAGTTTTATTGTTGGGATTAAGGGATTTTCGATGGGGATTTATATGTTCGATGAGGATTCCATGAGCTTTTGAGCCGAATCTTAGAACTTTTTCTTCTGAATTCGTTTTTACTGCATGAGAGTAGCGTCATGAACTACAATCTGATCCAGATGCTTGGTGACACGAAAGTATTCATCAGGTATCAGATCCAGTTTGGGAGAGCAAAACAAACATAGGAGTGGAAACCTACCTATGGGCGATTTGTGAATTAGGACGAGTCTTAAACATAATGCATCACTTCTCTTCCAGGGCCAGAGTGGAAACCTACTGGTCAGGGTTGAGAGAGATAGTTGTCTATGATCACGACAGTGGTGTATTCATACGTCCGTGACTCCAGTTCGAAAAGTTTAAGCTCAGATCTTACCAATTTTACTCTCTAGCAATGTTTTGAATCGTTCGTACCCCTGAGAAAACTTCCCTGAACCCCAACGCTTTCTTTCTTATTGATTTACACCGATTTTATTTCAAGCTTTAATTCAATATTGTCTTTCCTTTTTAGTAGATTTTCATTTAAGCAATTAGAATATCCGGCTTTCTTATTTTTGTTCATTTTCGTTAAGTTTAGTTATTAGGTCATTTAATTCTCGTATTATCTTTTAAGATTTCGTTTTTGCATTTCAAACACACTACCAAACCCCCACTAAATCGTTTTTGTTCTAGACTTCCTTACTTTAATCTTATTTCAAAGGCTTTTTGCAGGAAAAGATCCTCCTTCCCTGTGGATTCGTTCCCTAAGTACTACAATCGATCAGCTGTGCACTTGCGGCTATTGATTTCAATTAGGGCAAAACTTGACAACCCTCGACACATCAAGTCACACACCATCAGGTCCTAACCCGGCTTTAATGGGTAAAATCTCGAGTGTGCGAGTTGATCAGGAGCTTCCCATGTCGCATACCCAAGTCGCACAGCCATAGAAACAGTCTTGTGTGCCTTAAGTCCTTCAGTGCCAGCCGCATGCCCATCTAGGTGTAAACCGTGAGTCTTCATGCGATTCAGTCTTTCTTCTTTTCAACTCACATGACCAAGACGAAATCTGGGGAGAATATATAATTGATAGACAAGACTTTTTAGGTCTTAGGCTATCAATTCCCTTGTCAAAATAGCACAAAAGAGGTTGTCAATCCAAGAATGTGGTGATAGACACTAAGCTATATGATCTGTTTCTCAATTCAAGTAAACAGATGAGGTTTTGATTGAATAATGACTAAGCAAGTGATCAAACAAGAACTAAGCAAATGACAAGTGATGTGAATATGAGATGATGGAAGCATGATATTCTAGACATGATGGTTCGCCAGGGTGCTTTGGTGCTAAAATAGAAATGCTAATGACAATGATGAGACATGATTTAAATGATTAAGAACTCTAATCTAGATTAATTCTCTCATGAAGGCTTTAACCTCTACCCTAATCCATTTTCAAATTAAATCATGAATTGTGAAATATGAATCAGTGAGCATTAATAAACAGCTCTAAAAGATCATTCAAGCAAATAACAAGACATCATCATGGAGCAAATGCTTAAACCTCTAATACAACTCTTTCAGGAATTTCATCAAACATCTTTGGTGCATGAAATTCTCAGATTCTAGATCACAAGTGATGTGCAAGGATCTAGCCTAGAGAACAGCTGTTTAGAGAGATGAATCAATGAATCTAGCCCCAAGCACTCCTAATCTATCACTTTAGCACCCTAACCTACACATCTAGAACCTCATTAAGATGACAACTCACTAATCATACTAATCTTTCTTAAACCTTTGCAAGTTGAGAAGATTGGCATGATTAATGTTGAGAAATGGAGATGGAGAAGCTGGATAATGATGGATTTGCAGCTTTAAACACAAATATCTCTCAAACTCTCTTGATTAGAACCCTTAAAAATCCATATTTCTCTTCTAAAAGGGAGTCTTTTCACAAAAGAGGCAAGAAACAAAAGGAATAAAGCTTGGTCCTTAGGGTAAAACCTAAAAAACTATATATAGGTCTTAAAACGAACCGGGTCAGCCCGGAACAAACCGGGTCCTGACCCGGCTTTAATGGGTAAAATCTGGAGTGTGCGAGTTGGTCAGGAGCTTCCCATGTCGCATACCCATGTCGCACAGCCATAGAAACAGTCTTGTAGCCTTAAGTCCTTCAGTGTCAGCTGCATTGCCCATCAAGGTGTAAACCGCGAGTCTTCATGCGATTCAGTCTTTGTTCTCTTCAACTCGCATGATGATGTTGGTGTGTTGTGGGTGTCAAGTTTTACCCAAATTGAAATCAATAGCCGCAAGTGCACAGCTGATCGATTGTAGTACTTAGGGATCCAATCCACAGGGAAGGAGGATCTTTTCCTGCAAAAAGACTTTGAAATAAGTTAAAGTAAGGAAGTCTAGAACAAAAACGGTTTAGTGGGGGTTTGGTAGTGTGTTTAAAATCTAAAAACGAAATCTTAAAAGAGAATACGGAAATTAAATGGCGTAATAACTAAACTTAACGAAAATGAATAAAAATAATAAAAACGGATATTCTAATACTTAAATGAAAATGAACTAAAAAGGAAAGACAATATTGAACTAAAGCTTGAAAGAAAATCGGTGTAAATCAATGGAGAAGAAAGCGTTGGGGTTCAGGGAAGTTTTCTCAGGGGTACGAACGATTCAAAACATTGCTCGAGAGGAAATTTTGTAAGATCTTAGCTTAAACTTTTCGAACTGGAGTCACGGACGTATGAATACGCCACTGTCGTGATCATAGACAACTATCTCTCTCAACCCTGACCAGTAGGTTTCCACTCTGGCTCTGGAAGAGAAGAGATGCATTATGTTTAAGACTCGTCCTAATTCACAAATAGCCCATAGGTAGGTTTCCACTCCTATGTTTGTTTTGCTCTCCTAAACTAGATCTGACACCGGATGAAGACTTTCACGTCACCAAGCATCTAGATCAGATTGTAGTTCATGACGCTACCTCATGTAGTAAAAACGAATTCAGAAGAAAAAGTTCTAAGATTCAGCTCAATAGCCAATGGAATACTCACCGAACATATATATCCCCATCGAAAATCCCTTAATCCCAACAATAAAACTACTCAGACATAATAAACGAAATCAAAGACATAGTATTAAGAAGTAGAATAGAAACCGAAATTGAAAAAGAAATAACAAGGGTTCAAGAGAACAAATCTCTCTCTCCCTAAAAGCTAAAGCAAAAACAATAAGAATATGAAGTAAATATTTCGATGGTGATAGGTTACACACGATTTCTAGGGCTCCTAAGACATGTATTTATAGTGCTCAAGACCTCTCTGGACGTCACTTAGGGTTTCTCCAAATGTGGGCTTCAGAAATGGGCTTTTTGGGCTTGGAGGTTGAAGGCCGCGGTCGGGACAAGTTTGACCGCGGTGGATGAGTGATTTGCCGCGGTCGGGATGCTCCTGACCGCGGGAAAATGCTTGTTGGCCGCGGGTGGAAGTGCTGGCCAGCTGGTTTACGGGACATTTTGCTCTTCGCGTATCTTTTGATTGAACCGTTGGATTGCCAAGCTGTAAAGTGCACTGGAAAGCTGATACTTCCATCTTTAAGGTCTCCAAATTTGAGCTGGATCAGACGGTGAGAAGGCCTTCAATCAGGGGTGAACTTCTGACGGTTTGACTCTGAGCTGAAATCTGGTTTTCTATCCATTTTGTTAAGCTTTTCCCTAAGTTACCTGAAAAGAGTTTTGGAACTACAAATACTAGAAAAACGTGATAAAAGTACTTAAAAGCAATTAAAAACATAGAAAAAGTATTTCAAAACGATCCATAAAAATGATCAAAATACGGTGTTATCAACTCCCCCAGACTTAAACCTTTGTTTGTCCTCAAACAAAGCAAAAGCCTAAACTGGTTAAGTGAAAACAAAAATAGGGAATGCACAAATCTTATAGACATGAACTCCTAAACTAGGACCAAAGATAGTGCATCAATCCACAACTTAGTCTAGAAAATTCTCACTAATGCACAAGAGATACTAGTCCACTTTTTCCGTCATGCAAAACTTAAACAATTTAAATTTTGATTTCAGTCAACTAGCTCTCTACATTCATTAAGTTCAATAGTGAGTTCTCATTAAAGACATCATCCAGGGTAGACGGCGTTTGGCATTAAAGGGCTATTTAAGTGGTGGAATTAAAGTGTGTCGGGTTACCTGAAGGTCTGGAGGATGCAAGATAATATGCAAAACAGCAAGAGAGATAAGGACCTTTTGATGACCACAGTTTTCAGTCACTTCTTCTTGCCAAATGTTGTTGCATAATCCGTCCTCCTTTGTTGTAAACAGCTGTTCCCGCAGACTTAGATTCTTTCCGGGAATCAGAAAACAATCTCCAAAACTCCATAAAATCGAACTCCAGTTGCCTTGGGACTTAAAATTTGACTCTCGAGACTCTCTAAGGCTTTTATCTCCTTTCTTATCTTATTTTCAGGAAGTTTTCCGGCAAATCGCAGGTCTCTGTCTTTGGTGACTGAAAATTGCCTTGTTCCTCTTTCTCTCCAACTTTTTTACATATATCTGCATATAAGACGATAGAAAACAAGAGTGCATGTGGTTTGAAAGAGGATTGGTTAAGGTGGGGAACTAGCTAAAGATGAACTAGCCATTCAGGATCAACAGAGAGTGGTAAAAGGATAAAGGAGTCCTGAATGTATGATTCGTTTCCCTGGTCTAATGCTTCAATGAGAAAATTAAGTCCAAATTAAGTCCAAATAAAACAGAGCTAGTGTATCCCTTCATCTAAATCGAAATCATTCAAATTCCTCTGGGGTACTTCGTTTTAAATGTGCTTAGCTACCGCCTAGTCTAGTCCTAAATCATGAATGAGCATGTCACTAGGAACAGTCTAAAGCACACAGTCAACTATCATTGATTCATGTTCACCATTCCCTTTTAAAACGTATTTTGTTTTGAAAACCGATTTTGAAAAACTTTAAAGAAAATGCAAAAAATGTAGATAATGCAAGACTCATGAAAGAAAAGTGGTTAGAAAGGGATGAAATCCTCCCCCAGACTTAAATCACACTGTCCTCAGTGTGAAACAAGTCGAGATTGGATGAGAAAAATGCATAAATAATCGAATTGGTAAGGACAAAGAGAACTTACCTGGATCCGGGATGCTGGTGGAGATGAACCGGATTCATTCGAAGGGGTTTGGGAAGGTGATTAGGTGGTGATGAAGGTGGTGGAGGGTGATGAATGAGGTGGAGGGTGATTGGTGAGGTGAAATGGGGTGAAAGGGGTGGTTTGGGTCGGGTTTGGTGTCAACGACCAAGTGCCGCGGTCAGGGGCTGCACGACCGCGACAATCAAGCACTTGGCCGCGGTCAGGACTACGCGACCGCGGCCGACGGTAGGTTTCCCGCGGTCAGAACGTCTGCGACCGCGGGGGCTTATATCGCGGCCTCTTCCTGCTTCTCCTTGAATCCTGCTGGGCCGAGCAGTCAGGTACCATCCTTTTTTTTTAGTTTTTTCTGGTTTTTTGATTTTTTTGGCTTTTTTGTTTTATAAGAAACACCTGAAACTAAGAAAAAGAAAAAGATCAAAAGAAAAAGAAAGAAAAATTCTAAAGAAAACAATACCTAAATGGGTTGACCCCCATTAAGCGCTTTTGTTTTAAGTCGTTTAGCTCGACTTTTGGTGTTGGACGTGACTTATTCCAATGAAGAATACCTTGTCCTGAGACAAGTCTTTTTCGACATCTCCTTGTCTTGCTTAGCAGGTTCTTCGTCACTCCAAAGTTCTTCTTGAAACTCTTCAATTGCAGAACGTTTTCCTGCTTTGCTGTTGTATGGGACAGCTTCTGTGAAGACATCTTTGTCGATATTAGCAAATGAAAAATCCTCCGGTTTGGCCAGTCCATTATAGCTCCGGAAATTGCTAGAAAAGACCATCCCAGAATCACTGGAAATGTTGCATCTCTCGTTTCGACAATGTAGAAGTCGACAGGCACTATGCAATCTCCTATTCTCAAAGGAATTTTATGAGCTATTCCTTGAGGTGTTGCATTTGAATCATCAGCTAAGCTAATCTTTGCTCTAGTCCTGCGCAGGTGTTTGATACCAAGTCTCAAAGCAATTGCCTTGGACATCATGTTAAGACAAGCTCCAGAATCACATAGCACGTTTTTAAACATCTCTCCTCTAATAGAACAAGAGATAAGAAACTACCTGCAGTCTTGACCTTATGGAGAATTCGAACTTGCCTTTCTCTGTAGGTGTTGGCTGGTGTCTCAAACGCAGAACAGGATTCACAAAAGAAAGCTGCAGCGTCATATTCAATGATTGAATCAATATATGGCATCTTTATCTCGCTGCACGTCTGGTCTTAATGGATTGAAGAGTCGGCTGAATCTTCAACACATCCCTTCGCCATCATACAAGGCAATGATTCCTGCCAATCTGGTTCTTCATCTGAAACTTGGTTTTCTTCTTCCTGAGTTGCTTTTTTAGATGCTGAAGGCTGAAGTTGGGACAGAAGGTGTACTATTTTCATCTCAAAACCCGGAGAAACATATGAACGACCAACTCCCGCGGTCAGAGGAGTCGCGACCGCGGGAAAAGTACTCTTGGCCGCGGTCAGGACGCTTGGACCCGCGGCTCCGGATGTAAACTGGTCGTAGTCCGTCTCTTCCTTCTTGTACTTGATACGAACCTCTCCAGCTTCTTTATTGGGTAGACTAGCATCATATGAACTCATACCAGGGCGTTGTTGTGCATCTTCATCAGGATCTTTGGGAGATTTCTTAGAAAATCTCTCAATTTGCTCAATGTTGGGCATCTGCTCCATTCTTGCATCAATCTCATGTGCTTTGAGCTCGAGTTTGTTCAGCCTGTGCTCGATCTCTTGCAACTCTTCGTCTGTCTTCTCTCTATACCAGGAGGTGGACTCTCTGACTTCTTTAATCTCCTGTTTTGATTCAGCAATATCACTTGAGTTGTGTATGATGTCATACCCTTGTCTTGTCTGCTCTGTTGCGACTTGGTGGATCATCCCAGCTAGTGCTTGTGAGTCCTTGTGGATTTGCTCTTCCAAAAGTCGAATATGGTTGGCCATATCATCGAATTTTCTGTTGAACTCTTCAGAGATTGAATCAATTTTCTTGAGCAGGGTGTTCTCGGTGAGAATCTGCTGATCAAGGAACTGGTTTATCATCCCTTCGAGGCGTCCCAAACGTCTGCATATCCTCAAGTTGTCCTCTTGCTGACTAGGGTTCTGAAGTGGAGGATTATAGGCGTGTGGCTCGAAGTAGGTCGGAGGAGGGTCATAAGGATCTTCCCGGCGCCGAACAGTCTCTCTGCGCCGGTGGTAAGGGTGGTTTGGCTGGCTGTATCCATCCATGTAGCTAGGATTTCGGACTTGGTGTTCTTCTCTGCGTCTGGTGGCTTGAGGAGTGTTATAGAAACCTTCCTCATAGTGTATATTTCGCTTTATAGGATCCATATCTTCTGAAATGGAAACAAAATAACCGAAAAATGGAAAGTTGCAGAAAAGGGGGTTCTAGAGTCGATTTACTAACCTGTCTCGGGGTTTTGCAGAAAAGAAAACGCGTGCCTTCCCCGGCAACGGCGCCAAAAACTTGATGTTGGTGTGTTGTGGGTGTCAAGTTTTACCCTAATTGAAATCAATAGCCGCAAGTGCACAGCTGATCGATTGTAGTACTTAGGGATCGAATCCACAGGGAAGGAGGATCTTTTCCGGCAAAAAGCCTTTGAAATAAGTTAAAGTAAGGAAGTCTAGAACAAAAACGGTTTAGTGGGGGTTTAGTAGTGTGTTTAAAATCTAAAAACGAAATCTTAAAAGAGAATACGGAAATTAAATGGCGTAGTAACTAAACTTAACAAAAATGACTAAAAATAATAAAAACGGATATTCTAATGCTTAAATGAAAATGAACTAAAAAGGAAAGACAATATTGAACTAAAGCTTGAAAGAAAATCGGTGTAAATCAATGGAGAAGAAAGCGTTGGGGTTCAGGGAAGTTTTCTCAGGGGTACGAACGATTCAAAACATTGCTAGAGAGGAAATTTTGTAAGATCTTAGCTTAAACTTTTCGAACTGGAGTCACGGACGTATGAATACGCCACTGTCGTGATCATAGACAACTATCTCTCTCAACCCTGACCAGTAGGTTTCCACTCTGGCTCTGGAAGAGAAGAGATGCATTATGTTTAAGACTCGTCCTAATTCACAAATCACCCATAGGTAGGTTTCCACTCCTATGTTTGTTTTGCTCTCCTAAACTAGATCTGACACCGGATGGACACTTTCGCGTCACCAAGCATCTGGATCAGATTGTAGTTCATGACGCTACCTCATGCAGTAAAAACGAATTCAGAAGAAAAAGTTCTAAGATTCAGCTCAATAGCCAATGGAATCCTCACCAAACATATATATCCCCATCGAAAATCCCTTAATCCCAACAATAAAACTACTCAGACATAATAAACGAAATCAAAGACATAGTATTAAGAAGTAGAATAGAAACCGAAATTGAAAAAGAAAGAACAAGGGTTCAAGAGAACAAATCTCTCTCTCCCTAAAAGCTAAAGCAAAAACAATAAGAATATGAAGTAAATATTTCGGTGGTGATAGGTTACACACGATTTTTAGGGCTCCTAAGACATGTATTTATAGTGCTTAAGACCTCTCTGGACGTCACTTAGGGTTTCTCCAAATGTGGGCTTCAGAAATGGGCTTTTTGGGCTTGAAGGTTGAAGGCGCGGTCGGGACAAGTGTGACCGCGGTGGATGAGTGGTTTGCCGCGGTCGGGATGCTCCTGACCGCGGGAAAATGCTTGTTGGCCGCGGGTGGAAGTGCTGGCCAGCTGGTTTACGAGACATTTTGCTCTTCGCGTATCTTTTGATTGAACCGTTGGATTGCCAAGCTGTAAAGTGCACCGGAAAGCTGATACTTCCATCTTTAAGGTCTCCAAATTTGAGCTGGATCAGACGGTGAGAAGGCCTTCAATCAGGGGTGAACTTCTGACGGTTTGACTCTGAGCTGAAATCTGGTTTTCTATCCATTTTGTTAAGCTTTTCCCTAAGTTACCTGAAAAGAGTCTTGGAACTACAAATACTAGAAAAACGTGATAAAAATACTTAAAAGCAATTAAAAAATAGAAAAAGTATTTCAAAACGATCCATAAAAGTGGTCAAAATACGGTGTTATCACATGACCAAGACAAAATCTGGGGAGAATATATAATTGATAGACAAGACTTTTTAGGTCTTAGGGCTATCAATCCCCTTGTCAAAATAGCACAAAAGAGGTTGTTAATCCATGAATGTGGTGATAGACACTAAGCTATATGATCTGTTTCTCAATTCAAGTAAACAGATGAGGTTTTGATTGAATAATGACTAAGCAACTGATCAAACAAGAACTAAGAAAATGACAAGTGATGTGAATATGAGATGATGGAAGCATGATATTCTAGACATGATAGTTGGCAAGGGTGCTTTGGTGCTAAACTAGAAATGCTAATGATAATGATGAGACATGATTCAAATAATTAAGAACTCTGATCTAGATTAATCCTCTCATGAAGGCTTTAACCTCTACCCTAATCCATTTTCAAATTAAATCATCAATTGTGAAATATGAATCAGTGAGAATTAATAAACAGCTCTAAAAGATCATTCAAGCAAATAACAAGACATTATCATGGAGCAAATGCTTAAACCTCTAATACAGCTCTTTCAAGAATTTCATCAAACACTTTTGGTGCATGATTCTCAGATTCTAGATCACAAGTGATATGCAAGGATCTAGCCTAGAGAACAGCTGTTTAGAGAGATGAATCAATGAATCTAGCCCTAAGCACTCCTAATCTAACAGTTTAGCACCCTAACCTACACATCTAGAACCTCATTAAGATGACTACTCACTAATCATACTAATCTTTCTTAAACCTTTGCAAGTTGAGAAGATTGGCATATGATTAATGTTGAGAAATGGAGATGGAGAAGATGGATAATGATGGATTTGCAGCTTTAAACACAAATATCTCCCAAACTCTCTTGATTAAAACTCTTAAAAATCAATATTTCTCTTCTAAAAGGGAGTCTTTTCACAAAAGAGGCAAGAAACAAAATGAATAAAGCTTGGTCCTTAGGGTAAAACCCAAAAAAACTATATATAGGTCTTATAACGAACCAGGTCAGCCTGGAACAAACCGGGTCCTGACCCGGCTTTAATGGGTAAAATCTAGAGTGTGCGAGTTGGTCAGGAGCTTCCCATGTCGCATGCCCAAGTCGCACAGCCATAAAAAAAGTCTTGTGAGGCTTAAGTCCTTCAGTCTCAGCCGCATGCCCATCTAGGTGTAAACTGCGAGTCTTCATGCGATTCAGTCTTTCTTCTCTTCAACTCGTATGACCAAGACGAAATCTGGGGAGAATATATAATTGATAGACACGACTTTTTACGTCTTAGGGCTATCAATCCCCTTGTCAAAATAGCACAAAAGAGGTTGTCAATCCAAGAATGTGGTGATAGACACTAAGCTATATGATCAGTTTCTCAATTCAAGTAAACAGATTAGGTTTTGATTGAATAATGACTAAGCAAGTGATCAAACAAGAACTAAGCAAATGATAAATGATGTGAATATGAGATGATGGAAGCATGATATTCTAGACATGATAGTTCGCTAAGGTGCTTTGGTGCTAAAATAGAAATGCTAATGACAATGATGAGACATGATTCAAATGATTAAGAACTCTAATCTAGATTAATTCTCTCATGAAGGCTTTAACCTCTACCCTAATCCATTTTCATATTAAATCATCAATTGTGAAATATGGATCAGTGAGCATTAATAAACAGCTCTAACAGATCATTCAAGCAAATAACAAGACATCATCATGGAGCAAATGCGTAAACCTCTAATACAGCTCTTTCAGGAATTTCATCAAACTTTTGGTGCATGAAATTCTCAGATTCTAGATCACAAGTGATGTGCAAGGATCTAGCCTAGAGAACAGCTGTTTAGAGAGATGAATCAATGAATCTAGCCCTAAGCACTCCTAATCTAACACTTTAGCACCCTAACCTACACATCTAGAACCTCATTAAGATGACTACTCACTAATCATACTAATCTTTCTAAAACCTTTGCAAGTTTAGAAGATTGGCATGATTAATGTTGAGAAATGGAGATGGAGAAGATGGATAATGATGGATTTGCAACTTTAAACACAAATATCTCTCAAACTCTCTTGATTAGAACCCTTAAAAATCAATATTTCTCTTCTAAAAGGGAGTCTTTTCACAAAAGAGGCAAGAAACAAAAGGAATAAAGCTTGGTCTTTAGGATAAAACCTAAAAAACTATATATAGGTCTTAAAACGAACCGGGTCAGCCCGGAACAAACCGGGTCCTGACCTGGCTTTAATGGGTAAAATCTCGAGTGTGCAAGTTGGTCAGGAGCTTCCCATGTCGCATACCCAAGTCGCACAGCCATAGAAACAGTCTTGTGAGCCTTAAGTCCTTCAGTGTCAGCCGCATGCCCATCAAGGTGTAAACCGCGAGTCTTCATGCGATTCAGTCTTTGTTCTCTTCAACTCGCATGACCAAGACGAAATCTAGGGAGAATATATTATTGATAGACACGACTTTTTAGGTCTTAGGGCTATCAATCCCCTAGTCAAAATAGCACAAAAGAGGTTGTTAATCCATGAATGTTGTGATAGACACTAAGCTATATGATCTGTTTCTCAATTCAAGTAAACAGATGAGGTTTTGATTGAATAATGATTAAGCAAGTGATCAAACAAGAACTAAGAAAATGACAAGTGATGTGAATATGAGATGATGGAAGCATGAGATTCCAGACATGATAGTTGGCTATGGTGCTTTGGTGCTAAACTAGAAATGCTAATGACAATGATGAGACATGATTCAAATGATTAAGAACTCTGATCAAAATTAATCCTCTCATGAAGGCATTAACCTTTACACTAATCCATTTTCAAACCAAATCATCATTTGTGAAATATGAATCAGTGAGCATTAATAAACTGTTCTAAAAGATCATTCAAGCAAATAACAAGACATCATCATGCAGCAAATGCTTAAATCTCTAATACAGCTCTTTCAAGAATTTCATCAAACAATTTTGGTGCATGAAATTCCCGGATTCTAGATCACAAGTGATGTGCAAGGATCTAGCCTAGAGAACAGCTGTTTAGAGAGATGAATCAATGAATCTAGCCCTAAGCACTCATAATCTAACACTTTAGTACCCTAACCTACACATCTAGAACCTCATTAAGATGACTACTCACTATTTATACTAATCTGTCTTAAAGCTTTGCAAGTTGAGAAGATTGGAATGATTAATGTTGAGAAATGGAGATGGAGAAGATGGATACTGATGGTTTTGCAGCTTTAAACACAAATATCTCTCAAACTCTCTTGATTAGAACCCTTAAAAATCATTATTTCTCTTCTAAAAGGGAGTCTTTTCACAAAAGAGGCAAGAAACAAAAGGAATAAAGCTTGGTCCTTAGGGTAAAACCCTAAAAAACTATATATATATCTTATAACGAACCAGGTCAGCCCAGAACAAACCGGGTCCTGACCCGTCTTTAATGGGTAAAATCTCGAGTGTGCGAGTTGGTCAGGAGCTTCCCATGTCGCATGCCCAAGTCGCACATCCATAGGAACAGTCTTGTGAGCCTTAAGCCCTTCAGTCTCAGCCGCATGCCCATCTAGGTGTAAACTGCTAGTCTTCATGCGATTCAGTCTTTCTTCTCTTCAACTCGCATGATCAAGACGAAATCTGGGGAGAATATATAATTGATGGACAAGAGTTTTTAGGTCTTAGGGCTATCAATCCCCTTGTCAAAATAGCACAAAAGAGGTTGTCTATCCACGAATGTGGTGATAGACACTAAGCTATATGATCAGTTTCTCAATTCAAGTAAACAGATGAGGTTTTGTTTGAATAATGACTAAGCAAGTGATCAAACAAGAACTAAGCAAATGACAAGTGATGTGAATATGAGATGATGGAAGCATGATATTCTAGACATGTTAGTTCGCTAAGGTGCTTTGGTGCTAAAATAGAAATGCTAATGACAATGATGAGACATGATTCAAATGATTAAGAACTCTAATCTAGATTACTTCTCTCATGAAGGCTTTAACCTCTACCCTAATCCATTTGTCAAATTAAATCATCAATTGTGAAATATGAATCAGTGAGCATTAATAAACAGCTCTAAAAGATCATTCAAGCAAATAACAAGAAATCATCATGGAGCAAATGCTTAAACCTCTAATACAGCTCTTTCAGGAATTTCATCAAACACTTTTGGTGCATGAAATTCCCGGATTCTAGATCACAAGTGATGTGCAAGGATCTAGCCTAGAGAACAGCTGTTTAGAGAGATGAATCAATGAATCTAGCCCTAAGCACTCATAATCTAACACTTTAGTACCCTAACCTACACATCTAGAACCTCATTAAGATGACTACTCACTATTTATACTAATCTGTCTTAAAGCTTTGCAAGTTGAGAAGATTGGAATGATTAATGTTGAGAAATGGAGATGGAGAAGATGGATACTGATGGTTTTGCAGCTTTAAACACAAATATCTCTCAAACTCTCTTGATTAGAACCCTTAAAAATCATTATTTCTCTTCTAAAAGGGAGTCTTTTCACAAAAGAGGCAAGAAACAAAAGGAATAAAGCTTGGTCCTTAGGGTAAAACCCTAAAAAACTATATATATATCTTATAACGAACCAGGTCAGCCCAGAACAAACCGGGTCCTGACCCGTCTTTAATGGGTAAAATCTCGAGTGTGCGAGTTGGTCAGGAGCTTCCCATGTCGCATGCCCAAGTCGCACATCCATAGGAACAGTCTTGTGAGCCTTAAGCCCTTCAGTCTCAGCCGCATGCCCATCTAGGTGTAAACTGCTAGTCTTCATGCGATTCAGTCTTTCTTCTCTTCAACTCGCATGATCAAGACGAAATCTGGGGAGAATATATAATTGATGGACAAGAGTTTTTAGGTCTTAGGGCTATCAATCCCCTTGTCAAAATAGCACAAAAGAGGTTGTCTATCCACGAATGTGGTGATAGACACTAAGCTATATGATCAGTTTCTCAATTCAAGTAAACAGATGAGGTTTTGTTTGAATAATGACTAAGCAAGTGATCAAACAAGAACTAAGCAAATGACAAGTGATGTGAATATGAGATGATGGAAGCATGATATTCTAGACATGTTAGTTCGCTAAGGTGCTTTGGTGCTAAAATAGAAATGCTAATGACAATGATGAGACATGATTCAAATGATTAAGAACTCTAATCTAGATTACTTCTCTCATGAAGGCTTTAACCTCTACCCTAATCCATTTGTCAAATTAAATCATCAATTGTGAAATATGAATCAGTGAGCATTAATAAACAGCTCTAAAAGATCATTCAAGCAAATAACAAGAAATCATCATGGAGCAAATGCTTAAACCTCTAATACAGCTCTTTCAGGAATTTCATCAAACACTTTTGGTGCATGAAATTCCCGGATTCTAGATCACAAGTGATGTGCAAGGATCTAGCCTAGAGAACAGCTGTTTAGAGAGATGAATCAATGAATCTAGCCCTAAGCACTCATAATCTAACACTTTAGTACCCTAACCTACACATCTAGAACCTCATTAAGATGACTACTCACTATTTATACTAATCTGTCTTAAAGCTTTGCAAGTTGAGAAGATTGGAATGATTAATGTTGAGAAATGGAGATGGAGAAGATGGATACTGATGGTTTTGCAGCTTTAAACACAAATATCTCTCAAACTCTCTTGATTAGAACCCTTAAAAATCATTATTTCTCTTCTAAAAGGGAGTCTTTTCACAAAAGAGGCAAGAAACAAAAGGAATAAAGCTTGGTCCTTAGGGTAAAACCCTAAAAAACTATATATATATCTTATAACGAACCAGGTCAGCCCAGAACAAACCGGGTCCTAACCCGTCTTTAATGGGTAAAATCTCGAGTGTGCGAGTTGGTCAGGAGCTTCCCATGTCGCATGCCCAAGTCGCACATCCATAGGAACAGTCTTGTGAGCCTTAAGCCCTTCAGTCTCAGCCGCATGCCCATCTAGGTGTAAACTGCTAGTCTTCATGCGATTCAGTCTTTCTTCTCTTCAACTCGCATGATCAAGACGAAATCTGGGGAGAATATATAATTGATGGACAAGAGTTTTTAGGTCTTAGGGCTATCAATCCCCTTGTCAAAATAGCACAAAAGAGGTTGTCTATCCACGAATGTGGTGATAGACACTAAGCTATATGATCAGTTTCTCAATTCAAGTAAACAGATGAGGTTTTGTTTGAATAATGACTAAGCAAGTGATCAAAAAAGAAATAAGCAAATGACAAGTGATATGAATATGAGATGATGGAAGCATGATATTCTAGACATGATAGTTTGCTAGGGTGCTTTGGTGCTAAAATAGAAATGCTAATGACAATGATGAGACATGATTTAAATGATTAAGAACTCTAATCTAGATTAATTCTCTCATGAAGGCTTTAACCTCTACCCTAATCCATTTTCAAATTAAACCATCAATTGTGAAATATGAATCAGTGAGCATTAATAAACAGCTCTAAAAGATCATTCAAGCAAATAACAAGACATCATCATGGAGCAAATGCTTAAACCTCTAATACAGCTCTTTCAGGAATTTCATCAAACACCTTTGGTGCGTGAAATTCTCAGATTCTAGATCAAAAGTGATGTGCAAGGATCTAGCCTAGAGAACAGCTGTTTAGAGAGATGAATCAATGAATCTAGCCCCAAGCACTCCTAATCTAACACTTTAGCACCCTAACCTACACATCTAGAACCTCATTAAGATGACAACTCACTAATCATACTAATTTTTCTTAAACCTTTGCAAGTTGAGAAGATTGGCATGATTAATGTTGAGAAATGGAGATGCAGAAGATGGATAATGATGGATTTGCAGCTTTAAACAAAAATATCTCTCAAACACTCTTGATTAAAACTCTTAAAAATCAATATTTCTCTTTTGAAAGGGAGTCTTTTCACAAAAGAGGCAAGAAACAAAAGGAATAAAGCTTGGTCCTTATGGTAAAACCGTAAAAAACTATATATAGGTCTTAAAACGAACCGGGTCAGCCCGGAACAAACCGGGTCCTGACCCGGCTTTAATGGGTAAAATCTCGAGTGTGCGAGTTGGTCAGGAGCTTCCCATGTCGCATACCCAAGTCGCACAGCCATAGAAACAGTCTTGTGAGCCTTAAGTCCTTCAGTGTCAGTCGCATGCCTATCTAGGTGTAAACCGCGAGTCTTCATGCGATTCAGTCTTTGTTCTCTTCAACTCGCATGACCAAGACGAAATCTGGGGAGAATATATAATTGATAGAAAAGACTTTTTAGGTCTTAGGGCTATCAATCCCCTTGTCAAAATATCACAAAAGAGGTTGTCAATCCAAGAATGTGGTGATAGACACTAAGCTATAGGATCAGTTTCTCAATTCAAGTAAACAGATGAGGTTTTGATTGAATAATGACTAAGCAAGTGATCAAACAAGAACTAAGCAAATGACAAGTGATGTGAATATGAGATGATGGAAGCATGATATTCTAGACATGATGGTTCGCCAGGGTGCTTTGGTGCTAAAATAGAAATGCTAATGACAATGATGAGACATGATTTAAATGATTAAAAACTCTAATCTAGATTAATTCTCTCATGAAGGCTTTAACCTCTACCCTAATCCATTTTCAAATTAAATCATGAACTGTGAAATATGAATCAGTGAGCATTAATAAACAGCTCTAAAAGATCATTCAAGCAAATAACAAGACATCATCATGGAGCAAATGCTTAAACCTCTAATACAACTCTTTCAGGAATTTCATCAAACACCTTTGGTGCATGAAATTCTCAGATTCTAGATCACAAGTGATGTGCAAGGATCTAGCCTAGAGAACAGCTGTTTAGAGAGATGAATCAATGAATCTAGCCCCAAGCACTCCTAATCTATCACTTTAGCACCCTAACCTACACATCTAGAACCTCATTAAGATGACAACTCACTAATCATACTAATCTTTCTTAAACCTTTGCAAGTTGAGAAGATTGGCATGATTAATGTTGAGAAATGGAGATGGAGAAGCTGGATAATGATGGATTTGCAGCTTTAAACACAAATATCTCCCAAACTCTCTTGATTAAAACTCTTAAAAATCAATATTTCTCTTCTAAAAGGGAGTCTTTTCACAAAAGAGGCAAGAAACAAAAGGAATAAAGCTTGGTCCTTAGGGTAAAACCGTAAAAAACTATATATAGGTCTTAAAACGAACCGGGTCAGCCCGGAACAAACCGGGTCCTGACCCGGCTTTAATGGGTAAAATCTCGAGTGTGCGAGTTGGTCAGGAGCTTCCCATGTCGCATACCCAAGTCGCACAGCCATAGAAACAGTCTTGTGAGCCTTAAGTCCTTCAGTGTCAGTCGCATGCCTATCTAGGTGTAAACCGCGAGTCTTCATGCGATTCAGTCTTTGTTCTCTTCAACTCGCATGACCAAGACGAAATCTGGGGAGAATATATAATTGATAGAAAAGACTTTTTAGGTCTTAGGGCTATCAATCCCCTTGTCAAAATATCACAAAAGAGGTTGTCAATCCAAGAATGTGGTGATAGACACTAAGCTATAGGATCAGTTTCTCAATTCAAGTAAACAGATGAGGTTTTGATTGAATAATGACTAAGCAAGTGATCAAACAAGAAATAAGCAAATGACAAGTGATATGAATATGAGATGATGGAAGCGAGATATTCAGACATGATAGTTCGCTAGGGTGCTTTGGTGCTAAAATAGAATTGCTAATGACAATGATGAGACATGATTTAAATGATTAAGAACTCTAATCTAGATTAATTCTCTCATGAAGGCTTTAACCTCTACCCTAATCCATTTTCAAATTAAATCATCAATTGTGAAATATGAATCAGTGAGCATTAATAAACAGCTCTAAAAGATCATTCAAGCAAATAACAAGACATCATCATGGAGCAAATGCTTAAACCTCTAATACAGCTCTTTCAGGAATTTCATCAAACACCTTTGGTGCATGAAATTCTCAGATTCTAGATCACAAGTGATGCGCAAGGATCTAGCCTAGAGAACAGCTGTTTAGAGAGATGAATCAATGAATCTAGCCCCAAACACTCCTAATCTAACACTTTAGCACCCTAACCTACACATCTAGAACCTCATTAAGATGACAACTCACTAATCATACTAATCTTTCTTAAACCTTTGCAAGTTGAGAAGATTGGCATGATTAATCTTGAGAAATGGAGATGGAGAAGATGGATAATGATGGATTTGCAGCTTTAAACACAAATATCTCTCAAACACTCTTGATTAAAACTCCTAAAAATCAATATTTCTCTTCTGAAAGGGAGTCTTTTCACAAAAGAGGCAAGAAACAAAAGGAATAAAGCTTGCTCCTTAGGGTAAAACCCTAAAAACCTATATATAGGTCTTAAAACAAACCGGGTCAGCCCGGAACAAACCGGGTCCTGACCCGGCTTTAATGGGTAAAATCTCGAGTGTGCGAGTTGGTCAGGAGCTTCCCATGTCGCATACCCAAGTCGCACATCCATAGAAACAGTCTTGTGAGCCTTAAGTCCTTCAACGTCAGCCGCATGCCTATCTAGGTGTAAACTGCGAGTCTTCATGCGATTCAGTCTTTGTTCTTTTCAACTCGCATGACCAAGACGAAATCTGGGGAGAATATATAATTGATAGACAAGACTTTTTAGGTCTTAGGGCTATCAATCCCCTTGTCAAAATATCACAAAAGAGGTTGTCAATCCAAGAATGTGGTGATAGACACTAAGCTATATGATCAGTTTCTCAATTCAAGTAAACAGATGAGGTTTTGATTGAATGATGACTAAGCAAGTGATCAAACAAGAACTAAGCAAATGACAAGTGATATGAATATGAGATGATGGAAGCATGATATTCTAGACATGATAGTTTGCTAGGGTGCTTTGGTGCTAAAATAGAAATGCTAATGACAATGATGAGACATGATTTAAATGATTACGAACTCTAATCTAGATTAATTCTCTCATGAAGGCTTTAACCTCTACCCTAATCCATTTTCAAATTAAATCATCAATTGTGAAATATGAATCAGTGAGCATTAATAAACAGCTCTAAAAGATCATTCAAGCAAATAACAAGACATCATCATGGAGCAAATGCTTAAACCTCTAATACAGCTCTTTCATGAATTCATCAAACACCTTTGGTGCATGAAATTCTTAGATTCTAGATCACAAGTGATATGCAAGGATCTAGCCTAGAGAACAGCTGTTTAGAGAGATGAATCAATGAATCCAGCCCCAAGCACTCCTAATCTAACACTTTAGCACCCTAACCTACACATCTAGAACCTCATTAAGATGACAACTCACTAATCATACTAATCTTTCTTAAACCATTGCAAGTTGAGCAGATTGGCATGATTAATGTTGAGAAATGGAGATGGAGAAGATGGATAATGATGGATTTGCAGCTTTAAACACAAATATCTCTCAAACACTCTTGATTAAAACTCTTAAAAATCAATATTTCTCTTCTGAAAGGGAGTCTTTTCACAAAAGAGGCAAGAAACAAAAGGAATAAAGCTTGGTCCTTAGGGTAAAACCCTAAAATACTATATATAGGTCTTAAAACGAACCGGGTCATCCCGGAACAAACCAGGTCCTGACCCGGCTTTAATGGGTAAAATCTCGAGTGTGCGAGTTGGTCAGGAGCTTTCCATGTCGCATACCCAAGTCGCACAGCCATAGAAACAGTCTTGTGAGCCTTAAGTCCTTCAGTGTAAACCGCGAGTCTTCATGCGATTCAGTCTTTGTTCTCTTCAACTCGCATGACCAAGACGAAATCTGGGGAGAATATATAATTGATAGACAAGACTTTTTAGGTCTTAGGGCTATCAATCCCCTTGTCAAAATAGCACAAAAGAGGTTGTTAATCCCATGAATGTGGTGATAGACACTAAGCTATATGATCTGTTTCTCAATTCAAGTAAACAGATGAGGTTTTGATTGAATAATGACTAAGCAAGTGATCAAACAAGAACTAAGCAAATGACAAGTGATGTGAATATGAGATGATGGAAGCATGATATTCTAGACATGATGGTTCGCCAGGGTGCTTTGGTGCTAAAATAGAAATGCTAATGACAATGATGAGACATGATTTAAATGATTAAAAACTCTAATCTAGATTAATTCTCTCATGAAGGCTTTAACCTCTACCCTAATCCATTTTCAAATTAAATCATGAACTGTGAAATATGAATCAGTGAGCATTAATAAACAGCTCTAAAAGATCATTCAAGCAAATAACAAGACATCATCATGGAGCAAATGCTTAAACCTCTAATACAACTCTTTCAGGAATTTCATCAAACACCTTTGGTGCATGAAATTCTCAGATTCTAGATCACAAGTGATGTGCAAGGATCTAGCCTAGAGAACAGCTGTTTAGAGAGATGAATCAATGAATCTAGCCCCAAGCACTCCTAATCTATCACTTTAGCACCCTAACCTTCACATCTAGAACCTCATTAAGATGACAACTCACTAATCATACTAATCTTTCTTAAACCATTGCAAGTTGAGCAGATTGGCATGATTAATGTTGAGAACTGGAGATGGAGAAGATGGATAATGATGGATTTGCAGCTTTAAACACAAATATCTCTCAAACACTCTTGATTAAAACTCTTAAAAATCAATATTTCTCTTCTGAAAGGGAGTCTTTTCACAAAAGAGGCAAGAAACAAAAGGAATAAAGCTTGCTCCTTAGGGTAAAACCCTAAAAACCTATATATAGGTCTTAAAACAAACCGGGTCAGCCCGGAACAAACCGGGTCCTGACCCGGCTTTAATGGGTAAAATCTCGAGTGTGCGAGTTGGTCAGGAGCTTCCCATGTCGCATACCCAAGTCGCACATCCATAGAAACAGTCTTGTGAGCCTTAAGTCCTTCAACGTCAGCCGCATGCCTATCTAGGTGTAAACTGCGAGTCTTCATGCGATTCAGTCTTTGTTCTTTTCAACTCGCATGACCAAGACGAAATCTGGGGAGAATATATAATTGATAGACAAGACTTTTTAGGTCTTAGGGCTATCAATCCCCTTGTCAAAATATCACAAAAGAGGTTGTCAATCCAAGAATGTGGTGATAGACACTAAGCTATATGATCAGTTTCTCAATTCAAGTAAACAGATGAGGTTTTGATTGAATGATGACTAAGCAAGTGATCAAACAAGAACTAAGCAAATGACAAGTGATATGAATATGAGATGATGGAAGCATGATATTCTAGACATGATAGTTTGCTAGGGTGCTTTGGTGCTAAAATAGAAATGCTAATGACAATGATGAGATATGATTTAAATGATTACGAACTCTAATCTAGATTAATTCTCTCATGAAGGCTTTAACCTCTACCCTAATCCATTTTCAAATTAAATCATCAATTGTGAAATATGAATCAGTGAGCATTAATAAACAGCTCTAAAAGATCATTCAAGCAAATAACAAGACATCATCATGGAGCAAATGCTTAAACCTCTAATACAGCTCTTTCATGAATTCATCAAACACCTTTGGTGCATGAAATTCTTAGATTCTAGATCACAAGTGATATGCAAGGATCTAGCCTAGAGAACAGCTGTTTAGAGAGATGAATCAATGAATCCAGCCCCAAGCACTCCTAATCTAACACTTTAGCACCCTAACCTACACATCTAGAACCTCATTAAGATGACAACTCACTAATCATACTAATCTTTCTTAAACCATTGCAAGTTGAGCAGATTGGCATGATTAATGTTGAGAAATGGAGATGGAGAAGATGGATAATGATGGATTTGCAGCTTTAAACACAAATATCTCTCAAACACTCTTGATTAAAACTCTTAAAAATCAATATTTCTCTTCTGAAAGGGAGTCTTTTCACAAAAGAGGCAAGAAACAAAAGGAATAAAGCTTGGTCCTTAGGGTAAAACCCTAAAATACTATATATAGGTCTTAAAACGAACCGGGTCATCCCGGAACAAACCAGGTCCTGACCCGGCTTTAATGGGTAAAATCTCGAGTGTGCGAGTTGGTCAGGAGCTTTCCATGTCGCATACCCAAGTCGCACAGCCATAGAAACAGTCTTGTGAGCCTTAAGTCCTTCAGTGTAAACCGCGAGTCTTCATGCGATTCAGTCTTTGTTCTCTTCAACTCGCATGACCAAGACGAAATCTGGGGAGAATATATAATTGATAGACAAGACTTTTTAGGTCTTAGGGCTATCAATCCCCTTGTCAAAATAGAACAAAAGAGGTTGTTAATCCATGAATGTGGTGATAGACACTAAGCTATATGATCTGTTTCTCAATTCAAGTAAACAGATGAGGTTTTGATTGAATAATGACTAAGCAAGTGATCAAACAAGAACTAAGCAAATGACTAGTGATGTGAATATGAGATGATGGAAGCATGATATTCTAGACATGATGGTTCGCCAGGGTGCTTTGGTGCTAAAATAGAAATGCTAATGACAATGATGAGACATGATTTAAATGATTAAGAACTCTAATCTAGATTAATTCTCTCATGAAGGCTTTAACCTCTACCCTAATCCATTTTCAAATTAAATCATGAATTGTGAAATATGAATCAGTGAGCATTAATAAACAGCTCTAAAAGATCATTCAAGCAAATAACAAGACATCATCATGGAGCAAATGCTTAAACCTCTAATACAACTCTTTCAGGAATTTCATCAAACACCTTTGGTGCATGAAATTCTCAGATTCTAGATCACAAGTGATGTGCAAGGATCTAGCCTAGAGAACAGCTGTTTAGAGAGATGAATCAATGAATCTAGCCCCAAGCACTCCTAATCTATCACTTTAGCACCCTAACCTTCACATCTAGAACCTCATTAAGATGACAACTCACTAATCATACTAATCTTTCTTAAACCATTGCAAGTTGAGCAGATTGGCATGATTAATGTTGAGAAATGGAGATGGAGAAGATGGATAATGATGGATTTGCAGCTTTAAACACAAATATCTCTCAAACACTCTTGATTAAAACTCTTAAAAATCAATATTTCTCTTCTGAAAGGGAGTCTTTTCACAAAAGAGGCAAGAAACAAAAGGAATAAAGCTTGCTCCTTAGGGTAAAACCCTAAAAACCTATATATAGGTCTTAAAACAAACCGGGTCAGCCCGGAACAAACCGGGTCCTGACCCGGCTTTAATGGGTAAAATCTCGAGTGTGCGAGTTGGTCAGGAGCTTCCCATGTCGCATACCCAAGTCGCACATCCATAGAAACAGTCTTGTGAGCCTTAAGTCCTTCAACGTCAGCCGCATGCCTATCTAGGTGTAAACTGCGAGTCTTCATGCGATTCAGTCTTTGTTCTTTTCAACTCGCATGACCAAGACGAAATCTGGGGAGAATATATAATTGATAGACAAGACTTTTTAGGTCTTAGGGCTATCAATCCCCTTGTCAAAATATCACAAAAGAGGTTGTCAATCCAAGAATGTGGTGATAGACACTAAGCTATATGATCAGTTTCTCAATTCAAGTAAACAGATGAGGTTTTGATTGAATAATGACTAAGCAAGTGATCAAACAAGAAATAAGCAAATGACAAGTGATATGAATATGAGATGATGGAAGCAAGATATTCAGACATGATAGTTCGCTAGGGTGTTTTGGTGCTAAAATAGAATTGCTAATGACAATGATGAGACATGATTTAAATGATTAAGAACTCTAATCTAGATTAATTCTCTCATGAAGGCTTTAACCTCTACCCTAATCCATTTTCAAATTAAATCATCAATTGTGAAATATGAATCAGTGAGCATTAATAAACAGCTCTAAAAGATCATTCAAGCAAATAACAAGACATCATCATGGAGCAAATGCTTAAACCTCTAATACAGCTCTTTCAGGAATTTCATCAAACACCTTTGGTGCATGAAATTCTCAGATTCTAGATCACAAGTGATGCGCAAGGATCTAGCCTAGAGAACAGCTGTTTAGAGAGATGAATCAATGAATCTAGCCCCAAACACTCCTAATCTAACACTTTAGCACCCTAACCTACACATCTAGAACCTCATTAAGATGACAACTCACTAATCATACTAATCTTTCTTAAACCTTTGCAAGTTGAGAAGATTGGCATGATTAATCTTGAGAAATGGAGATGGAGAAGATGGATAATGATGGATTTGCAGCTTTAAACACAAATATCTCTCAAACACTCTTGATTAAAACTCCTAAAAATCAATATTTCTCTTCTGAAAGGGAGTCTTTTCACAAAAGAGGCAAGAAACAAAAGGAATAAAGCTTGCTCCTTAGGGTAAAACCCTAAAAACCTATATATAGGTCTTAAAACAAACCGGGTCAGCCCGGAACAAACCGGGTCCTGACCCGGCTTTAATGGGTAAAATCTCGAGTGTGCGAGTTGGTCAGGAGCTTCCCATGTCGCATACCCAAGTCGCACATCCATAGAAACAGTCTTGTGAGCCTTAAGTCCTTCAACGTCAGCCGCATGCCTATCTAGGTGTAAACTGCGAGTCTTCATGCGATTCAGTCTTTGTTCTTTTCAACTCGCATGACCAAGACGAAATCTGGGGAGAATATATAATTGATAGACAAGACTTTTTAGGTCTTAGGGCTATCAATCCCCTTGTCAAAATATCACAAAAGAGGTTGTCAATCCAAGAATGTGGTGATAGACACTAAGCTATATGATCAGTTTCTCAATTCAAGTAAACAGATGAGGTTTTGATTGAATGATGACTAAGCAAGTGATCAAACAAGAACTAAGCAAATGACAAGTGATATGAATATGAGATGATGGAAGCATGATATTCTAGACATGATAGTTTGCTAGGGTGCTTTGGTGCTAAAATAGAAATGCTAATGACAATGATGAGATATGATTTAAATGATTACGAACTCTAATCTAGATTAATTCTCTCATGAAGGCTTTAACCTCTACCCTAATCCATTTTCAAATTAAATCATCAATTGTGAAATATGAATCAGTGAGCATTAATAAACAGCTCTAAAAGATCATTCAAGCAAATAACAAGACATCATCATGGAGCAAATGCTTAAACCTCTAATACAGCTCTTTCATGAATTCATCAAACACCTTTGGTGCATGAAATTCTTAGATTCTAGATCACAAGTGATATGCAAGGATCTAGCCTAGAGAACAGCTGTTTAGAGAGATGAATCAATGAATCCAGCCCCAAGCACTCCTAATCTAACACTTTAGCACCCTAACCTACACATCTAGAACCTCATTAAGATGACAACTCACTAATCATACTAATCTTTCTTAAACCATTGCAAGTTGAGCAGATTGGCATGATTAATGTTGAGAAATGGAGATGGAGAAGATGGATAATGATGGATTTGCAGCTTTAAACACAAATATCTCTCAAACACTCTTGATTAAAACTCTTAAAAATCAATATTTCTCTTCTGAAAGGGAGTCTTTTCACAAAAGAGGCAAGAAACAAAAGGAATAAAGCTTGGTCCTTAGGGTAAAACCCTAAAATATTATATATAGGTCTTAAAACGAACCGGGTCATCCCGGAACAAACCAGGTCCTGACCCGGCTTTAATGGGTAAAATCTCGAGTGTGCGAGTTGGTCAGGAGCTTTCCATGTCGCATACCCAAGTCGCACAGCCATAGAAACAGTCTTGTGAGCCTTAAGTCCTTCAGTGTAAACCACGAGTCTTCATGCGATTCAGTCTTTGTTCTCTTCAACTCGCATGACCAAGACGAAATCTGGGGAGAATATATAATTGATAGACAAGACTTTTTAGCTCTTAGGGCTATCAATCCCCTTGTCAAAATAGAACAAAAGAGGTTGTTAATCCATGAATGTGGTGATAGACACTAAGCTATATGATCTGTTTCTCAATTCAAGTAAACAGATGAGGTTTTGATTGAATAATGACTAAGCAAGTGATCAAACAAGAACTAAGCAAATGACTAGTGATGTGAATATGAGATGATGGAAGCATGATATTCTAGACATGATGGTTCGCCAGGGTGCTTTGGTGCTAAAATAGAAATGCTAATGACAATGATGAGACATGATTTAAATGATTAAGAACTCTAATCTAGATTAATTCTCTCATGAAGGCTTTAACCTCTACCCTAATCCATTTTCAAATTAAATCATGAATTGTGAAATATGAATCAGTGAGCATTAATAAACAGCTCTAAAAGATCATTCAAGCAAATAACAAGACATCATCATGGAGCAAATGCTTAAACCTCTAATACAACTCTTTCAGGAATTTCATCAAACACCTTTGGTGCATGAAATTCTCAGATTCTAGATCACAAGTGATGTGCAAGGATCTAGCCTAGAGAACAGCTGTTTAGAGAGATGAATCAATGAATCTAGCCCCAAGCACTCCTAATCTATCACTTTAGCACCCTAACCTTCACATCTAGAACCTCATTAAGATGACAACTCACTAATCATACTAATCTTTCTTAAACCTTTGCAAGTTGAGAAGATTGGCATGATTAATGTTGAGAAATGGAGATGGAGAAGCTGGATAATGATGGATTTGCAGCTTTAAACACAAATATCTCTCAAACTCCCTTGATTAGAACTCTTAAAAATCAATATTTCTCTTCTAAAAGGGAGTCTTTTCACAAAAGAGGCAAGAAACAAAAGGAATAAAGCTTGGTCCTTAGGGTAAAACTGTAAAAAACTATATAAAGGTCTTAAAACGAACCGGGTCAGCCCGGAACAAACCGGGTCCTGACCCGGCTTTAATGGGTAAAATCTCGAGTGTGCGAGTTGGTCAGGAGCTTCCCATGTCGCATACCCAAGTCGCACAGCCATAGAAACAGTCTTGTGAGCCTTAAGTCCTTCAGTGTCAGTCGCATGCCTATCTAGGTGTAAACCGCGAGTCTTCATGCGATTTAGTCTTTGTTCTCTTCAACTCGCATGACCAAGACGAAATCTGGGGAGAATATATAATTGATAGACAAGACTTTTTAGGTCTTAGGGCTATCAATCCCCTTGTCAAAATAGCACCAAAGAGGTTGTTAACCAATGAATGTGGTGATAGACACTAAGCTATATGATCTGTTTCTCAATTCAAGTAAACAGATGAGGTTTTGATTGAATAATGACTAAGCAAGTGATCAAACAAGAACTAAGCAAATGACTAGTGATGTGAATATGAGATGATGGAAGCATGAGATTCTAGACATGATAGTTGGTTAGGGTGCTTTGGTGCTAAAATAGAAATGCTAATGACAATGATGAGACATGATTCAAATGATTAAGAACTCTAATCTAGATTAATTCTCTCATGAAAGCTTTAACCTCTACCCTAATCCATTTTCAAATTAAATAATCATTTGTGAAATATGAATCAGTGAGCATTAATAAATAGTTCTAAAAGATCATTCAAGCAAATAACAAGACATCATCATGGAGCATATGCTTAAACATCTAATACAGCTCTTTCAGGAATTTCATCAAACACTTAAAATTCCCAGATTCTAGATCACAAGTGATGCGCAAGGATCTAGCCTAGAGAACAGCTGTTTAGAGAGATGAATCAATGAATCTAGCCCTAAGCACTCCTAATCTAACACTTTAGCACCCTAACCTACACATCTAGAACCTCATTAAGATGACTACTCACTAATCATACTAATTTGTCTTAAACATTTGCAAGTTGAGAAGATTGGCATGATTAATGATGAGAAATGGAGATGGAGAAGATGGATAATGATGGATTTACAGCTTTAAACACAAAGATCTCTCAAACTCTCTTGATTAGAACCCTTAAAAATCTCTATTTCTCTTCTAAAAGAGAATCTTTCACAAAAGATGCCAGAAACGAAAGGAATAAAGTTTGGTCCTTAGGGTAAAACCCTAAAAAACTATATGTAGGTCTTATAAGGAACCGGGTCAGCCCAGAACAAACCGGTTCCTGACCCGACTTTAATCGATAAAATCTCGAGTGTGCGAGTTGGTCAGGATCTTCTCATGTCGCATGCCCAAGTCGCACAGCCATAGAAACAGTCTTGTGAGCCTTAAGTCCTATAGTCTCAACCACATGCCCATCTAGGTGTAAACCGCGAGTCTTCATGCGATGCAGCTTTCTTCTCTTCAACTCGCATGACCAAGACAAAATCTGGGGAGAATATGTGTGCGATTTGGTCCTCCTTTAGTCCCAAGTTGCATGCCCAACTCGCACAGGTCTAGAAAGAAGCATCAGCGAGATAAAACAATGTAAGTTAGGCCGCATTCCTCTCTAGGTGTAAATCGCGAGTCTTCATGCGGTTCAGTTCCCTTTTCTCTTTAGCTCGTACAACCATGTGGCACAAGACTTCAAATATGTGTGCGAGTTTGTCTACTTCACTCCCAAGTCGCATGCCCAACTTGGTATAAACAGCGAGTGTTCCTGCGGTTCAGTTCACTACTCGACCAACTCGCATGCTCAAGTCGCACATTTGTGGACTTTGCATTTTCCTGCTCGGGAGCCTTTGACCTCATCCAGAGTTACCTTACCCGCACATCTCAACACGCAGTTCAATTCCCAGAACTTATCCTTTAAGCGCTGTGAGTTATTCAAGTCGCAAAACCATCTCGCAGACTTCAAATCTCCTTGGACCACTTCGCATTCGGGGGAGCGTCACTTCCAGGATATAGACCCAAATGGACATTTACAAGCTTCAGTGGAAATGGGACTCAAACATATCGAACTTTGGTGAAGGAACCTTCGGCGCTTGGGAATTGGAAGGTTCCCTGGACAGCTCAGTTCTGAAGTGCATTGAAACAATCAAAAGGAAGCTCTTGGACCAGTGTTCACTCCGGCGACGGTATCTTTCAGCACATAGCTCCAAACCGGATGATATCAGATATTCTGGAATTAGAACTCAAAGATCTCAAATCTTGATGAAGACCCCGGCAACTGAATCAGACTGGAAAGGCATCGTCCCATGCAATCCTTGTGATTCATCGGATCAGTATTGAAACTGTAGCGAGACAGGTGTGCCTTCCGGTTAGCTTAACTCTCTGCTCACGACTCCAAATACAATGATTTCACCTGTTCTGGATCCGTGACCTAATCATCGCCAACTTTTCTGAAGACCCTGTAATATGAATCGGACGTTAAGACTCCCCGGACAGGCAATCTTTCCAGACATATGGGATTGCTCCAGAACGGATGCGAGAGAGGTCTGTCTTCTGGTGGCCGTATCTTTCAGATCAGTGCTTCAAACCCATAGATTTCAACTGTTCTTAGATCTAGACTCCATTGTCTTGATCTTTGATGAAGACCCCGGAGACTGAATCGGTCGGAAAGATCTTCCGGTAACGCGATCTCGGAGATGTATCTTGAGAGGTAGGGTAAACTTGGTCTTGTGGGTTGGCTACATTGGGATTCCTGTAAGAGAGGTTCTGATTGGCATTGGCATACTGATATCTTTAGAACCTCTGATTCCCAATATAGTTTAGCTCTTCCTGAGTAAGAACCTCTTCACTAATGTTCTCAAAGCATTGAGAATGTTCCTCATACTCTCCTACAAAGTGCATTGGCTTTTGAGTGGCCAATAACACCTTTTCCAGCTTGCTTTCAAGTGTTTTAAAGTCATTCTCATACCTTTGATCCCTGCTTAAACTCTCACTCTTACTGGTTCTATCAAAGTCTTCTCCATATGTATCATTGCTCATTGCTAAGTTCTCAACTAGCTCTAAAGCAGCATGAATCTCCTTCCCCAGAAAGTTTCCATTTGATGCAGTATCCAGCTGGTTCCTAATCTTGGGAAGAGCCCCTCTATAAAGTGTGCTGAGAAGAGAAGCCTCACTAAACCCATGGTGTGGGCATTTGTTAGTGTAGCTCCTGAATCTCTCATATGCTTCACCAAAACTCTCATTGCTATGTTGAGTGAAGCTGGAGATTTGGTTTCTTAGTTTTGCTGTTCTGGAAGTTGAGAAGAACTTAGACAGAAATGTCTGTTTGCATTGCTCCCAAGTCTGAATGGAGCCTCTTGGAAGATTCTTATCCCATTGGTGTGCTTTGTCACCAAGACTGAAGGGGAATAATCTGAGCTTGAAGCTGTCCTCAGATACTCCATTTATCTTTGTCAAGTCACAAACTTTATCAAATTGGTCCAAGTGTTCCAAAGGATCTTCCATTGGCAATCCATAGAACTTGGAGTTTTGGACCATATTCAGCAAAGATGCCGTGACATCAAAATTGTTGTTTTGCACAGGTGGTGCTTGAATCCCTGCTCCATACTGATGAGCATTGGCCCTGTCATTCTCTCCTACATAGACCTGTGGCTGCTCATATCTCCTTGATTGATTTTGGAAGGGTTGTTGGTGGTGAACCTGTTGTCTTTGCTGGACATTGGCCTGATGCCTTTGCTGATGAGCTGGAGCTTGTCCCAGGTGGACATAAGCTTGCTGTTGATGCACCTGTTCCTTCTGAACATTACCCTGATGGAAAACTTGACCAGCTCTATTACCAGCTCCATTTCCAGCTACATTGCCAGCTCCATTACCAGCGGCATTACCAGCTGCATTACCAGCAGCATTACCAGCTCCATTACCCTGCTGCACCTAAGCCTGTTGCCCCTCTTGAACCTGCAGCTCAATGTCTCTGATCTTCCATCTCAGCCTGATCAGTCTGTCTTCCACGCCTATCCCTTCTCCTTCTTGGAACGAAAAGTTTGATGTTGTCGTTGAGAGGGAAAGGTGGACCATAGCTTCTTGACCTGGACCTGGTGTTCATACACCTGAAAGCAAAAACAGAACTTGAAAGTAATCAGTCCAAACAAAAAATAAGTACTTGATCTCAAGAACAGATCAGAGCCTAATGCTAAACACTCCCCAATTTGGCAACGGCGCCAATTGATAGACAAGACTTTTTAGGTCCTAGGGCTATCAATCCCCTTGTCAAAGTGGCACAAAAGAGGTTGTCAATCAAAGAAAGTGGTGATAGACACTAAGCTATATAATCAGTTTCTCAATTCAAATAAACAGATGAGGTTTTGATTGACTAATGACAACGAAGAACTTAAAACAAGATTAATGACTAAGCAAGTGATCAAACAATAACTAAGCAAATGACAAGTGATGTGAATATGAGATGATGGAAGCATGAGATTCTAGACATGATAGTTGGCTAGGGTGCTTTGGTGCTAAACTAGAAATGCTAATGACAATGATGAGACATGGTTCAAATGATTAAGAACTCTAATACAGATTAATCCCTTCATGAAGGCATTAACCTCTACATTAATCCATTTTCAAACCAAATCATCATTTGTGAAATATGAATCAGTGAGCATTAATAAACAGTTCTAAAAGATCATTCAAGCAAATAACAAGACATCATCATGCAGCAAATGCTAAAACCTCTAATCAACTCTTTCAGGAATTTCATGAAACACTTTTGGTGCATGAAATTCCCAGATTCTAGATCACAAGTGATGTGCAAGGATCTAGCCTAGGGAACAGCTGTTTAGAGAGATGAATCAATGAATCTAGCCCTAAGCACTCCTAATCTAACACTTTAGCACCCTAACCTACACATCTAGAACCTCATTAAGATGACTACTCAGTAATCATACTAATCTCTCTTAAACCTTTGCAAGTTGAGAAGATTGGCATGATTGATGATGAGAAACGGAGATGGAGAAGATGGATAATGATGGATTTGCAGCTTTAAACACAAAGATCTCTCAAATTCTCTTGATTAGAACCCTTAAAAATCAATATTTCTCTTCTAAAAGGGAGTCTTTTCACAAAAGAGGCAAGAAACAAAAGGAATAAAGCTTGGTCCTTATGGTAAAACCCTTAAAAACTATATATAGGTCTTAAAACGAACCGGGTCAGCCCGGAACAAACCGGGTCCTGACCCAGCTTTAATGGGTAAAATCTCGAGTGTGCTTGTTTTTCAGGAGCTTCCCATGTTGTATGCCCAACTCGCACAGCCATAGAAACAGTCTTGTGAGCCTTAAGTCCTTCAGTCTCAGCCGCATGCCCATCTAGGTGTAAACCGCGAGTCTTCATGCGATTCAGTCTTTCTTCTCTTCAACTCGCATGACCAAGACAAAATCTGGGGAGAATATGTGTGCGAGTTGGTCTTCCTTTAGTCCCAAGTCGCATGCCCAACTTGCACAGGTCTAGAAAGAAGCTTCAGCGAGATAAAACCATGTAAGCCAGGCCGCACTCCTCTCTCGGTGTAAACCGCGAGTCTTCATGCGGTTCAGTTCCCTTTGCTCCCTAGCCCCCACAACCATGTAGCACAGGACTTCAAATATGTGTGCGAGTTGGTCTACTTCACTCCCAAGTCGCATGCCCAACTCAGTGTAAACAGCGAGTGTTCCTGCGGTTCAGTTCACTACTCGGCCAACTCACATGCTCAAGTCGCAAATTTGTGGACTTAACATTTTTCTTGCTCGGGCGCCTTTGACCTCATCCAGGGTTACCTTACCCGTAAATCTCAACACGCAGCTCAATTCTCAGAAATGATCCTTTAAGCGCTGCGAGTTATCCAAGTCGCAAAACCATCTCGCAGACTTCAAAACTCCTTGGACCACTTCGCATTCAGGGGAGCGCAACTTCCAGGATACAGACCCAAATGGCTTGCTTCCAGCTGCAGTGGAAAGGGCACTCAAACATCTCGAACTTTTGTGAAGGATCCTTTGGTGCTTGGTGATAACTAAGAGTTTTCAGGCTCTTAGAAGGGTTATCAATCCCCTTGTCAAAGTAGTATAAGGGTTGTCAAACCAAGCTTGTAAACGAGACACTAGCCTATGTAATTTGTTCACTTAAGTCCAGACAAGATGATAAAAGTTTGGTGACGATGATTAACTGGCAAATGAGCAATAAAGTTAAATAAAAGCAGAGATTTAAACTAATCAAGATGCAAATAACAAACAGGTGATTCAGATGATGGTAATGAATGATAAAGGCAGAAGCTTTAGACAGGATATTTGACTCGGGTGCTTCCAAGTTAGACTAAGGGGCTAATGAATCATTTTATCAAGCGATTTCATTTGACTTTGAACTCAAGGCACGTTAATCTTCTCATGAAAGTATTAAACGTCTAAACTGATCCTCTTTCATACCAAAATCCCTTTTGAGAAGCACGAATCAGTCAGCAATAAGAATCGGTTCAAAAACGTCATTTAACAGAACAAACTATCACTCTCGCGATGAAAGACTCTTAAACCCTTAACCGAGTGGTTCAGACATTTCTACAAACACTTCTGATGCGAGATATGTCTCAGATCTTAACCTCAAGTGATGTGCTTGGATCCAGCTTAGAGATCTCGTCGGTTAAGGAATGAAACATGCAAGTCTAGACACCTAAACCCATTAATCCACCTTGAAAGCACCCTAATCTACCTATCTAAAGCCGCTTAAACGACTACTCACTGATCATAACGAGCTCACTAAGTCCTTTGCAAGACGTGTAGCTAGTCATGATAAGGAGTTTGATGTTGGATGATAAAAGAAATAAAGAAAGAACAAGATTTCGATGCAAAAAACGAGATATCAGATTAGATTAATCAAGTTTCACAAAAGAGGCAAGTTCTTAGAGCTAAAAACAGATAAGAGATAATATAACTAGGTTTTTAGTCTCAAAATGTATTTATAGCAAAGGGAAAGTGTCGCGGGTCAGCCCGGAACAAACCGGGTACTGAACCGCCTTCTTGGGTTGATGGGGGAGTGCCAAGGTGTGTCGGAAAGTGAAGCCGAGGTCTTCATGCCGAGGCGTGCACGTGAGTCAGGATCCAGATGAAGATCTCGTGAAGAACACGTCAAGAACATGCATGAACCCTAGTCTTTGATCTATCCTCACGTGTATGTTCTTGAGCCATTCTGTTCTTGATTCTGGGTTCGTGACAAGGGACCTCGGGATAAAATGTCGAGGGGTCATGATGTCGAGGTGCTTGGGAGAACACAGTCCGGCATGCACGCCGAGGTCATTACACCGAGGTGTACTTTCAACACTTAGTCGTTTCCAGCTTCAGTTCTTACGTATGCATGCCTCGATCTAACCATGCCAAGGCTTTGGCACGAGGTCTAGTCCAGAATACTTCCAAGATATGAGCCTCGACTTGAGTGACGCCAAGGTAAAGATACCGAGGCTTGTGAGAATACTTAGCGCGTATCGCAACTCTTTTAGGCTTGTATCGACCATGTCACCTTCCGGAAGCAGTAACTTTCAGCACACGACTCCAATTGCTCTGGGACCAGTTCCACAGTCACGATGACTCAATAAGCTCGAACTTTGGTGAAGAAAACATTGGAGCTTGGGGTGTGGAAGGCTTCCTGGATTTAACATCTTTGCGCCGCATTGAAATCACCGGAAAATAGAATTTTAGACCGATGTGAACTCCGGAGACCCTCTCTTCCAAACCTCTGCTCCGAATTGAGCGATTCCAAATGCTCTGAGAAGATCTTCCATGGATCTCGAACTTTGGTGAAGACCGGGTAAGCTGGTTCGGTCTGGAGGGGCTCCGTCCGCCATGATCTTTGAAGTTCGCCGTTCAGTTCTCGGGTACGCGCAATGCTGGTGAATGCTCCGGAAGCCATATCTTTTTCTCCACTGGTCCGAATTGGATTATTCTAACTGTTCTGGAATCTTTGCTTGGTTATCTCCAACTTTGGTGAAGACCCCGCCAACTGATTCGGACCGGAAGATTCCCCGGATTGCTGATCTCTGAATTGCGCGGGCAAGGACAACTTTTGGTCGTAAAAACCTTCCCGCGGTAAAAAAAATGGCCGAGGGCTGTGTACCGCGGTAAGCTTTTTGGTCGTCAAAATTCTTGCCTCGGTCAAAAACTTGTCCCGTGGTATTTTTGCACTCGATACTCGATTCTGGCCGATCGGTAAGGTTTTTGGCCGGTAATGAGCGTCCGGTAAACATTTTGGCCGAGGTTTCCGACCAGCCGGTACGAGATTTGGCCGAGAAATTCCTCCAAGCGGTTTTCACCATTTTTGACCCTTTTCTTCACCGTTTTCTTTTCTGTTCCTCTTCTTAGGCCAATTGGTCTCCAAAGCTCCTGATAAAGACTTCAAAACATGCAAAACTCTTTGGGACCTAATGCAAGCCCTAAGTCCTATTTTAACGCCTAAAGACTCAATTTACATGAGAAAACACATGATGAGGACTCTATAATGCAATTTAAATGATGTAAATTATAGACATATCAACTCCCCCACACTTGTCCTTTGCTTGTCCTCAAGCAAAAAGAACAAATGAGAGAGAGAGAGGTTGTAATGCAGATGGAGCTCATATTTTCTTTTTAGAGAGAAGTGACCACAAGAGAACTCGGATTCATGCTCAAATATGCAATGCAAAGCTATACTCGGATATTTTCCAACTAAAACACGGAATCTCCACAAGTCATTATCACATTCAACTCTTTCACATCCATTAAGTTCGTAACCGGTGAATCAAATGATGCAATGCTCAAATAGGCTGGCTTGGCTAGGGTAAGGTCATGAGATAAAAATGATCTCATCAATATTCAAGCGGGTGCAATGCAACAAGGATCTCTCTATGAACGACCGAACTTTGGCAGAATGCTAAAGGTAAAAAGCAACCGATGCATACAAGGGCAAGACTCATCACACCCCACACTCCACTCAAAGCGTTTCTCAATTGCTCACCCTCTCAGAATCCTCACTCTTCACAATCGTTTTCTTTTCACTAGGGGACTCGCCTTTTTCTTTTATTTTCAAGCCTTGGTTTTCACTTATTCACACAGCTCTTTTCTTTCATAACGTATAGCCTCTTTCATTTTCATTTCAGAGCACTTGAGCCTTTGGCTTCTTTTCATTTCAGAGCTTATCTTTTCACATCCAAGACTTAATTCATTTTCATTCATTCCCCTGGCTATTTCCACTCTCACTTTTCCACTCAGCTCACCTTTTTCCACTCACCAACAAGTCTTTTCCCCCACACTTATTTCTCACCAATACTCTTGGTTCCTTGATGTTGGAACATACCACTCAATGAGCCAAACCCTTGTCGCTCTAAACCTAACATTTTCTGCTAAGTTCAGTCCAAGGTGGCCTTACAATTCTCACACAAACATTGGCTCGAAAGAAAGATGGGTTCAAGGTGAGGGAACTGATCCATGATGCGGATTCAGCTACTTGAGCTAAGGAAGGAGGGTGGTAAAAACAACGATTCTAGCTCAAGTATGTATATCGGTATCCACAAGCCTATTTAAGCAATGCATCAAAGGATATTTTCATTTCAAGTTCAGGGTTATCACTTAGCTAGAGTTGAGTGTAATTCAGACTTGCTTCTCAGATTCAAATCGTTTCAAGCTTTACAAGCACAGAATGAGTTTCACAAGCATATTTAGTTCAAGTTCTCAAGTGATTTACTCTCTAGGAAAAAATCTATCATTGCTCCTTGCACTGATGCAATCCTACATGATGCAACTAGACTCGATCTTAAAATGCGAGATGCAACTAGAATGATGTAATTTATCACATGTATTAAGCTAAATGAGACTCAAGAATGCAAAAGTCAAATAAGAACAAAGAAAACAAGATCAGAAAACACAAAGCTCCTCCCCCACACTTAGATAACACAGTCCCTTGTGTTATAAAAGCGTGTGAGAGAAGTGAAAAGACAAACTGAACGAATGCAAGATGATATATACAAGATGCATATGTACAAGGTTTGAAGTCGATACCTTAGTCGGAGAGGACGGATCCCAAGTAGTGCGAGGGATTCGATGTTGAGCAGGATGGAGTGGGCTTACGTGGTGGGCTGCTTTCTGAGGGTTCAGGCAGGAAATCCGTGGCTGGATCGATCCAGTCTTCTTTGCCTGGTGGAAACTCCGGGTTCCTCGCGTTTGAGCTTTCTCCAACTCCTTCTTCTGTAATCGGTGCGGTTGAGGTCGCTGAGTTCTTATCCGGTGAGGTTGGCCTCGTGAGCTGCTTTATCTTCTTCTTCAAATGCCTCACACAATCCACCAATGCGTGGATGGTTTTGTCTTGCCACTTACACCACTTTTGGAGGGTGTTCACTCGCGAATACAGCTTCTTGGTGTGGTATTCAGGCTCACCCCACACTTGCGGATCAAAGTGATAGCGGCCTGCTCCGATCCTTCTCTCATAGTGTCTCTGCTCCTCGTTATCACAATCTTCCGGGCCATAAGTGTTCTCGGGTTTGCTGGGTGCTGCCTTGGTGCATTTGCGTGTTGGTGGGTCGAGAGCTGGGTTATACAACTGGTCTTTGAGAACGTAGAATGAGACGTTACACTGCTTGTCGAGCATGGTGAGGCTTCGGTTAGGCAGTAGAACCTGCGTGCCGTCTCTATGCAGTAGGGTGAAGTTGTAAACCCATTTGTCCCCTGACTTGCCTCCGAAGAAACCACTTTTGCTTAGGTATAACTCATCAATGAGATTCGGCTTCTTCGGTGAATCAGGGAATATAAACCCTTGAGCCCTCAGGATCTTGGTGACTATCCAACCGTTCTGAAGTCTTCTTGCTCCTCGCTTCTTGCGGTCGCACCATACATTGTGCCGATAAGTGAGCATTTGAATGGCAAAGAATGCACCCAATGATGGTACACGCAGCGGCACTTGGAACTCTTTTTTGTTCTTCATTTGAGTGATGAACGGCTTCAGTCCGAGTCCCAATAGTTCAAGCTCGGCCGTGTGAATAACACCAGGGTTAAAGGTCGAGAAGAATGTTGATGCTAGGACGCGGTTTGTGTATCTGATCGCAGGGTTCCTTATGCAGCTTGTCTTGCTCTTGCCTCCGAGGTAGGGTCCAAAAGATATCGTTTCCCACAAGGCGGCCAACTCATCACGAGGGTACACAAACTGGTCAAGCGAGCTTCCATTCCTTTCAAACCCAAAGATTTCATCAAGCTCCTTGAAACTGACCTTGTAGTGCACGTTATCCATTTCAAACTCAATGTGGCCGAATCCTTTGCCATGTAAACGCTTTGGATCTCTCTTGGGGTAGATGATGACCTCCAAGGTTGCAAGAAACTGCTGTGTAATCCCTTCATAGGCAACATCGCTCATCTCAAAGAACTTTGCCAAGCCCATATTCTCACAAATGAGGGTCACGTCATCAAGTATCTCGAGTTTCTTCAGCAACTCCAAGTCAGGGAATCGACCTTAAGCCACTCTGATTGAGTTAAAGTGGTCCAAGTATTCCTCAGTGGTTGGGAAGTGCTCATCCTCGGGCTCGGCCTTTGGTTCTTTCTTGGACTTTTTGTCACCGTTGTCTACATAAGGGACTAAGGCTCTGGGCTCGTCCTCATCAGATCCCACGGCTGCCTTCTTCCCGTTCCTCTTTGACTCGAGAGCTGGTGCCAGAGTGAGCTCAGTATTTCAACTCAACCGGTAGATGACAGCTCTTCCCATAGAGCAAGTTAAACGGTGAGGTTCCAATGGGGGTTTTGTAGGCGGTTCTGTAAGCCCACAGAGCATCGTCAAGTTTCTTGCTCCAATCCTTCCTGGATGAGTTCACGGTCCTTTCCAAAATGGCCTTTATCTGACGGTTGGAAACCTCCACTTGGCCGCTGGTTTGCGGATGATAAGGGGTGGCCGTGCTTCTTCAAAAGACTCTCAAGAGTCTTGTTGATCAAATGGATTCCCCCATCACTGATGACTACTCTTGGTACTCCAAACCGTGGGAAGATGATACTCTTGAAGAGTTTTACCACCACTTTTGAATCGTTGGTCGGAGATGCGACCGCTTCAACCCATTTACTCACATAATCCACTGCTACAAGGATATATTGATTCCCATATGAGCTTACAAAGGGACCCATGAAGTCAATGCCCCAACAGTCGAAGACTTCTACTTCAAAGATTGGGTTTTGGGGCATTTCATTCCATTTGGATATGTTTCCGTGCCTTTGACAAGCTTCACACCTCGAGACCACTTCCTGGGCGTCTTTGAACATGGTCGGCCACCAGAAACCGCTCTATAGAACCTTGGCAACTGTCTTGAACGCACATAAATGACCACCATATAATGAGCCGTGGCATTCTTGTAGCACTGGATGGATCTCTTCTTCGGCCAAGCATCGCCTATAGAGATGGTCCTTGTTAAGCACGTAAAGATACGGCTCATCCCAATGATACCTCATCACATCTCTAAAGAACTTCTTCCTCTGATAAGTATCAAGGTCTGGTGGCTCTAATCCGCAAGACAAGTAGTTCACAAGATCCGTGAACCATGGAAGGCTTCTTTCCTTGATCGTATTGGCTTCCTCCACCTCTAAGTAAGACCGGACTAACATGAGATGTTCCTCGGGTAAAGCATCATCTATAGGGACCTGTTCTTCAATCCTCAGCCTTGAGAGGTGATCTGCGGCTCCGTTTTCAATGCCCTTCTTATCAAGTATCTCCACGTCAAATTCTTGGAGCAATAAGACCCATCTCAAAAGCCTCGGCTTAGCGTCCTTCTTAGACATCAGGTACCTCAAGGCCGCGTGATCTGTGTAAACCGTGACCTTTGATCCCACTAGATAACTCCTGAATTTTTCAAATGCAAACACAATGGCAAGCATTTCCTTCTCGGTGGTGGCATACTTTTCTTGAGCCGAGTCCAAAGTGCGGCTGGCATAGTAGATCACATGGAGCTTCTTATCTTTCTTCTGTCCCAAGACAGCTCCTACAGCATAATCAGATGCATCGGTCATCACTTCAAATGGTAAAGACCAATCAGGGGCTTGTACAATCGGTGCACTGATCAAAGCCTCCTTGATTCTCTTGAACGCTTCCTCACATTCTTCATCAAAGTTGAAATCCACTTCTTTGCACAATAACCTGGTCAAAGGCCTGGCTATCTTGGAGAAATCCTTGATGAACCGTCTATAGAACCCAGCGTGGCCAAGGAAGCATCTTATTCCTTTCACAGAATTCAGGGCTTGTAAGTTCACCATCACCTCGATCTTGGCCTTATCCACCTCGATGCCTTTCTCTGATACCTTGTGTCCCAAGACAATGCCTTCTTGGACCATGAAATGACACTTTTCCCAGTTTAAAACAAGCCTATGCTCCTCACACCGCTTGAGAACCTGAGAAAGATTAGCAAGACATTCGGAGAAAGAGGAGCCATATACGGAGAAGTCATCCATAAACACCTCAACTTTCTCTTCAATTAGATCAGAGAAAATGTGCATCATACATCTTTGAAAAGTGGCTGGTGCATTACACAAACGAAATGCCATTCTTCTATAAGCATAAGTGCCATAAGAGCAGGTGAATGTCGTTTTCTCTTGATCTCGGGGGTCTATAGGTATTTGAAAGAACCCCCAGTATCCATCGAGAAAACAAAAATAAGGATGATTAGCTAACCGTTCAAACATTTGATCAATGAATGGTAAAGGAAAATGATCTTTTCTTGATGCAGAATTCAATTTCCTATAGTCAATGCACATGCGATGGCCGGTTATAGTTCTTTGGGCTATGAGTTCATCCTTATCGTTTTTCACCACCGTGATCCCACCTTTCTTGGGCACAACGTGTACAGGAGATACCCACCGAGAGTCAGAGATTGCATATATTATCCCTGCCTCAAGGAGCTTTAGTATCTCCTTCTTAACCACCTCTTTGAGGTTCGGGTTAAGTCGACGTTGGTGCTCAATAGAGGACATGGCTTGGTCCTCTAGCTGGATCCTATGGGTGCATATATCAGGAGAGATTCCTCTAATGTCAGCCAAGGAATACCCTATGGCTCTCCTGAATTTCCTTATTTCACTAAGTAATGCACGTTCCTCATGCTCAAGCAAGTTATCGTTTATGATCACAGGAAAAGTAGAGTTTAGACCTAAGAATGCATACCTGAGCCCTGTTGGTAGAGGCTTGAGCTCAACAGGGGGTGCGTCTGCCTCATTCCAATCGGCATCAAAGCTGCATTGGCCCGGAACAGCTTCCTCGGCCTTTGCTTCATTCTCGCGCAGTTTACCATCGGCCTCGGTATGAGTTGTCACGGCCATGATATCCCGAGGTGTCTCTTCTTTTCCCTTTGACTCCTCGCTTTCTAGAATATCGAGGCTGCTCGTGTGGAGCTCCAAAAACCTCGCCTCAGCTCCAAGTTCCCTCGGTTGGTCCAAAAGACGCTTGTACACCTCGCTTTCCTCATTTAAGTACCCGTGCTCGCTTTGTTCCCGCGTTAAGACCACTTGTAACGGATCCTCTGCGTTCAACTCTTCAAGGAGCTCATCAGCCAGCTCCTCCATTACCTCCACATAGAAAACCTGACCTCCAATGGTCGGTTTCTTCATCATTTCCTTCACGTTGAACTTCATAGTCTCGGAACCGATGTGTAGTTCAATCCTTCCTCCTCTCACATCTATTATGGCTCCTGCGGTTGCTAAGAACGGTCGGCCCAAGATGATAGGGTCTAATGGTTCCTCGTCCATCTCAAGAACTATGAAGTCCGTGGGGATTTCTATCTCACCGATCCTCAAAGGTGGATCCTCAAGCAACCCCACCGGTAATCTAACCGATCTATCAGCTAATACAAGAGAGATCTTGGCTGGCTTGTAGCTTTTGTATCCCAATTTCTTTGTATTATGGCACTGCACTCATGGCTCAGTATCACCATACCCTGGAGCTCAGTTGTCTTGTTGAGGATCGCGTCCTTTAGAAACTTCCCAAGCTGGGGTATAGCTAAGAAAGCATCTATTATGGGTAAGGTGAGTTGCGTGTTCTCCAAGTGTTTCTCAAAGACCACCTTGGCCTTGTCTAGGATTTTCTTTTTGAAACGCCCTGGGAACGGTATCTTGGGTTGATAAGGTGGTGGTGGAACATAAGGCTTTTCAAGCTCGGTTTTCTTTTCCACCTCTTTTCCTTTGTCCTTGATCGGTTCCTTCTCTAAGACCGCTTCTTTACACGCATCGTCTGAGGCTGCCTCCCCCTCTAATTGCTCATTGGCCTCAATGATCTTTGTCTTAGGCGTTGGAGTTTGTAATTCCTTACCACTCCTCAATGTGATGGCGTTCACATACTCTTTAGGGTTCGGCTCCGGTTTACCTGGTAAAGCCGGGCCTCTTGATGATGTAGAAGCTTGATTCTGCTTAAGCTCTCTGATATCTTGATGCATTGTCGCGTGCTGGCTCTCAACCCTTTGCTGGCCCTGTAACAGTTGCTGTAGTATCCCACAGACGTCGTTCCCCATTTGATTCTGACCCGTTCCCTGAATCTGTTGTTGATTACCCATCGGCTGCGGATGGAACCCTGGTGGAAACTTGTGTTGCTGCGGTTGGTTGTTGAAGTTGTTACTCTGAGCCGCTTGATTCTGCTGAGTGTAGCCGTGCTGTTGCCCACTGAACTGTTGCTTGGGCTGGAAGGTATTATGAAAAGGAGCCTTTTGAGCATAGCTTTGTTGTTGTTGTTGAGCAGGGTACACTTGGTCTTGAGGGTTAGCTACATTCGGGTTTCTGTATGAGAGGTTTGGGTTACTGTTGTAGTTGTTAAACCGCTGAAACCTCTGCTGATTCCCTATGTAATTCAGCTCCTCTTGTGTTAGACCATCTTCATTGACATTGTCAAAACTTGGCCCTTGCTCATCAAACTCGCCTACAAAGTGTATTGGCTTTTGAGTCGCCATCAAAACCTTGTCAAGCTTACTCTGAAGCTCTCTTATATCCTTTTTCATGCGCTGTTCATCACTAGATCCCTCTGTACGGTTTGCTCTATCAAAGTCCTCTCCATACGTGTCATTGGACATGGCTAGGTTCTCAACTAGTTCCATTGCTGCAGTGATCTCTTTTCCAAGAAAATTCCCATTTGAAGCTGTATCGAGTTGGTTTCTGATCTTGGGGAGTGCACCTCGGTATAAAGTACTCAAGAGGGATGCCTCTGAGAAGCCGTGGTGTGGGCATTGGTTAGTGTAGCTTCTAAACCATTCCCAAGCTTCACTAAAGCTCTCGTTATTGTGCTGCGTGAAACTTGAGATCTAATTCCTGAGCTTAGTCGTGCGTGATGTGGAAAAGAACTTTGATAAGAACGCCAGTTTACACTGCTCCCAGGTTTGTATAGAACCCCTCGGTATATTCTTTTCCCACTGGTGTGCTTTATCACCGAGGCTGAAAGGGAACAAGCGTAGCTTGAAGCTATCTTCGGAGACGCCATTTATCTGGGTTAAGTCGCAAACCCGATCAAATTGATCTAGATGCTCGAGAGGGTCTTCTCCAGCTAGACCGTGGAACTTTGAGTTTTGCACCATATTGAGCAGTGAAGCTTTAACTTCAAAGTTGTTGTTTTGAACTGGTGGAGCATGAATCCCAGCTCGGTATTGGTGCGCATTAGCTTGGTCATTCTCTCCAAGACAGATTGGAGGATGTTGTCTCTGAACTTGGGGCGGTGGCGGATGAACATGATGGGCTTGTTGTTCATTTCTATTCGCTTGGTGTTGGTTTTTCTGAGCAAGCCGTTCGTTTCTTTGAGCTTGTTGCTGATTAACATAGGCTTGTTGTTCATTTCTTCCTGCCTGCGCCTGATTAGCCTGAGCCTGGTGCTCGGCTGCCTGAGCCTGTTGCTCCATTCTCTGTTGTTCTGCCATTCCAAGTCTGTCAAAGTGCCGTTCTCTCTCGCGAGCTCGCCTTTCTAATCTGTCGATGTTATCGTCGTATGGGAAAAGCGATCCTGTGCTCCGAGACCTGGTATTCATGCACCTGAAAACAAAACAAGAACTTGGAAAGAAGTTAGTAAAACAAAGGAAAGAATAGCTTGAACTCAAGAACAAACAAGAGACTAATGCTCCTACAAGTTGGCAACGGCGCCAAATTGATAACTAAGAGTTTTCAGGCTCTTAGAAGGGTTATCAATCCCCTTGTCAAAGTAGTATAAGGGGTGTCAAACCAAGCTTGTAAACGAGACACTAGCCTATGTCATTTGTTCACTTAAGTCAAGACAAGATGATAAAAGTTTGGTGACGATGATTAACAGGCAAATGAGCAATAAATTTAAATAAAAGCAGAGATTTAAACTAATTAAGATGCAAATAACAAACAGGTGATTCAGATGATGGTAATGAATGATAAAGGCAGAAGCTTTAGACAGGATATTTGACTCGGGTGCTTCCAAGTTAGACTAAGGGGCTAATGAATCATTTTATCAAGCGATTTCATTTGACTTTGAACTCAAGGCACGTTAATCTTCTCATGAAAGTATTAAACGTCTAAACTGATCCTCTTTCATACCAAAATCCCTTTTGAGAAGCACGAATCAGTCAGCAATAAGAATCGGTTCAAAAACGTCATTTAACAGAACAAACTATCACTCTCGCGATGAAAGACTCTTAAACCCTTAACCGAGTGGTTCAGACATTTCTACAAACACTTCTGATGCGAGATATGTCTCAGATCTTAACCTCAAGTGATGTGCTTGGATCCAGCTTAGAGATCTCGTCGGTTAAGGAATGAAACATGCAAGTCTAGACACCTAAACCCATTAATCCACCTTGAAAGCACCCTAATCTACCTATCTAAAGCCGCTTAAACGACTACTCACTGATCATAACGAGCTCACTAAGTCCTTTGCAAGACGTGTAGCTAGTCATGATAAGGAGTTTGATGTTAGATGATAAAAGAAATAAAGAAAGAACAAGATTCCGATGCAAAAAACGAGATATCGGATTAGATTAATCAAGTTTCACAAAAGAGGCAAGTTCTTAGAGCTAAAAACAGATAAGAGATAAGATAACTAGGTTTTTAGTCTCAAAATGTATTTATAGCAAAGGGAAAGTGTCGCGGGTCAGCCCGGAACAAACCGGATACTGAACCGCCTTCTTGGGTTGATGGGTGAGTGCCACGGTGTGTCGGAAAGTGAAGCCGAGGTCTTCATGCCGAGGCGTGCACGTGAGTCAGGATCCAGATGAAGATCTCGTGAAGAACACGTCAAGAACATGCATGAACCCTAGTCTTTGATCTATCCTCACGTGTATGTTCTTGAGCCATTCTGTTCTTGATTCTGGGTTCGTGACAAGGGACCTCGGGATAAAATGTCGAGGTGCTTGGGAGAACACAGTCGGTCATGCACGCCGAGGTCATTACACCGAGGTGTACTTTCAACACTTAGTCGTTTCCAGCTTCAGTTCTTACGTATGCATGCCTCGATCTAACCATGCCAAGGCTTTGGCACGAGGTCTAGTCCAGAATACTTCCAAGATATGAGCCTCGACTTGAGTGACGCCAAGGTAAAGATACCGAGGCTTGTGAGAATACTTAGGGCGTATCGCAACTCTTTTAGGCTTGTATCGACCATGTCACCTTCCGGAAGCAGTAACTTTCAGCACAAGACTCCAATTGCTCTGGGACCAGTTCCACAGTCAAGATGACTCAATAAGCTCGAACTTTGGTGAAGAAACCATCGGAGCTTGGGGAGTGGAAGGCTTCCTGGATTTAACATCTTTGCGCTGCATTGAAATCACCGGAAAATAGACTTTTAGACCAATGTGAACTCCGGAGACCCTATCTTCCAAACCGTTGCTCTGAATTGAGCGATTCCAAATGCTCTGAGAAGATCTTCCATAGATCGCGAACTTTGGTGAAGACCCGGTAAGCTGGTTCGGTCTGGAGGGGCTCCGTCCGCCATGATCTTTGAAGTTCGCCGTTCAGTTCTCGGGTACGCGCAATGCTGGTGAGTGCTCCGGAAGCCAGATCTTTCTCTCCACTGGTCCGAATTGGATGATTCCAACTGTTCTGGAATCTTTGCTTGGTTATCTCCAACTTTGGTGCAGACCCCGCCAACTGATTCGGACCGGAAGATTCCCCGGATTGCTGATCTCTGAATTGCGTGGGCAAGGACAACTTTTGGTCGTAAAAACCTTCCCGCGGTAAAAAAAATGGCCGAGGGCTGTGTACCGCGGTAAGCTTTTTGGTCGTCAAAATTCTTGCCTCGGTCAAAAACTTGTCCCGTGGTATTTTTGCACTCGATACTCGATTCTGGCCGATCGGTAAGGGTTTTGGCCGGTAATGAGCGTCCGGTAAACATTTTGGCCGAGGTTTCCGACCAGCCGGTACGAGATTTGGCCGAGAAATTCCTCCAAGCGGTTTTCACCATTTTTGACCCTTTTCTTCACCGTTTTCTTTTCTGTTCCTCTTCTTAGGCTCCAATTGGTCTCCAAAGCTCCTGATAAAGACTTCAAAACATGCAAAACTCTTTGGGACCTAATGCAAGCCCTAAGTCCTATTTTAACGCCTAAAGACTCAATTTACATGAGAAAACACATGATGAGGACTCTATAATGCAGTCTAAATGATGTAAAATATAGACATATCACTTGGGAAGTGGAAGGTTCCCTGGACAGCTCATATCTGATGTGCATTGAAATGATCAAAAGGAAGATCTTGGACAAGTGTTTACTCCGGAGACGGTATCTTTCAGCACATATCTCCAAACCGGATGATATTAGATTTTCTGGAATGAACACTCAAAGATCTCAAATCTTTATGAAGACCCCGGCAACTGAATCAGACTGGAAAGGTATTGTCCCACACAATCTTTGTGATTCATCGGATCGGTCTTGAAACTGTAGCTAGACAGGTGTGCCTTCCGGTAAGCTTAACTCTCTCCTCACGACTCCAAATCCAATGCTTCGACCTGTTCTGGATCTGTAACATGATCATATACAACTTTACTGAAGACCCTTTAATCTGAATTGGACGTTAAGACTCCCCGGACATGCGATCTTTCCAGACGTATGGGATTGCTCCGAAACGGATGCGAGAGAGGTCTGTCTTCCTGTGGCCATATATTTCAGCTCGGTGTTCCAAAATCATCGATTCAGACTTTTCTGAGATTTAAAATCCATTATCTTGATCTTTGATGAAGACCGCGGAGACTGAATCCACCGGCAAGACCTTTTGGTAACGTGATCTCGGAGATGTATCTTTACCCGCGAATTTTTGCCGAGAAACTTGAACAGCTGATACGTGTTTTGGCCGAGAAATCCACAGCGGTACATGAAAACAGCCGAGAAAAAGCTTCCCGCGGTACAGGCTAGCGCCGAGAACCTCAAAAAGGATGATTTCACCATTTTTAAAGCCACATTCATCATTTCTTCTCCTGGCTTCATCTTTTCAGGTCCAAATTACTTCCAAATCATCTGTAAACACTCCAAAACATGCAAGACTCATTTGGACCTAATGCAAACACCTAAGTCCTAAAACAACACCTAAAGACCTAAAATGCATGAAATAAGACATGATTTGGAATTAAATATACAACTTAAATGATGCAAATTATTAACATATCAGTTGGAGGGCTCTGAGGCGTGGCTAGCGGTCACGAGCTCCTGGACTGTGGTGGTTGACTTATGATGTCCAAACTTTATTCCTTTCCTTGCTTCTTTCGCGAGACTGCAGAACATGTCTTCAGTGAATTTGGGGTAACTTATGATCCAACCGTTGGATTGCGTCCAATTTAATTTCATTAGAAAGCTGGTTTTCATCGGATGTGAAACTTCTGAAAGTCTGAAATTAGGCAAAAGTGAATTTTTCTCCAATTTACATTGTTTTTGCCTAAGTAACCTGAAAAGAGTCTTGAAACTACAAATATAGGAAAACCATGATAAAAGCACTTGAAATTAGTTAAAACATTTGAAATAGCATAAAAAAACACAAATGAAACTGGTTACAAATACAGTGTTATCAACTCCCCAAGACTTAAAGTTTGTTTGTCCTCAAACAAAACAAGATCCAAGCTTGGAAAAGTATATTTAACCGAAATCATATGGAATTCAAAATCATCAGCAACCATATTCCTAGACAATTATTAAGTGCAGCATCAATCAAGGGTAGCCTAGAAAATTCTCACCAAAACACAAGCATAACTAGTCCGCTAATCTGTCATGCAAAAATCTACACACTTAGACTTAACTTCTAGTCAACTAGCTCTTAACATTCATTAAAGGTTCAAGTGGTTCTCATCAAAAGAATATTAAAGAAGGCATTCAAGGCTAGGTATTCAAAGAGCTGTTAATTGGTGAGGTTTAATGTGTTTAGGGTTACATTTTTCTGGAGAAACAGGATATAATGCAAAACAGCAAGAGAAGATTGAGGCTGACCGCGGCCACAGTTTCCAGTCACATTCGTCTTGCCTTAAGATTTCTGATCTTCTTTCTTCAGGTTCTCCTCATAACTCCCACAGACTTGGTTTTTTGTCTAAGTTGTAAAACAATAACTCTATAGATGAATACTTGTAGCCTTTGCTCCAAATAATTTTGGCTATCATAGACTCTTTTAGGTTTTTGTTTCCTTTCCTTTCATTCTTTTTTTTTCCTTCTTTTTTGAAAAGGAAAACCGCCTTTAGATGTAGAGTCTTAGGGAGCACGAAATTTACCTTTAGGAATGAGCATTTTGAGGCACCATTAAGCTTCATAGGATTTCTGATACTCGTCTTGCCCTATTTCCTTCTGTGTTTTTCGGGAGTGACTGAAAACTATATTGTTCCTCTTTGATGAGGATACCAACACGGAGCAACTCCAAGACTTGAAGATCCCATTCATGCGAGAGCCACCAAAGACAAGATCAAGCACAAGAAACATGAGGGAGGAATTCAATGAAGCTGTGGAGATTATGATGATGCAAGAAGCACCCGAGGATCTCATCAAGACAATGGAAGCTCTCAAGATAACAAGCTCAAGAGATGACGTGGACACCAAGGAACCAAGCCCGCATTCAAAACTTGAAGCCTTGCCGCTCTTAAAGACTTACCTCATCCCAAATGTGCTTGTGATAGCTCCAATACCAAGCAACCACACTTCGAGCCAGCCTTAAAGAAATGTACGGGATTTAAATTTGAATTTATTAATGAGTTTCTTTTTTCTGTTTTGCAGGTTTTGTTCTTTAGTCCTTTTGTTATGTTTCCTTTTTAGATTTGTCCTAGGTTTTGCGTATTGTTTTTTTATTTCCCCCGAGTCTGTTGTGTTTTGAACTTTCCTTTTTTTTTGGTTTATCTACCCTAAAAGGTCAAGGCTGAAGGACTATTTATAAAGTCCCATATTGATAACACCTGATTTTGACCACTTTTATGGATCACTATCAATATCTTATGCAGGTGTTTTTACTCAGTTTTAAAGGTTTTATAAGTGTTTTCCATGTTTTGGAGTTTTAAAAGGCTTTTCAGGAAACTTGGGACTTTAATGTGCATTTTGGAGCAAAAGTACATTTTTGGATAAATTCAGGCTGTCAGAAGTTTTGCAACCAGTGAAGACCTTCTCACCGTCTGATTATCCCCAAATTTGGGGGATATTATAGAGGTAACAACCAGCTTTCCAACACACTTGGAATCAAAGCAATCCAACGGTTAGATCTCAAGATATCATCAATGCACTAAAGACCGATCAACACAAGCCCAGTCAAGCACAAGTGCTTTCACCCGCGGCCAGCCTTCTTCCCACCGCGGCTCAGAATGTTTCACCCCCGGTGGACCTATGTCCGAACCTCAGGAGCTCAACTAAGGCCCAAGACACTTCCTGCACCCATTTTACAAGCCCTAGACGCCCAAGACTTGGAGAAACTCTATAAATACTCGTTTTTATGTATTTTGTAAGAGAGCCTCTTTCTTCTCTTTGAGAGAGAACTCATTTGTAATTTTAGATTTTATTTTTATGCATTTTTAGAAGCTCTCCATCGCCATTTTGTCTTCAATAAGAGAAGTTTTTCTGCAACTTTGTTTCTTTAACTTTTCTTCTTCTTAGTTCTAAACCGATGATGATGTCTACCCCAGCCATGTCTGAGTAGTCACCAAGTTGGGTGAAAGGGTAATCCAAAGGGACCCCATGTTCAAATGACATCTAGGTTTTTAGGAAAAGATTGATTACCCAGAATCCGATCCTAGGTTTAATCTGAGCCACGAGAGTGTTGTATCTGGGTAGCCTGAACTGGATCTTATGGACGTCCCCGTCGTAGGAGACAAAAGCTACCTACGTAGGATACGGAAGCATAGATGGATTGATAACTAAGAGTTTTCACTCTTTGTAGAGGTTATCAATACCCTTGTCTTGTAGTACAAGGGGTTATCAATCCAAACTTGTGATGGAGACACTAATCTATGTTACTTCTGATCTTAAGTCAAGAGAGAAAGGATAAGGGTTTTAGCTAGACTATTTAACAAGTAAACAAGCATGAAAATGAAACGAAAGATAAGATTTAGACTAAGTAAAGATGCAAATGACAAGTAAATGGTTCGAAAGATGATAATATGTGATAAAGGCGGAAGATTTAGACAGGATACTTGACTCGGGTGCGTCCAGGCTAAACTGATGGGTTAATGAATCAGATTTATCAAGGGGTTTCATTTAACTTGAACTCAAAGTATGTTAATCTTCTCATGAAAGTATTAAACATCTAAACTGATCCTCTTTCATACCAAAATCTCTTTTGAGAAGCACAAATCAGTCAGCGATAAGATTCAGTTCAATATGTCATTTAAGAGAACTAACTATCACTCTCGCGATGAAAGACTCTTAAACCCTTAACCGAGAGGTTCAGACATTTCTACAAACACTTTTGATGCGAGATATGTCTCAGATCTGAACCTCAAGTGATGTGCTTGGATCCAGCTTAGAGATCTCGTCGGTTAAGGAATGAAACATGCAAGACTAGACACCTAAAACCATTAATCTATCTTGAAAGCACCCTAATCTACCTATCTAAAGCCGCTTAAACGACTACTCACTGATCATAACGAGCTCACTAAGTCCTTTGCAAGACGTGTAGCTAGTCATGATAAGGAGTTTTGATGTGGATGACAAAAGAAATAAATTAAGAACAAGATTCTGATGCAAAAACGAGATATCGGATTAGATTAATCAAATTTCACAAAAGAGGTAAGTTCTTAAAGCTAAAAGATGATAAGAGATAAGATGATTAGGTTTTCGGTCATAAAATGTATTTATAGCAAAGGGAAAGTGTCGCGGGTCAGCCCGGAACAAACCGGGTACTGAGCCGTCTTCTTGGGTTGATGGGTGATTGCCACGGTGTGTCGGAGAGTAAAGCCGAGGCCTTGATGTCGAGGGGTGCACGTGAGCAAAGATCGAGATGGAGATCTCATGAAGAACACGTCAAGAACATGCATGAACCCTAGTCTTTGATCCATCTTCACGTGTGTGTTCTTGAGCCGTCTTGTTCTTGATTCTTGAGTTGTGACAAGGGACCTCGCCATGAAATGTCGCGGGGCTTGGTATTCGAGGGGTTCAGGAGATCAGAGTCCGGCATGCACGTCGAGGCCATTACACCGAGGTGCACGTTCAACACTTAGTCGTTTCCAGCTTCATTTCTTACGTGTGCATGCCTTGATCCCAACATGCCGAGGTGTTAGCCCGAGATATGATCCCAAAATACTCTCAAGATATGAGCCTTGACTTGAGCATCATCGAGGTAACGATGTCGAGGCTTGGGAAAATACTTAGCGCGTAACGCAACTCGTTTAGGCTCGTATCGACCAACTTGCCTTCCGGAAGTAGTAACTTTCAACACACGACTCCAATTGCTTTGAGACCAGTTCCATAGTCAAGATGACTCAATAAGCTCGAACTCTGGTGAAGAAACCGTCGGAGCTTGGGAAGTGGAAGGCTACCTGGATTTCGCATCTTTGCACCGCATTGGAATCACCGGAAAACAAGCTTTTGGACCGATGAGAACTCCGGAGATCTTATCTTTCAAAACATCGCTCCGAATTGAGCGATTCCAAGCGTTCCGGGAAGGTCTTTCACATATCTCAAACTTTGATGAAGACCGGGCAAACTAGTTCGGACCGGAAGGGCTCCGTCCCTCGTGATCTTTGAAGTTCGCTGTTCGGTTCTCGGGTGCGCGCAATACTAGAGCATCCTCCGGAAGCCATATCTTTCTCCTCACTGGTCCGAATTGGATGATTCCAACTGTTCTAGGATCTTTGCTTGATTATCTCCAACTTTGATGAAGACCCCGCCAACTGATTCGGACTGGAAGGTTCCCCGGATTGCTGATCTTTGAAACGCATGGGTAAGGATAAGTTTTAACCGAGAAAAGCTTCCCGCGGTAAGGAAAATGGCCGAGAGCTGTATACCGCGGTAAGCTTTTTAGCCGTAAAATCCTTCTCGCCTCGGCCTAAAATTTCACCCGAGGGAATTTTCACTCGATACTCGATTTTAACCGATTTTGGCCGTTCGGTAAAGATTTTGACCGAGGTTCCAGTCCAGACAGTACGAGTTTTGGCCGAGAAATTTCTCCAAGCGGTTTTCACCGTTTTTGACCCTTTTCTTCACCGTTTTCTTTCCTGCTCCTCTTCCTGGGCTCCAAATGACCTCCAAAGCACCTGATAAAGACTTCAAAACATGCAAAACTCCTTGGGACCTAATGCAAGCCCTAAATCCTATTTTGATGCCTAAGGACTCAATTTACATGGGAAAACATATGATGAGGACTCTAAAATGCAACTTAAATGATGTAACATATAGACATATCATGGATTCCGATCTACCAAGCATGATCTTGTTCTGGCATGAGAGCGAGAGTTAATTGCCATTAACAAGTGATTAGATGATTAAGGTGACGAGAGTTGGCCAATCTTACATGTGTCTATCATAGTTTCAGAGTCATAGAAAATCCTTGCCTAAATTCCTTGTGTTTTAAAACATGAACCCTAAAGATGAACCTTGAACCCAGCATTTTTTCTTACTGTTTTTCATCCTAGCTACTCCTTTCTCAAGACATTCATTGCCTTATCAACCCTCTCCTCACTTTACTCTCATTCTTTTCCTCACCAGGGGATTCATCTTTTCAACTTTAAACTCAGGCTTTGGGTCTGAATCTTCCACTTAGCTTTTTCCCATATAACACTTTCTAGCCTCTTTTCTTTTCTTTTCAAACACTTGAGCCCATTTGGCTTCTTTTCTTTTCTTTTTACTTAGAGGCTAGACTTTCCTTTTCAAAACACAAGAGCTTTTCTTTCTTTACACAGCAGACCCCAAACCGCTTTCTTTTCTTTTCCATCCCCTGGTTCTCATCTCAAATTTCCTGATTTCCACTCAGCGTCTCTCAAGAACTCTTCCTAGCCTACTCTAGACTCATGATGTTGAGCTATATCTACATGAGACCCTAATCTTGTCGCCCTAAACCCAACACTTTCTGTCAAGTTTATTCAGAAAAAGGCCTCACATCTCTCACTATAGTGTTTCAGGCTTCAAGGAAGGTTTGGTAAAATGCAGGGAACCGTCTCAAGGTGAGAGAACAGCTATTTGAGCTAGCAAAGAGTGCTAAAAGGGATAAGAGAGCTCAAATATTTTAAGGGTACCCATGAGTTCACAATGACATGCACAAGCAATGATAATTAGATTGTCAAATTATGGTTCTCACTTAGATAAGGCTGGACTAATCAAAGCTTGATTCACTCAACAAGTTCAAAGCATGGATCAGTCTTGATTTCTTTCTTGTTTACATGCAGCAAAGAACTAGAAACTAGGGCAGTGAACCGAATTCTTAAAGTGATATTCTCTCAAGGAAAAATCTATCATTACTCCCTTGAATTGATGCAGCCTACATGAATATGCAACTAGACTCAATCCTAAAAATGAGAATGCAACTACATGAACCATTTTTTTTTATATATGCACTTAGATGAACCTAGATGAATGCATGCAAGAATGTGACTCAAGACTCAAAGTGTAAAATAAGAACAGAGAAAACATGATTAGTAAAAGATGAAACTCCTCCCCCACACTTAAATAACACAGTCCCTTGTGTTATTAAAGCATGAGAAAGGAGTAAAAGCAAAACAAACAAGTAAAATGCAAAGAGGAAAAGAAAATCTACATGCATATATACAAGGTTTGGAGTATTTACCTCAATCGCTGAGGTCAAATCCCAGGTAATGGGATGGATTGGAGGTAGAGCAGGATGGTGTTGAATGTCTAGGTGGGCTGCTCTCAGGTGAATCTGGTAGGAACGCTGTGGCCGGGTTGATCCAGTCTTCTTTTCTTGGTGGGAATGCAAGGTCATGAGCTGTTGAGCTTTCTCCCACCTCTTCTCTTGTAACTTGTTTGGGTGAGGTGCCTGGAGCTGTGAGCTTCTTCACCTTCTTCTTTAGTTGCCTAACACAGTCAACTAGCTTGTGGATCGTTTTGTCTTGCCATTTGCACCATTTCTGAAGGCTGTTAACTCTTGAATACAGCTTCTTTGTGTGATACTCAGGTTCACCCCAAACATAAGGATAAAAATGGTACCGGCCTGCTCCCATCCTTCTTTCAAGGACTCTTGGCTCCTCATTCTCACAACCGGCAGCCCTAGCTGTGCTCTGCTCTTCAACTGGCTCTTTACCCTTGGATACTGCGGTCTTCTTGCATTTGCGAATTGGAGGGTCAATGGCTGGGTTGTAGAGCTGATCTTTTAGAACAATAAAGGAGACATTGTGCCTTTCTGTGAGAGTGGTGATGGCTGGGTGTGGCAACAGAACTTGAACTTTCTCATTTTGTAAGAGCTTGAAGGTGTACAAGAAGTTTTCACCATTGCTTTCTGTTAAAAACCCAACCTTGGTGAGGGTGGCTTCATCAATCAACTCAGACTTGACCTCAACATCATCAAAGACAAAACCTCTTGCTTTCAAAATCTTTGTCACTAACCATCCATTGTGCAACTTAGTGAGCTTCTGCCTTTTACCCTCACCCCAAGCAATGTCTTTGTATATCAGCATATGATGTGCCAAGAGTGTACCACCAGAAGGGATGTAGTGTGGGAGATGAAATTCGCTCTTGCTCTTCAAGTGACCGATGAGAGGATGGAGACCCATACCCAATAGCTCCATATCAGCTAGATGCACCACACCATCATTGTGTTTGGTAAAAAACATTTGGCAAAGCACTTTGTGAGCATAGCGGATGGCTGGGTTTCTTATCGAACTCTTGCATCTTCCTCCTCTGAAGCCCCCAAAAGCTATTGTATCCCACAGGTCAGTAATCATGTGATCAGGATAGGTGAACTTCAACGTCTCATCCTTTGCAGGTCTTGGAAAGTCAAAGATCTCATCTAGTTCCTTGAATCTTACGTGGTATGGTGTACCATTGACTGTGAACTCTATGTGCCCAAGACCATTGCCCTCTTTGATCCTCTGATCTCTGGGGCCATACCCACAAACTTCAAGGGATGCAAGAAACTCTTGTGTTACTCCATCATGAGCCACATCTTTCATCTCAAAGAATCCACCAAATCCCATGTTGTTAAAAATAAGCTTCACCTCTTCAAGTAGCCCCATCTTTTTCAGCAGCTCCATATCAGGGAACTTGGTTTGCAACACCTTTATATCCTTGAACATAGCATAGTAATCATCAAAAGTTGGTTCTTTGTCTTCAGGTTCTGGCTTTGTCTTTGCTTTCTTAATCGGCTGCAATGCTACTTCAGGTTCACTCTCTGTTTCATCTTCATATTCAGCCATAGCCACCTCTTTTCCTTTCCTTTGAACAGTCCAACCAGCGCCAGTTCTTTACCAGTATTCCTCGAGGTAGAAGCCTTTGTTCTCTTGGGTGCAGCCAAATTCTTTACTTTCTTCTCAGCTGGATTCTTTGGCTTTCCTGTTCTCTTCTTTTTTCCAAAAACCCAAATGGCAGAATCTGATCCTCTGAAGCTCCAACTCTTTCTTGTTTCGATTTCCCTATGGCCGCGGTTCTTTTTGTCCCTCCCATCCTGCATTTGCTCAAACAGCTGTGAGCACCAAGGCAAGAGAACAACAAAAGTTTTCTAAACATTCACCAAGTACAGGGGTTTTACAGATCGGTTTCACTAGAAAAGAGTGTGTCTTTAGCCGGTCAAGAACTCGATAAACCCAAAGCAATGTCATGACGCAATGCACACAAAGACTTCAGCTTGAAACACAATTTCTAGAAAACAAATCGAAATAATTGATGAATTTAAAGAATTATCTCAAAAATTCCAAGAACAGGTCATTCTCAAGCAAGATCCATGCATTTCCTATCCATTCTACTTGCACAACATTCACAAAATGATTCCAAGGTATCAAGCGGCCTATTAAAATCGATTCCATGTATTTCTTATTCATGAACAGTACATTAAGACATGGAAAAGGTGAGTTTTAACAGACAAAAAATACCTTGGAATCTTCAAAGTTCGAGTGAAACACGAATATGCAGCAAGAAACCAGGCAAGGATACGAGTTCAATGCAGTTGGAATTCCTCAATTTGGTTCAAGAACGAGAGAGATATGAATGTTTCAAGTTCAAGAAATGAGGAGAAGAAAGCAAACTCGTGTGAGAAAGAAGACCGTGGTGGGGAACAGCTGTAAAGGGCACGGCTTTGACCGGTCAATGTCTGTACAGTCAAGATTTTCAAAAAGTTTTTGCCGCGCCTGGTTGATCGTGGCACGTGACCGTGTCAAATGCCGAAGACCTGCGTTTTTCTGCTGCGGCCTGGAGCGTCCCGTGGCATCGTCCTCGTGGCACTTCCCGAATGAAGCTTCTTTGTCCAACGTGTACCACGATCTATATCACACCCCGTGCAAGCTGACCACGTCAAATACCGAAGGTCGGGTCGTCCATTTCTCCTTTGCCACGGTCGGCCTCAGGTCGCGTCTCCTGACCATGGCAAACCCCGAAAGCATGCAACCTTTGCCACGGTCATACTTCAAGACCGTGATGCCTCTACCGTGGCTTAGCTAAAAATCTTTCCACGCTTGATATTTGACCGTGGCCGGCTACCATGCTCAAGTCCGAGCATAAACCTTTGCCCACTTCTTCATTCCTTTTCATCTTGCAATCACTTTCCATGAGTTCAAACTCAAACCTGTAACCTGTAGACACTAAACAAACCTATCAAAACATCCTAAAACGTAAAAAAGAAAGAAAGGAAAAGATTAAAAGCATATTTACAAAGGATAAGCTTGGGGTGTCTCCCAAGAGCACTTTGTTTAAAGTCTCTAAGTTTGACTTTGAAAACCTGTTTAACAGGCTGGTGGTGGATCAAGAAGGGGAACTGATGTAGCTTCCTCCTTCCTTTGTGAAACTAGGTAGTGCTTGATCCTTTGGACATTTACCACAAACTCTTGACCATTCTTGCCCTCTAACACAACAGCTCCATATGGCCTGACCTCAAGAACCTTAAAGGGACCAGACCATCTAGACTTAAGTTTTCCAGGAAACAACTTAAGCCTAGAGTTAAACAGCAACACCAGATCACCATCCTTGAACTCCCTATTCAGAATCTTTTGATCATGCAGAGCCTTGGTCTTTTCTTTATAAATCTTGGAGCTCTCAAAAGCTCCCAGCCTGATCTCTTCAAGTTCATGGAGTTGAATGACCCTTTTCTCTTGAGCTGTCTTGATATCAAAGTTTAGCAACTTCACAGCCCATAAAGCCTTGTACTCCAGCTCAACAGGAAGGTGGCAGCTCTTCCCATATAGCAGATTGAAAGGAGATGTCCCAATTGGAGTCGTAAAGGCTGTTCTATAAGCCCACAATGCATCATCCAACCTTTTGCTCCAATCTTTTCTGCTTGAGCTAACAGTCCTCTCAAGAATGGCCTTAATCTGTCTATTAGATACTTCAACCTGGCCACTAGTTTGAGGATGATAAGGAGTAGCTACCTTGTGTTTCACTCCATGCTTTCTCAGCAATCCCTCCAAGGTCTTGTTTACAAAATGAGATCCTCCATCAGAAATAACAACCCTGGGTACTCCAAATCTTGGGAAGATTATGTTCTTGAACAGCCTCGCTACTACCTTGGAATCATTGGTAGGGGAAGCAATGGCCTCAACCAACTTGGATACGTAGTCCACAGCCACTAGTATGTACTGATTCCCATAAGATGAGATGAAAGGCCCCATAAAGTCAACTCCCCAGCAATCAAAGATCTCAACTTCTAGTATTGGGTTTTGAGGCATCTCACTCCTCTTTGAAATGTTCCCATGCCTCTGGCAGGCATCACATGCTGAAACAACCATCTGAGCATCCTTGAACATTATGGGCCACCAAAACCCACTCTGAAGAACCTTGGCCACAGTCTTGAATGCTCCCATGTGACCACCAAAAGCTGAACCATGACACTGTTGCAACATAGGTTGCATCTCCTCTTCAGCAAGACACCTTCTATACAGCTGATCTTTGTTCAGGACATACAGGTATGGTTCATCCCATTGGTATCTTTGCACATCTCTGAAGAACTTATTTCTGTGGTAAGCATCTAGTTCAGGTGGTTCCACTCCGCAAGCAAGAAAGTTCACAATATCAGCAAACCAGGGCATTCTTTTCTCTTGGATGCTATCCACTTCTTCAAACTCCAAATAAGAGTTGAGCACCATCAATGATTCCTCAGGAAGACTATCATTAAGAGGTACTTCAGAGTCTACTCTTAACCTAGAGAGATGGTCTGCAGCTCCATTCTCTATACCCTTCTTGTCTTGTCCTTCCATATCAAACTCCAGAAGTAAGAGAACCCATCTCAATAGTTTAGGCTTGGCATCTTTCTTGGTCATCAGATACCTGAGGGCTGCATGATCAGTATATACAATGACTTTTGATCCCACTAGGTAGCTTCTGAATTTATCAAAAGCAAAGACTATTGCCAACAATTCCTTCTCAGTGGTAGCATACTTCTCTTGGGCAGAGTCAAGGGTTCTACTGGCATAGTAGATGACATGAAGCTTCCTGTCCTTCCTCTGGCCAAGTACAGCTCCAACTGCAAAATCTGATGCATCAGTCATAACCTCAAAAGGAAGGGACCAGTCTGGAGCCTGGACTATTGGTGCACTGACTAATGCATCCTTGATCATCTTGAAGGCTTCTTCACACTCAGCATCAAAGATGAAGTCAACCTCTTTACACAACAGCCTTGTCAAGGGTCTGGCTATTCTTGACAAATCTTTGATGAATCTTCTGTAAAACCCTGCATGCCCAAGGAAACTCCTTATCCCCTTGACTGAAGTGGGAGTTTGCAGATTCACCATCACTTCCACTTTTGCTCTGTCAACCTCTATGCCCTTCTCAGATATCTTATGTCCAAGCACAATCCCTTTCTGCACCATGAAGTGGAATTTCTCCCAATTTAACACCAGGTTATGCTGCTCACATCTCTTCAAGACCTGTGACAAATTAGAGAGACAATCCGAGAAAGAGGAGCCATAGACAGAAAAATCATCCATGAACACCTCCACCTTCTCTTCAATGATGTCAAAAAATATATGCATCATGCAACGCTGGAAAGTGGCAGCGGCGTTACAAAGACCAAAAGGCATGCGCCTGTATGCAAACGTGCCATAAGGGCAAGTAAATGTTGTTTTCTCTTGATCTCGGGGATCTATGGGGATTTGAAAGAAACCCGAGTACCCATCAAGAAAACAAAAGAAGAGATGGTTTGCAAGCCTGTCTAACATCTGATCAATGAAAGGCAAAGGAAAATGATCATTCCTAGAGGCTGCATTGAGCTTTCTATAGTCTATACAAATTATGTGTCCTGTTATAGTCCTAGTAGCTATCAGCTCATCCTTCTCGTTTTTAACCACCGTGATCCCACCTTTCTTGGGCACAACGTGAACAGGGGATACCCACCTTGAGTCAGAGATTGGGTAAATTATCCCTGCCTCAAGGAGCTTGAGTATCTCCTTCTTAACCACCTCCTTGAGGTTTGGGTTAAGACGTCGTTGATGCTCAATAGAGGACATAGATTGGTCCTCTAGGTGTATCCTGTGGGTGCATATGTCAGGAGAGATCCCTCTAATATCAGCCAAAGAGTATCCTATGGCTCTCCTGAACTTTCTTATCTCACTAAGCAATGCACTCTCTTCATGCTCTAATAAGCTATCATTTATGAACACTAGATATGTGGAGTTTAAGCCCAAGAAGGCATACCTGAGCCTTGTTGGTAGAGGCTTGAGCTCAACAGGGGGTGCATCAGCCTCATTCCAATCTGCATCGAAGCTGCTTTGGCTAGTGTCTGATCCTTTGATAGCCAAGACCTCAGAGCCACTTTGTTCCAGTTCCAAAAACCTTGTCTCAGGACCAAGTTCTCTAGCATTGTCCAAATGCAACTTGTACCCTTCACTTTCTTCTGCTAAGAGCCCATGGTCTCTTTGTTCTTGGGTTAAGGAAGCTTGAAGAGGGTCCTCAGTATTCAGTTCCTCAAGCAACTCATCAGCCAACTGATCCATTGTCTCCACATAGAAGCATTGACCTTCTATGGTGGGTTTCTTCATCATCTCATTCACATCAAACTTAAGCTTCTAAGACTCTAGTTGAAGCTCTATGATCCCACCTCTCACATCAATAATAGCTCCTGCTGTGGCCAGGAATGGCCTGCCCAAGATAAGATGATCAACTGGTTCCTCATCCATTTCCAGCACAACAAAATCAGTTGGAACCTCAAAACCACCTATCTTGACAGGCAGATCTTCCAATATCCTAACAGGTAATCTAACTGATCTGTCTGCAAGGACAAGAGAGATCCTTGCAGGTTTGAAGACTCTAAAGCCAAGCTTCATTTCTATGGAGAATGGCATCAAGCTGACAGATGCTCCTAGATCACAGAGGCATCCAGAGAATAGTAGAGGTCCAATGGCACAAGGGAGTGTGAAACTCCCTGGATCAGTCAACTTTCTTGGAATGGACTTCTTCTGAATGATGGCAGTGCATTCATGACTTAGTACCACCATGCCTTGAAGCTCTTTAGTCTTGTTCAGAATGGCATCTTTCAAAAAGTTACCCATCTTTGGCATCATTAGAAATGCATCAATGAGAGGCATTGTGAGTGGTTTCTCATTGAGTGCCTTCTCAAATACAGCTCTTGCCTTGTCTACAAGTTGCTTCTTAAATCTCCCTGGAAATGGGAGCTTGGGTTGGTATGGAGGTGGTGGGACATATATCTTTTCTGGTTCAGGTTCCTTTTCCACCTCTTTACCCTTTTCTTTCCTTGGTTTCTCAGCAACTTGATCATCTTTTAAGGCTGCCTCCCCCTCAGTTTAATCATTGTCCTCAATGATCACACTGTTGTGCTCAATACCAGGTAGCTCCTTTCCACTCCTCAGTGTAATGGCTTTAGCATATTCCTTGGGGTTGGGTTCAGGCTTTCCAGGTAGATGTCCTTGGTTCTTTGAGCTAGAGGTCTGGTTTTGCTTCAATTCCTTGATTTCCTGCTGCATGGCTGCATTCTGGTTTGCAAATATCTGTTGACCCTGAAGCAGTTGTTGCAGAATCCCAACCATATCCGATCCCATCTGTGGCTGCTGCAGAACCGGTGGTGGCTGAAACTGGTGTTACTGACAATTCTTTTGCGTAGAATCCAATTCATGACGTGCTGGGTTTCAGGAAAGAAATAGCTGTGAACTGAAACCAGTACCCTGAAACGGTTGCTGTTGCTGACCAAAACCCTGATTCTGAGCAAACTGATTCTTGAGTTGGAAAGATCCTTGAACGTTGTTCTTGGGAACAAAGTTCTGTGGAGCTTGAGAATTGGGATAGACCTGGTCTTGTGGGTTTGCTACATTGGGATTCCTGTAAGAGAGGTTCTGATTGGCATTGCCATACTGATATCTTTGGAACCTCTGATTCCCAATGTAGTTAAGCTCCTCCTGAGTAAGACCTTCTTCACTGATGTTCTCAAATAGTTGAGAAGGTTCTTCATACTCTCCTACAAAGTGCATTGGCTTTTGAGAAACCAATTTCAATTTGTCCAATTCACTCCTCAACTCCTTAATTTCTCTAGTCAGCCTCTATTCAGAGCTTGAACCTTCTGATCTGTTTGATCTGTCATAGTCTTTACCATAAGTGTCATTGCTCATTGCTAAGTTCTCCAGTAGCTCTAAAGCAGCATGAATCTCCTTTCCCAGAAAGTTTCCATTGGAGGCAGTATCCAGCTGGTTTCTAATCTTAGGAAGAGCTCCTCTATAAAGTGTGCTGAGAAGTGAAGCCTCACTAAACCCATGGTGTGGGCATTGGTTGGTGTAGCTCCTGAATCTCTCATATGCTTCACCAAAACTCTCATTGCTGTGCTAAGTGAAGTTAGAGATTTGGTTTCTTAGCTTTGCTGTTTTGGAGGTGGAGAAGAACTTAGATAGAAATGCCTGCTTACATTGCTCCCAGGTTCGAATGGAGCCTCTTGGAAGATTCTTCTCCCATTGGTGAGCTTTGTCACCAAGACTGAAGGGGAATAATCTGAACTTGAAACTGTCCTCGGAAACTCCATTTATCTTTGTCAAGTCACACACTTTATCAAATTGATCCAAGTGTTCCAAGGGATCTTCCATTGCCAATCCATGGAACTTTGAGTTCTGAACCATATTCAACAAGGATGCCTTCACTTCAAAATTGTTGTTTTGCACAGGTGGTGCTTGAATTCCAGATCCATACTGATGAGCATTGGCCTTGTCATTCTCTCCAACATAGACCTGTGGCTGCTCATATCTCCTTTCCTGGTGTTGGAAGGGCTGTTATTGGTGGTGCACCTGTTGTATTTGCTGTACATTGGCCTGATGCCTCTGTTGATGAGCTGGAGCTTGTCCCTGGTGAACATAAGCGTGCTGTTGATGCACCTGTTCCTGATGAACATTACCCTGATGTAACCCTTGACCAACTCCATTACCAGTTGCATTACCAGCTCCATTACCCTGAACCTGTGGCTCCTGAGCCGGTTGTTCCATGTCAACCACATGCTCTCTTTGATCTTCCATATCAGCCTGATCAATCTGTCTTCCACGCCTATCCCTTCTCCTCCTTGGTACCAAAAGATTAATGTTGTCGTTGAGAGGGAAAGGTGGACCACAGCTTCTTGACCTTGACCTGGTGTTCATACACCTGAAAGCAGAAACATAACTTGAAAGTAATCAGTAAAAACAAAAAATAAGTACTTGATCTCAAGAACAGATCAGAGCTTAATGCTAAACACTCCACAATTTGGCAATGGCGCCAATTGATAGACAAGACTTTTTAGGTCTTAGGGCTATCAATCCCCTTGTCAAAGTAGCACAAAAGAGGTTGTTAATCCAAGAATGTGGTGATAGACACTAAGCTATGTGATCAGTTTTTCAATTCAAGTAAACAGTTGAGGTTTTGATTGGTTAATGACAACTAAAAACTTAAAACAAAATTAATGACTAAAGAAGTGATCAAACAAAGACAAGCAAATAACAAAATGATGATGAGAATGTATGTATGATGATGAGAAAGGTCTTAGACATGATAGTGGAATAGGGTGCCTTCAGTGTTAAACTAGTGAGCTAATGAATCATGTGATCAAGCAAACCATTCAACTTAAACATCATTGATTAAGTTAATTCTCTCATGAAGGTATCAACTTCTATGCTAAAACAGTTTCTAACCTAGTCATCATTAGTGAAACATGAGTCAACAAGCATTAAGAACCAGTTTAATCTGTCATTTAAGCATATAAACAATCATTCCCATGATGAATAACACTTAAACCTCTAACAACCTTGGTTCAGACATTTCATCAAACACTTTTGGTGCATGAAATGCCCAGAATCTAGACCACATATGATGTGTATGGATCTAGCATTAAGAAGAGGTTGTAGAGAATGGAATATGAATGATCTAACCCCTAAGCTCACTAATCTATCACTTAAGCACCCTAATCTACATATCTAAGACCTTAATATGGGGTTTACTCACTAATCATGACTAACACACTAGGGATTTGATGATGAGAAATGATAAGACAAGATGTAAAAACACTCTTCAATCGATATTAAACTCAAAACAAGGTCTTAACCGATGGTTCTTTCACTAAAAAGGAAAGGAGACTAAGGATAAGATAAAAGGTTCTCTACAAATTAGGTCTAAAATGTATGTATATTGGTCTTGGACGAACCGGGTCAGCCCAGAACAAACCGGGTACTGACCCGGCTTTGATGGGTAAAGATGAGGTTTACCACGGTCAAGCAGGTTCTGGTCAAGCCGTGGCATGTGACCGTGTCAAGGCTGAATCTTCTGTTCTTTGATGAATCTTGGTGCCATGGGGTCTTTCTGGTCGTGATGCATGGCCGTGTCCAAGTCTTCTGGATTCGGATGAAGAACTGGTTGGAGATGGCACGGTCTGGTTGGACCGTGTTTCCAGGGCGTGGTGAAGGAGCTGAACATTCGGTGATTGCCTCGGCTAGATGAGAGGCCGTGTCTATAGAGCGTGTCGAATCCCAAATGTTTGCATGATCTTGCCGCGGCCAAGTGTGTCTTGCCACGGTCAAGTGTAGACCGTGGCGTTACCTCGTGGAAAATCCCGAATGCACGCATGATCCCAAGTGTTGTCTTGCCACGGTCAAGTGTAGACCATGGTAAAACATCGTGACCTTGGACCCTTCAACTTTTAAAACGCTTTGGAGGTTGCCACGGCCAAGTCCAAAACCGTGGTGTGTAGACCGTGTCAAATCCCAAAGGACTGTATCAAGTGCCACGGTCAGATGTGGACCGTGGCATTCCACCGTGCCAACCTTACACTTAGCATAATTTCCATGCTCTTGATGCTCGAAGGATATGTGTGTCTCTATTCTTCCGAAACTCACGCCTCACAACTCCAAATGGAACGATCTCAACTGTTCTGGAAAGAGGACTCAAGTATCTCAAATCTTGATGAAGGACCTGTAGACTGAATCGGTCTGGAAATGCATCGTCCTTCGCAATCTTTGGAGCTCATCGGGTCGGTTTAAAATGGCAGCGAGACGGGCGTGCCTTCCGACGAGCTTAACTATCTGCTCACATTTCCAAATAGGGCGATCTCAAGTGTTCCGGAAACTAGACGTATTTCTCTTGATTCTTTATGAATACACCGGAGGTTGAATCGCATTGCAAGTCCTTCGTCCCATGCAATCAAAGTGAGGTTTTTGTCTGCACCAAACCATCTGTCCGAGTTGCTGTACACAGGTGAGGGTTCCTCCATGATCCCAGCTCCAAGTTGCTCCCAAAAGTCTCCAAATGACCTGAGAACACTCCAAAAATGCAGAACACTCTAGGACCTAATGAAAATCCTAAACAAAGCTAGAACCAAGGACAAACTCTAACAAGACTAGCTAAATGTATGCATGAGACTCAATATTTGGACAAAAATGCAGTCCTAATCATGACAAATTATGAATATATCATTTTGTGTCTACTAATCTTGTTTTTTTCTGTTCTTATTTTCTACTTTGAGTCTTGAGTAACATTCTTGCATGCATTCATGTGCTTGCATCTAAGTGCAAATAAAAACCAAAAAAATCAAAAAATCAGAATAATTTTCACAAAAAAAAAATGCTCATTCTAGTTGCATTTCACATTTTTAGATTGAGTCTAGTTGCATCATATAGGTTGCATCTTCCAGGGAGTAATGCTAGTTTTTTTTTCCTTGAGAGTACATCACTTTGAGAATTTGGATTAAAAATGCTTGTGAAATGACTTCTGTGCTTGCAAGGCTTGAAATGATTTGAATCTGAGAAGCAAGTTTGAATTGAACTCAACTCTAATAAGTGAAAACCTTGAACTTGACTCGAATTATCTTGTGATGCAATCTTTGAATAAGTTTGTGGATACCAATATACATATTTGAGCTGAATCCTGTTTTTACCACCCTCTTCTTTAGCTCAAATAACTGATTCCACATCTGGATCAGTTTTCCTTACCCTGAACCCATCCTTCCTTCAAGCCAAATGTTTGTGTGTGATTGAAAGGCCACCTTGGATCAAACTTAGCAGAAAGTGTTAGGTTTAGAGCGACAAGGGCAAGTCTCATTGAGTGTTAAGTTCCATCATCAAGGAGCTGAGAGATTTGGCAAGAACTAAGTGTGGGGGAGTGCTTGTTGGTGAGTGGAAAAAGGAGAGATGAGTGGAAAAAGGAGAGATGTGAAAACTAGACGATAGAAAAGAAAAGAAATCAGTTTTGGAGTTTTGAGTTAAAGAAAGAGAGCTCTAGTGTTTTGAAAAGAAAGAGTCTAACGTCTAAGTGAAAGGAAAAGCAAAGAAGCCAAAATGCTCAAATGTTTAAAAAGAAAGAAAAAGAGGCTAGAGGTTGCAAAAGAAAAAGAGCTGTGTAAAGTTTGAACTCCAAGACTTGAGTGTGAAAATGAAAAGTAAGTCCCCTAGTGAGAGAAAAATGAGTGTGAAAAGAGAGTGTCTTGAGAGAGTGAGCAAGTGAGAAAGCTTTGAGTAGAGTGTGGGGTGGGATGAGTCCTTGCCCTTGTATGCATGGGTTGCTTTTTACCTTTAGCATTCTGCCAAAGTTTGATCATTTCATAGAGAGATCCCCTTGCTGCATTGAACCCACTCAGGCATTGTTGAGATCATTCCAATCTCATATCCTCTCCCTAGCCAAGCTTTGCTTGTTTAAACATTGCATCATTTGATCCACTTGGTTGAAAGCTTAATGAATGTCAAAGAGTTGAGGAATATGAGAACTTGTGGAGATTGAGCTGATTCATCAGAGTATGGTCTTGCATTGCATATTGACCATGAAATTGAATTCTCTTAGTGGTCACTTCTCTCTTTCAAAGGAAATATGAAATCCTAATGCAGTCAACCTCTTTCTCTTGTGTGAGTCGAAACTCGCACAATCAAAATTTGTTAAGGAAAAAGAGGGATCTAAAGCTTCTAAGTGAAAATCTCAAGAACAAAGATCGAAAAGTAGTTTTATTGCTTAGGGTTTCTGTGATTACGTAAAAGTTACATAATGAGAGAATTACATCGACTATTTATACTAAATCTACAAACCGCCTAGCCAAGATTCTCTCCCGAGATTCTCGGAATTTTTTCTTTTCTCTTGTGCGGCTAGCGACTTCGATCCTTCTTAGGGTAAATTCCTCTTGGGCTCGTTTACTGGATCTTCGCGGTTGCCCGGCTTGGCCTGTTAATGCTTTCGACCCTTCGGCTCGGCCCATTTTCCTTCTCTTTCGGCCCAATCCACTCCTCGTTTCCGGGTGATTTCTTGGCTCAAGTACGTCGGAGACCTTCCGGACCGAGACCGGCTCGGTTCGGTTCTTCGCCTTCCTTGGTTTGGCTCGGTTAAATCGAGCCTTCGATTTGGCTCAATTCGGCCGAACCAGCACTTGGTTTGGCTCAGTTCGCGACCATGCCCGGTTTGGCTCGGTTGGCGATGGTGTCCGGTTCAACTCGGTTTTATTGTGTCTCTTGCGTTTTGGTTCGCTTCTTCCTTCGGTAAATCGTAAAATTGAGCTTTCCGAAACCTAATTTCGACACTTAGTCTTTTTAAGGCATTTATGCTCGTGGGGGTGAAAACCGACCCCAACAGTTTGCATGGCCGTGGTTAAATTAACGAAGTCGAGGTTAAGAAAACGAAGTCGAGGTTAACTGCCGGATCACACGATAAATCTCCTTGTCGAGGCTTTTGGCTCGGGTCGATTTTTTGTTTCATTTGTTTCTTTTTTTTTTGTTTTGCCGAGCCAAAAGAGCGCTTGACGAGCGGAAACGAAATTCCGCTCCTGTCTTTACCGAGCCAAAGCGAAGAGAGTTCAAATGGATTGATTTGCCAAAGCGAAATGACGGGCGACGTTGTAAATATCGCTGAGCTGAATCGAAGAAACGATGCAGCGAATGTCGCCGAGCCGAAGTGAAGGGACGATGCAGCGAATGTTGCCGAGCTAATTTTGTCGAGGCGAGAATGAAATTCGTCTAAAGTTGCCGAGCCGAATAGTTTTGCCGAGGCGAGAACGAATTTCGTCTAAAGTTGCCGAGCCGAATAGTTTTGCCGAGGCGAGAATGAATTTCAGCTCGTCTCATTGAGATGTTAGCTCGGCTCGGTGGACTTCCGTAATCGAATAACGCTACTATTTGTTTTGTCAAAGTTCCCTTTACAAGCACGCGAGTTGGCAAATTTTGTCGAAAGGAAGATCCTCCAAATCGGATTCGGAGTCACTCGTGAATGCGATTACGCCGAGGTTTAATCGATTTTTTTGTGTTTAGTTCGAGTTTGGGCCTTAGGGGTTGCATTGTCCTCTCTAAGCCCATTATATTTTCGCAAATTCCCTAGGCAAAGTGGGACCCACACCCAAATTTCTATATAAACTCGAGCTCTCCTCCTTCATTCTCACAATTTCACTTCTCCAAAATTTCCAAAAAGGTATTCTCTCCTCTTTCCCTTTCTCTCCTGATTTTTTTTCTCTCCCTTATTTTTTTTTGCGCCGCACCACCTAGGGTTTCCTCGAGGTGTGGCAGATCGTTTGATATTTCCAATCTGCCCGAGAATTTTCCGATCCGCCGCCACAGTTCCCGATCCACCTCCAATATTCTCCAGATTCGGTCCATTCTTTGATTATCGCCCGAGCCAAAAACGAGATGTCATATCGAACCGAGCCGGAAGCTTCCACCTATTCGGCTGATTCCGCAAACTCTATTTCGCGCCAAGGCTCGTTGAACTTTGCGCCGAGCCTGATTGGTCACTCTCCTCGAGATTCCGAAGTGAAGTATCTTTCCGACGACATAAAACCCGAGCCCGAGGACTTCGATTTCGAACCTGTCGAGGCCAGACGGGAACTTGAGGTTGCGATGGTGAGGCTCGGAATAGGTTCTTCGAAACGTTGGAGTTCTCAGAGAGGAAAAAAGAAGAGGAAACCGGATCCTCCCGGCTCGTCCCTCTCGAATGAAGAATCGTTGCAAAGATTGAGGCAACATTGTAGGATTTCCGAGGCTGTCGAGTTTGTTGAGCCCGAGCCTTTCGACCGAGCCGACGATCCACCGCCGAACCACTTCACGATTTACGAATGTTTTTTTGAGCTGTGCTATTTATGGTTACCTTTGGTTACACGGGATTTCACGCTATACCTGAGACGATTTTACGCTACCTTTGGTTACACGGGATTTCACTCGGACAGATCATGTCGCGAGGTCTTCGGCATATAATCGGGATTTTGGTTTGCGGCTACGAATGCGGCATCAAAATCGGGGTCGACCATCTGCGCAACTTTTTGGAAATTCGCCGATCTTCCAAACTGGGCAAGTATTATATTTCGAACATGAGAATCTGGAGAATAATCGGGGATTTCCCGAGCAAGGACGATGCCTGGGATGATTATTTCTTCTATGTTCCTGTGGACGAGGCTACCGTTGGGAACGATTTCCGTAATTTAACCAAGACGGATTGGGGACCACTCGGTAGTTCGCTCGTAGTTCTTGGTTGGTTTGCACTTTATTTCTGGTACTAACGTTTGTCATTTTTTTTTTGTTTGCAGTTCGCGATCCACTCTTGCCGGTTCCCGAGGATATCGCTCAAGCCAGGGAAGTTCTCGCGGCTAGGAAGGTGAGCTGGAGAAAGCACTTTTCGTTTGCGAGAGTTGAAAAAGCGAGAGCTTTATTCGCTGGTGCTCCAGTTAGTTCCGATTCGTCTGCTTCTTCCATTGATACGACCGAGAGAATGGTTCGAATGTCATTTCGAGACAAGAAGGAAAAAGCCAAGAGGGAGAAAGCGAGCCGAGCCCAGGAAGCGGACACGTCAAATGTTTGTCTCAAGCCGAATCGTCCCGAAGCGCCAGCTGCTGGCGGGCCAAACGGCGAAGTGGTCGTTAACACTGAGGACACTCTCGTAGCTAACGAATCGAGCCGTGCTGATGTTTCTGTCCTGAAGAAAGTTGTCGAAATCCACTCCGAAGTTTCCGGAAAAGGAACCACAGTTTCGTCCGAGATCACTATTACTGGTGGTGAGGATCGTATTATCGTCATGGGTTTGCCCAGCCAATCGAGGCCTGCTTTTTCTACATTGACGAAGCATAAGGGCGACTCGAATCGGAAGCGTTCCGCTTCGGATGGAGATAAAGGAAAGGGTGTTAAGGAGCCAAAGAAGAGGCGTACCATTCTGCTTGATGCCGAGCCGACTTCTTCTCTGATTGATGACGCTTCTGCCTCGGCGTCGCTTCTGTCTAAGATTAACAACAAGGGAATTCGGCTTCCGCACGCTGATTCGCTTATGAAAGCGAAGTCTTATGCTAGCATGTCCCAGCGAGGCACCAAGGTAATTATTCAAAACCTTAGCTTGTTTAATTTAAGTATTCGCTCGTGTTTCACACTTGCGTTTTTTTTTGTTTTTTACAGTTTTTGGCTTCCATAAACGAGACGATCGCGGGATACGAAGCTGATGCTCGCAAGGATCAACGACGAATTGATGAGGCGAGGAAGGATGCTGTCACGCTTCAGACAAAATTGGATGAGGCCGAGCGGAAATTTTCCTCTGCCATGGCTCAGGCTAAAGCTTGGATCAAAGCTCTCGAGACGGAGAAGAAGACGTTGAAGGACGAGTGTGTTAAGGCCACCAATATGGCTGTTCGTCTCGAGGAATCAAGAGCTAAGAAGGATGCCGATATTGCTTCTTTGCAAAGGCAATTGACCGAAAAAAAACGCTCTTCACGAGGCGAACATCAAGAGAGCAGTAAAATCTGCGAGGAGGGATCTGACCGAGAAGATGCGAGGCCGTCTCAGCACCGCGGAGAAGAACCTCAAAGATTTGGCCGATGCAAAAGAAAACGAGTTGGATCTTGCGCAGATTGACGGTAACTTACAGCTCATCGAGCTCCTCAAGAAGGACGAAGCTTCAACTCTTGACTCCGAACCGGAGACTCTGAAACAGTGGCGAGCCAACTTGGTGGGAGCCGACGAGGGGTTCGATAGGATTGCTACTTGCCTTAGAGGCGAGCTAACCTTGAGTCCTGTTTCTGAGGATTCGGTTGGATTTAACCTCGGGAATGAATCGGTGGAGGCTGTTGCAAAGTTAGTTGGTGTGTCCGAGCCGACGGGCTCCAATATCGGGACACCGCGAGTCGCCGAGCTTGTCGAAGAAAGGAGGAGTTCTGGCAGGTCTCCAAGGGAGTGATTTCCGCGCTTGATGTCGCACATCATTTTCCTTTGTTTTTGCTTTAGACTTTGTTGCCTGGATGTCTTTATTCGCGTATGCTACTTTTGAACTATGTTCTGTTGGTTTTGTTTCTTTTGCCGAGCCGAGGTGCTTGGAATGACTTATGCCTTGACGGCAGATGATATCGGTTTTAGGACTTCTTGCATTGCTTGATCCTTGCGTTTATTTATGATTTCTCGATCGTATAGTTTATACTCTCAGAACTCGTAGTATATAAAGAGTGTTGTGAAAATGGCTCGGTGTTGCTTCCGAGATGTTGATAACCGATGTGTATCGGGTTTAAGTGTTTAGGATTTGTGATGTGTATCGGCTTACAAATCCGTAAACTATTCGGGGATCGATCAGAAAATTTATATAGCGCGCTGTTATCCTGTGAAGGATGTCCTTGAACCCTAGTCCATATAGGAGAAGTGCTTAAAATTCGTTTAGAGAATTTGCTTTTAGTTTATCTGTTGTGGCCAGCAACGAGATAGAAAATGCAGATATGAGATGTATGCTGAATGTTATAAAAAAAATGCTTAAGAAAATTAACTTAAGTTGCGAAAGAAATCAGATGAGTGGCAAATCTATTTTTCTTTCCTGTTCCTCTTCTTAGGCTCCAATTGGTCTCCAAGGCTCCTGATAAGGACTTCAAAACATGCAAAACTCTTTGGGACCTAATGCAAGCCCTAAGTCCTATTTTGACGCCTAAAGACTCAATTTACATGAGAAAACACATGATGAGGACTCTATAACGCAATCTAAATGATGTAAAATATAGACATATCAAAAAGTTTTGCAGTTTTTCTGAGGTAAGCTGAGTTTTCTCTTTTGTTGAATTCTTCCGGTGAAGTTTCCGGCAAAATTGCAGTTCTTCGTCTTAGTGACTGAAAACTACGTCGTTTCTCTTTCTCTGCAACGTTTTTCTCACATATCTACATATAAAACAATAGAAAACAAGAATGCGTGTGGTTCGAAAGAGGCTCTGTTAAGGTGGGGAACTAGCTAAAGATGAACTAGCCATTCAGGATCAACAGAGAGTGGTAAAAGGGTAAAGGAGTCCTGAATGTATGATTCGTTTCCCTGGTCTAATGTTTTAATGGGAGAATTAAGTCCATGTTACGTCCGAATAAAACAGAGCTAGTGATTCCTTTATCTAAGTCGAAATCATTCAAATTCCTCTTGGTTACTTCGTTTCAAATGTACTTCGGTCCAGAAGCCTGCGACCGCGGGGCTTAAATGCGGCCTGTTTCATGCTTCGCTTTGGTTCCTGCTGGGCGGAGAAGTCAGGGACCATCCTTTTTTTTGGTTTTTTGGTTTTTGTTTTTTTGGATTTTTTTATTTATAAGAAGCACCTGAAACTAAGAAAAATTAAAATATCACTAGAAAAAGAAAGAAAAATTCTAAAGAAAACAATACCTAAATGGGTTGCCTCCCAGTAAGCGCTTTTTTTTTAAGTCATTAGCTCGACTTTGGTGTAGGACGTGACTTCGTCCAATGAAGAAGACCTTGTCCTAAGACAAGTCTTTTTCGACATCTCCTTGTTTAACTTGGCATGTTCTTTGTCACTCCAAAGCTCTTCTTCAAACTCTTATGCTGCAGGACGTTTTGCTGCTTTGGTCTTATATGGGACAGCTTCTGTGAAGACATCTTTTTCGATATAAGCAAATGATATCCTCCGGTTTGGCCAGTCCATTATAGCTCTGGAAGTTGCTAGAAAAGATCATCCGAAAATCAATGGATGTGCTGCATCTCTTGTTTTGACAATGTAGAAGTCGACAGGCACAATGCAATCTCCTATTCTCAGAGGAATGTCATGGGCTATTCCTTTAGGTGTTGCATTGGAATCTTCAGCAAGACTAATATTTGCTTTTATCCTGCGCATGTGCTTAAATACAAGTCTCAAAGCAACTGCCTTGGACATCATGTTGAGACAAGCTCCAGAATCACACAGCATATTGTTAAACATTTCACCTCTAATGGAACAAGAGATGAGAAACTGACCTTGACCTTCGATTTTATAAAGTGTTCGAACAGGTCTACCTCTTCTGGCATGATTGAACAAGTATTCTATTTAAGGGATTGATTCCTTGCTCTCACAGAAGTATTGGTCTATCTTGAAGTCTTTGAAAGCTCTGGCAAAGGTGATTCTTTCAGGCAAATTTTGAACTACATCATTAAACTCATCAAGCTTTTCTTTGCTGATTTTAATGGTGTAGTAGCTGCATTCTTCAGGTTTTTGAAGGTGAATTGAATAGACAGCAGCATCAGGTGATATCCTGGGAAAGGATAGGCGTCTAGCTCTCCCAAAGTAGGTTCGGATATCCTCCTTTGTCTCTTTTCTGTACCTAAAGAAAACTTGCAAACAACCAAGGTCTTATACATCATCGAAACCTTTATAAAGAGGTATCATCTTCACAAACTTGTTGAATTTCAATGAGTCATTCAGCTTAAATTTGGAGATCTCAAAGATGAAACTATCAGCTTTCTAGCACACTTTACAGCTTGGCAATCCAACGGTTCAATCAAAAGTTACAGAAAGAGCAAGATGTCTCGTAAAAAGTATTTCAAAACGATCAATAAAAGTGGTCAAAATACGGTGTTATCAACTCCCCCAGACTTAAACCTTTGTTTGTCCCTAAACAAAGCAAAAAGCTAACCTGGTTATGTGAAAACAAAAATAGGAAATGCACAGATCTCAGAGACATGAACTCCTAAACTAGGACCATAGATCGTGCATCAGTCCACAACTTAGTCTAGAAAATTCTCACCAAGACACAAAATATACTAGTGCACTTTTTCCGTTATGCAAAACTTAAACAATCTAAATCTCGATTTCAGTCAACTAGCTCTCTACATTCATTAAGTGCAAAAGTGAGTTCTCATCAAAGGCATCATCCAAGGTAGACAGCATTTGGCATTTAAGAGTGGTTTAAGTGGTGGAGTTAAAGTGTTTTGGGTTACCTGATGAATCTGGAGGATGCAAGAGATTGTGCAAAACCGCAAATGAGATAAAGACCTGTTGATGACCGCAATTTTGAGTCACTTCTTCTTGTCCAATGTTGTTGCATAATCCTTCCTCCTTTGTCGTGAACAGCTATTCCCCCAGACTTAGATCTTTTCTGGGAATCAGAAAAATAATCTCCAAAACTCCATAAAATTGAACTCTAGCTTGACTCAAGTATAAAATCGATCCTCTTAGACTCTCTTCAGGTATTATTTCCTTTCCTTTATTTTTTCTTTTCTTTTTTGGATTTTTTTTTTTGAAAGGGGAAATAAGCTTTAAAGGCTAAGGGACGAAAATGTACCAAAGTTTTGATATGTCTATATTTTACATCATTTAGAGTGCATTTTAGAGTCCTCATCATGTGTTTTCCCATGTAAATTGAGTCTTTAGGCATGAAAATAGGATTTAGGGCTTGCATTAGGTCCCAAAGAGTTTTGCATGTTTTGAAGTCCTTATCAGGTGCTTTGGGAGTCATTTGGAGCCTAAGAAGAGGAGCAGAGAAGAAGACGGTGAAGAAAAAGGTCAAAAATGGTGAAAACCGCTTGGAGGAATTTCTCGGCCAAATCGCGTACCGGACGGACAGAAACCTCGGCCAAAATCCTTACCGATCGTTCAACCTCGACCAAAAAGCTTACCGATCGCTCAGCACCGACCAAAGTCCGTACCGATCGACCAAAGTCAGCCTGGGTCGAAGATCAGGTGTAAATACCGCGGGTTGAGTTTTTGGCCGAGGCGAAGGAATTTTTACGACCAAAAAGCTTACCGTGGTACACAGCCCTCGGCCATTTTCCTTACCGCGGGAAGCTATTCTCGACCAAAATTTGTCCTTGTCCGCGCGTTTCAAAGATCAGCAATCCGGGGAACCTTCCGGTCCGAACCAGTTGGCGGGGTCTTCAGCAAAGTTGGAGATAATCAAACAAAGATCTCAGAATACTTGGAATCATCCAATTCGGACCAGTGGGGAGAAAGATACAGCTTCCGGAAGATGCACCAACATTACGCGCATCCGAGAACCGAACGGTGGAGTACAAAGATCACGGCGGACGGAACCTTTCCGGACCGAACTAGCTTGCCCGGTCTCCATCAAAGTTTGGGATCTTTGAAAGACCTTTTCAGAACGGTTGGGATCGCTAAATTCGGACGAGTGGTTTGAAAGATAAAGTCTCCGGAGTTCACATCGGTCCAAACAGCTTATTTCCCGGTGATTCCAATGCGGTTCAAAGATGTGAAATCCAGGAAGCCTTCCACTTCCCAAGCTCCGACGGTTTCTTCACCAAAGTTCGAGCTTATTGAGTCATCTTGACTATGGAACTAGTCTCAGAGCATTTGGAGTCGTGGGTTGAAAGTTACTGTTTCCGGGAGGTGACATGGTCGATACGAACCCAAATATGTTGCGGTACGCGCTAAGTGTTTTCTCAGGGCTCGGCATCATTACCTCGACATCGGCCAAGTCAAGGCTCATATTTTGGGAGTATTCTGAACTAGGCCTCGTGCTGACGCCTCGGCACGTTGGAATCAAGGCATGCACACGTAAGAAATGAAGCTGGAAACGACTAAGTGTTGAACGTGCACCTCGGCGCAATGACCCCGGCGTGCATGCCGGCCCCTGTTCGCTCAAACCCCTCGACTACCAAGCGCCTCGGCATTTCATGCCGAGGTCCATTGTCACGAACCCAGAATCAAGAACAAAGCTGCCCAAGAACACACACGTGAAGATGGATCGAAGACTAGGGTTCATGCATGTTCTTGACGTGTTCTTCACGAGATCTTCATTTGGATCTGGACTCACGTGCACTCCTCGACATGAAGACCTCGGCTTCACTCTCCGACACACCGTGGCACTCACCCATCAACCCAAGAACGCGGTTCAGTACCCGGTTTGTTCCGGGCTGACCCGCGACACTTTACCTTTGCTATATATACATTTTGAGACTAAAAACCTAATCATCTGATCTCTTATCTGTTTTTAGCTTTAAGAACTTGCCTCTTTTGTGAAACTTGATCAGTCTAATCCGATATCTCGTTTTTGCATCAGAAATCTTGTTCTTTCTTTATTTTCTTTTGTCATCTATCATTAAACTCCTCATCATGACTAGCTACACGTCTTGCAAAAGACTTAATGAGCTCGTATGATTAGTGAGTAGTCGTTTAAGCGGCTTTAGATGAGTAGATTAGGGTGCTTTCAAGGTAGATTAGTGGGTTTAGGTGTCTAGTCTTGCATGTTTCATTCCTTAACCGACGAGATCTCTAGGCTGGATCCAAGCACATCACTTGAGGTTCAGATCTGAGACATATCTCGCATCAAAAGTGTTTGTAGAAATGTCTGAACCACTCGGTTAAGGGTTTAAGAGTCTTTCATCGCGGGAGTGATAGTTTGTTCTCTTAAATGACATTTTTGAACTGATTCTTATTGCTGATTGATTCGATGCTTCTCAAAAGACATTTTTGGTATGAAGGAGAATCAGTTTAGATGCTTAATACTTTCATGAGAAGATTAACATGCCTTGAGTTCAAAGTTAAATGAAACCGCTTGATGTTTTGATTCATTAACCAACTAGTTGAACTTGGAAGCACCCGAGTCAAGTATCTCGTCTAAAGTCCCTTGCTTTATTACATATTATCATCATCTGAATCGTTTAGTTATTATTTGCATCCTGTCTCTGTTTAGATCTAATCATTTGCTTTACCTTTCATGCTTAGTCGTTTGTTACGTAGCTTAGTTCAAAACCTTCACCTTTTGTCTTGACTTAAATGAACAAACATCATAGTCTAGTGTCTCGTTGACTTGTCTGGATTGATACCTCTTTGTGCTACTTCGACAAAGGGGATTGATAGCCCTGAGACCTAAAAAGTCTTATCTATCAGTTCGCGCCGTTGCCAACTTGTCGGAGCATTAGTCTTTTGTTTGTTCTTGAGTTCAAGATTTTACCTTTCTTTGTTTTACTAACTTCCTTGCAAGTTCTTGTGTTGCTTTCAGGTGCATGAAAACCAGGTCTCGGAGCACAGAACCGCCTCTACCATACGACGACAACATCAACCGGATTGAGAGGCGAGCTCGCGAGAGGGAACGGCATTTTGAAAGCTTGGAATGGCAGAACAGCAAAGGATCGAGCAACAGGCTCAAGAAACCGAGCACCAGGCTCATGCTAATCAGGCGCAGGCAGGCAGGAATGAACAACAAGCTTATGTTAACCAACAACAGGCTCAGAGGAACGAAAGGCTTGCTCAGAAAAACCAACAACAAGCTAATAGAAACGAGCAACAAGCCCACCATGTTCATCCGCCACCGCCACAAGCTCAGAGACAACCTCATCCGGTCTTTGTTGGAGAGAACGACCGAGCTAATGCGCACCAATACCGAGCTGGGATTCAAGCTCCACCGGTTCAAAATAACAACTTTGAAGTTAAAGCTTCCCTCCTCAACATGGTGCGTTCTTAGGCTTGAACTCCACTTTCCCTGTGATCATAAACGATAGTTTGCTTGAACATGAAGAACGTGCATTGCTTAATGAAATCAAGAAATTCAGGAGAGCAATAGGGTATTCCTTGGCCGACATAAGAGGAATCTCTCCTGATATATGCACTCACAGGATCCACCTGGAGGACCAAGCCATGTCCTCTATTGAGCACCAACGTCGCCTTAACCCGAACCTCAAAGAGGTGGTTAAGAAGGAGATACTAAAGCTCCTTGAGGCAGGGATCATATATCCAATCTCTGACTCTCGGTGGGTATCTCCTGTGCACGTTGTGCCCAAGAAAGGTGGTATCACGGTGGTAAAAAATGATAAGGAAGAACTCATAGCCCAAAGAACTATAACCGGCCATCGCATGTGCATTGACTATAGGAAATTGAATTCTGCATCAAGAAAAGATCATTTCCCTTTACCATTCATTGATCAAATGCTTGAACGGTTAGCCAATCATCCTTACTTCTGTTTTCTCGATGGATACTCTGGATTCTTCCAAATACCAATAGATCCAAGAGACCAAGAGAAAACGACATTCACTTGCCCTTATGGCACTTATGCTTATAGGAGAATGCCTTTCGGTTTGTGTAATGCACCGGCCACTTTTCAAAGATGCATGATGCACATTTTCTCTGATCTAATTGAAGAGAAAGTTGAGGTGTTTATGGATGATTTCTCCGTATACGGCTCCTCTTTCTCCGAATGTCTTGCTAATCTTTCTCAGGTTCTAAAGAGATGTGAGGAGCATAGGCTTGTATTGAACAGGGAGAAGTGTCATTTCATGGTACAAGAAGGCATTGTCTTGGGGCACAAGGTATCAGAGAAGGGAATTGAGGTGGACAAGGCCAAAATCGAGGTAATGGTGAACCTACAAGCTCCGAATTCTGTAAAAGGGATAAGAAGCTTTCTTGGGCACGCTGGGTTCTATAGGCGGTTCATTAAGGATTTCTCCAAGATAGCTAGGCCTTTAACTAGGCTATTGTGCAAAGAGGTGGAGTTTATCTTTGATGAAGAGTGTGAGGAAGCGTTTAAGAGGATCAAGGAGGCTTTGATCAGTGCACCAATTGTACAAGCTCCCGATTGGTCTTTACCATTCGAAGTGATGACTGATGCATCTGACTATGCCGTGGGAGCTGTCTTGGGGCAGAAGAAAGATAAGAAACTCCACGTGATTTACTATGCCAGCCGCACCTTGGACTCAGCTCAAGAAAAGTATGCAACCACCGAGAAGGAAATGCTTGCCATTGTGTTTGCATTTGACAAATTCAGGAGTTACTTAGTTGGATCAAAGGTCACGGTCTACACTGATCACGCGGCCTTGAGGTACTTGATGTCTAAAAAGGATGCTAAGCCGAGGCTTTTGAGATGGGTCCTATTGCTCCAAGAGTTCGACATGGAGATACTTGACAAGAAAGGCATAGAAAATGGGGCCGCAGATCATCTCTCAAGGCTGAGGATTGAAGAAAAGGTCCCTACAGATGATGCTTTACCTGAGGAACATCTCATGCTGGTACGGTCTTACTTAGAGGTGGAAGAGGCCAACACGATCAAGGAAAGAAGCCTCCCATGGTTCGCGGATCTTGTGAACTACCTGTCTTGCGGTTTAGAGCCACCGGATCTTGATGCCTATCAAAGGAAAAAGTTCTTTAGAGATGTGATGAGATATCATTGGGATGAGCCGTATCTTTACGTGCTTAACAAGGACCATCTCTATAGGCGATGCTTGGCCGAAGAAGAGATCCATCCGGTGCTACAAGAATGCCACGGTTCAGCGTACGGTGGTCACTTAGGTGCATTCAAGACGGTTGCCAAAGTTTTGCAAAGCGGCTTCTGGTGGCCAACTATGTTCAAGGACGCTCAAGATGTGGTATCGAGATGCGAGGCTTGTCAAAGGCACGGTAACATATCCAAGAGGAATGAGATGCCCCAAAACCCAATCTTTGAAGTCGAGGTCTTCGACTGTTGGGGCATTGACTTCATGGGTCCCTTTGTGAGTTCATACGGAAATCAGTACATCCTTGTCGCGGTGGACTATGTGAGTAAGTGGGTCGAGGCTGTTGCATCCCCAACCAACGATTCAAAAGTGGTGGTAAAGCTTTTTAAAAGTATCATTTTCCCACGGTTTGGAGTTCCAAGAGTAGTAATCAGTGATGGGGGAAGCCACTTTATCAATAAGACTCTTGAGAGTCTTTTGAAGAAGCATGGGGTAAAGCACAAGGTGGCCACACCTTATCATCCGCAGACTAGTGGTCAAGTGGAGGTCTCTAACCGACAGATAAAGGCTATTTTGGAGAGGACCGTGAGCTCATCTAGAAAGGATTGGAGCAAGAAACTTGATGATGCTTTGTGGGCTTACAGAACCGCGTACAAGACCCCCATTGGAACCTCACCGTTTAACTTGCTCTATGGGAAAAGCTGTCATCTACCGGTTGAGTTGGAATACAAAGCATTGTGGGCAGTGAAACTTCTTAACTTTGACATCAAGACTGCACAAGAGAAGAGGGTTTTACAACTTCATGAGCTTGAGGAAATCCGGTTAGATGCTTTTGAGAGCTCTAAGATCTACAAAGAAAGGACTAAAGCGCTTCATGACAAGAAGATACACAAGAGAGAGTTCAAAGAAGGGGACCAAGTTCTGTTGTTTAACTCGAGGCTTAAGCTGTTCCCTGGGAAGCTGAGATCCAGATGGTCCGGTCCATTCGAAATTCTTGAAGTAAGGCCTTATGGAGCGGTTGTTCTAAAAGGAAAAGATGGACAAGGCTTTGTGGTAAACGGTCAGAGGGTAAAGCACTACCTGGCATCAGAAACAAGAGAGGGAGCTACCTCAGTTCCTCTTCTTGAACCAGAATCAGCCTGAAAAGGTATGGAAAGTCAAACTTAGTGACGTTAAACAAAGTGCTCTTGGGAGACACCCCAAGCTTATCCTTGTAAATATTTCGTTTTTCATCTTCTTTTTCTTTTTACTTGAAGCTTTTTGAAGGGTTTGTTAAGTGTTTCAGGAGTTAAGAGGTGAATCTTGATGATGAGAGTAAGAAAAGGCTTGAAAAAGACACGGCCTGATGGTTTAAGTTCTAGAGCATACATAGCCTCGGTATCGACCCTCGGTATATATATATGTCGAGGTCACCTTTTACCGAGTAATAGCTTGAGAACCTCAGCTAAACTCCTCGACTTAATTTCACCATAGCCGTGCTTAAGTAGTTATGTGGTGAGATGACTAAGTGTGGGGGAGGGCCACGGTGTAAACACCTCGGTATAATTATACCAAGGGGCAAAGTTCACTTCAAACGGTCTAAAACCTCGATCGAGGCCGCGACCAGTTTACACCAAGGCCGGACCGTTTAAACCCCCAGCACCAAGTGTTCTCTGTTAATACAAGTGACCTCGGCATGATGCCCTCGTGGTGGAGCGTGCCGAGGTGCCCGGCTTCAAGAATGATCAAAAACATGAACACTTGGGACACTTGAGTCAAAGAAGAGGGTTTGCGCGACCTGGGGGAAACACTTGATGGCCGCGGAGAAATTCTGGTTAACTTGAGCTCATGACACTCGGCTTGATGCCCTCGGGGTGGAACAAGTCGAGGCCGCTCAAGAAAACACGAGAAAAATCACTCTAGTCCGTACGGCCCACGTCATCCCCCTTGTCGCGCCATTTGGAAGCCTTTGCGCGGTAATTTGAATTTAAACGCCCGGTCAAAGCTGTTTTGGCGCGGGTCAACGGTCTCAGCTGAAGGAGAAGGGGGGACCAGTCCCACTACAGTCCAAGCGCCAGCTGGAAAGCGCGACACCGCCCATACCAGCCTCCATCCCGAGCCATTAACCGAGAGTTCGCCTTCTTCTCTCTTTTCTCTGCATTTCACGAACATATCTCTCTCATTTCTCATCCATTTCTTGTGATTCCAAGCGTTCTAGACTCGTTAGGGTGTTGTCTATTCATCATAAGCATTCCACTAAACTTGAATCTTGGATTCCCAAAGGTATTTGCATCTTAAAGAACTCATCTTTTTCCTTCGTTCTTTGCGAGCTTTATTGTTTGTGAAATGTGGAATCGATTCTTTTAGAACATGTCGGCCTTTGGGAACAATTTTAAAAATTCCATCAAGATAGATAACATAAGAAAAACCGGTCTTTGCTCTGAAAATCACTTGTTCTTGAGTTTTTAAAATTCTTGAGAAAATGCGCTTGGAATCGGTCTTAATGATGCTTTGAGATGTTGAGCTGAACTGTTTAGATATCGTGTCTTTCTTTGCTTATTCTGGCTTGTTTTTACTTCCTTTGATGTTTGGAAAAAGCTATAACCCTGGTCTTGTTAGAGAAAAAGCTCTGTTCTTGCTATCTTTAGAGACATGTGCTTGTTGATGTACATGATTCGAACGGTCTCTTTGAGGATCTGCCTTGCAGATGACCGGCGACCGAGCTGTCCCCACTCATGAGACGAACAAAAACGAGGTTCAGAGGAGGATTACAAAAGGGAAAGCCGTGGCCGTGGCACGCAATGGTGGAACAAGCAAGAAACCCTCCGTGAGATCCGGTGGTGAGCCAGCCGCCAAGCGAGCAAGGAATGCCGAGCTCACTCTGGTTCCAACCCTTGAACCAAAACGGAATGGGGAGCAGGCAGCCTCTGAGAACAATGGAGACGAGCTGAGAGCCATAGTCCCTCATGAACCCGATTGTGGCAAGAAGGCCAAGAAGGAACCAAAGCCCGAGCCCGAGGAGGAACATTTCCCGACTACTGAGGAGTACTTGGACCACTTTAACTCTATAAGAGTAGCTCAAGGTCGGTTCCCTGATATGGAGCTGTTGAAGAAGCTGGAGATACTCGATGATGTTACACTCATCTTTCAAAACATGGGCTTGGCCGAATTCTTCATGATGAGCGATGTTGCTTACGAGGGGATCACACAACAGTTTCTTGCCACTTTGGAGGTTGTCATCTACCCCAAGAGAGATCCCAAGCGTCTACATGGCAAAGGGTTCGGACACATTGAGTTTGACATAGAAGGCGTGCACTACAAGGTCAGTTTCAAGGAGCTTGATGAGATATTTGGATTTGAAAGGAATGGAAGCTCGCTTGACAAGTTTGTGTACCCTCGTGATGAGTTGGCCGCGTTGTGGGAAACGATATCTTTTGGGCCTTACTTGGGAGGCAAGAGCAAGACAAGCTGCATCAGGAACCCTGCGATCAGATACACCAACCGGGTCCTGGCCTCTACGTTCTTCTCTACATACAACCCTGGTGTCATTCACACGGCAGAGCTTGAACTGTTAGGACTTGGACTTAAGCCGCTCATCACTAAAATGAAGAACAAAAAGGAGTTCCAAGGGCCAATGCATGTACCGTCTTTAGGAGTGTTCTTTGCGATCCAAATGCTCACCTATAGACACAATGTGTGGTGTGACCGGAAGAAAAAGGGAGCAAGGAGGCTTCAGAACGGTTGGATTGTCACTACAATTTGAGAGCTCAAGGGTTCATATTCCCTGATTCACCAGCGAGGCCGAATCTCATTGATGAGCAATACCTAAGTAAAAGCGGTTTCTTTGGAGGCAAGTCAGGGGATAGATGGGTTTACAACTTCACGCTGATGCACAGGGACGGTACACAAGTTCTACTGCCTAACCGAGGCCTCACCATGCTTGATAAGCAGTGTAACATCTCCTTCTATGTCCTCAAGGATCAGTTGTATAACCCCTCTCTCGGCCCACCAATGCGCAAGTGCACCAAGGCCATACCTAACAAGCCTCAGAACGAGAACGGCCCGGCCGGATGTGAGAATGAAGAAGAACGGCACCCTGAGAGAAGGATGGGAGCAGGCCGATATCATTTTGATCCATACGTGTGGGGTGAGCCTGAATACCACACCAAGAAGCTGTATTTGCGAGTGAACACTCTCCAAAAGTGGTGTAAGTGGCAAGACAAGACCATTCATGCTTTGGTGGACTGTGTAAGGCACCTGAAGAAGAAGGTAAAGCAGCTCACACGGCCATCTTCTCCGGACAAGAACTCAGCAACCTCAACCGCACCGGTTACACAAGAGGAGGTTGGGGAAAGCTCAAACGCAAGGAACTCGGAGTTTCCACCAGGCAAAGAGGATTGGATCGACCCTGCCTTGGCATTCTTACCTGAACCCTCGGATAGCAGCCCACCACGTCAGTCCACACCTTCCTGCTCAACATCAAATCCCTCGTACTACTTGGTATCAGACCTCTCCGACTAAGGTATCGACTTCAAACTCTTGTACATATGCATCTTGTCTATATCATATCGCATTCGTTTAGTTTGTCTTTTTACTTCTCTCACACGCTTTTATAACACACGGGAGTGTGTTATTTAAGTGTGGGGGAGGAGCTTTGTGTTTTCTGATCTTGTTTTCTTTGTTCTTATTTGACTTTTGCATTCTTGAGTCTCATCTAGCTTTGTACATATGGTAAAACCGCATCATTCTAGTTGCATCTCGCATTCTAAGATCGAGTCTAGGTTGCATCATGTAGGATTGCATCAGTGCAAGGAGCAATGATAGATTTTTTCCTAGAGAGTAAATCACCTGAGAACTTGAACTAAATATGCTTGTGAAACTCATTCTGTGCTTGTAAAGCTTGAAACGATTTGAATCTGAGAAGCAAGTCTAAATTACACTCAACTCTAGCTAAGTGATAACCCTGAAATTGAATTGTAAATATCTTTTGATGCATTGCTTGAATTGGCTTGTGGATACCAATATACATACTTGAGCTAGAATCATTGTTTTTACCATCCTCTTTCCTTAGCTCAAGTAGCTGAATCCGCATCATGGATCAGTTCCCTCACCTTGAACCCAACTTTCTTTCTAGCCAATGTTTGTGTGTGAATTGTAAGGCCACCTTGGACCGAACTTAGCAGAAAGTGTTAGGTTTAGAGCGACAAGGGCATGTCTCACTGAGTGTTATGTTCCAACATCAAGGAACTAAGAGTATTGGCGAGAAATAAGTGTGGGGGAAAAGATCTATTGGTGAGTGGAAAAAGGTGAGCTGAGAGAAAAAGAGAGAGTGGAAATAGCTAGGGGAATGAAAGAAAAAGAATCGAGTCTTGAATTTGAAAAGAAGAGCTCTGTTGTTCTAAAAAGAAAAGTATAGTCTTTGAAATGAAAAGAAGACAAAAAGGCTCAAGTGTTCTAAAAAGAAAAGAAAAGAGCTGTTTGCTGTAAAAGAAAAGAGCTGTTTGAATAAGTAAACACCAAAGGCTTGAAAATCAAAACAAAAGTGAGTCCCCTAGTGAAAAAGAAAGCGATTGAGAAAGTGAGGATCTTGAGAGGGTGAGCAAGTGAGAAAAGCTTTGAGTGGAGTGTGGGGTGTGATGAGTCTTGCCCTTGTATGCATCGGTTGCTTTTTACCTTTAGCATTCTGCCAAAGTTTGGTCGTTCATTGAGTGATCCCATTGTTGCATTACACCCGCTTGAATATTGATGAGATCATTTTCGTCTCATGACCTTACCCTAGCCAAGCCAGTCTATTTGAACATTGCATCATTTGATTCACCGGTTACGAGCTTAATGAATGTGAAAGAGTTGAATGTGATAATGACTTGTGGAGATTCTGTGCTTTAATTGTAAAATATCTGAGTATGGCTTTGCATTGCATATTTGAGCATGAATCCAAGTTCTCTTTGTGATCACTTCTCTCTAAAAAGGAAATATGAGCTCCATCTGCATTACAACCTCTTTCTCTCATTTGTTCTCTTCGCTTGAGGACAAGCAAAGGACAAGTGTGGGGGAGTTGATATGTCTATATTTTACATCATTTAGAGTGCATTTTAGAGTCCTCATCATGTGTTTTCCCATGTAAATTGAGTCTTTAGGCATGAAAATAGGATTTAGGGCTTGCATTAGGTCCCAAAGAGTTTTGCATGTTTTGAAGTCCTTATCAGGTGCTTTGGGAGTCATTTGGAGCCTAAGAAGAGGAGCAGAGAAGAAGACGGTGAAGAAAAAGGTCAAAAATGGTGAAAACCGCTTGGAGGAATTTCTCGGCCAAATCGCGTACCGGACGGACAGAAACCTCGGCCAAAATCCTTACCGATCGTTCAACCTCGACCAAAAAGCTTACCGATCGCTCAGCACCGACCAAAGTCCGTACCGATCGACCAAAGTCAGCCTGGGTCGAAGATCAGGTGTAAATACCGCGGGTTGAGTTTTTGGCCGAGGCGAAGGAATTTTTACGACCAAAAAGCTTACCGCGGTACACAGCCCTCGGCCATTTTCCTTACCGCGGGAAGCTTTTCTCGACCAAAATTTGTTCTTGTCCGCGCGTTTCAAAGATCAGCAATCCGGGGAACCTTCCGGTCCGAACCAGTTGGCGGGGTCTTCAGCAAAGTTGGCGATAATCAAACAAAGATCTCAGAACAGTTGGAATCATCCAATTCGGACCAGTGGAGAGAAAGATACAGCTTCCGGAAGATGCACCAACATTACGCGCATCCGAGAACCGAACGGTGGAGTACAAAGATCACGGCGGACGGAACCTTTCCGGACCGAACCAGCTTGCCCGGTCTTCATCAAAGTTTGAGATCTTTGAAAGACCTTTTCAGAACGGTTGGGATCGCTAAATTCGGACGAGTGGTTTGAAAGATAAAGTCTCCGGAGTTCACATCGGTCCAAACAGCTTATTTCCCGGTGATTCCAATGCGGTTCAAAGATGTGAAATCCAGGAAGCCTTCCACTTCCCAAGCTCCGACGGTTTCTTCACCAAAGTTCGAGCTTATTGAGTCATCTTGACTATGGAACTGGTCTCAGAGCATTTGGAGTCGTGGGTTGAAAGTTACTGTTTCCGGGAGGTGACATGGTCGATACGAACCCAAATATGTTGCGGTACGCGCTAAGTGTTTTCTCAGGGCTCGGCATCATTACCTCGACATCGGCCAAGTCAAGGCTCATATTTTGGGAGTATTCTGAACTAGGCCTCGTGCTGACGCCTCGGCACGTTGGAATCAAGGCATGCACACGTAAGAAATGAAGCTGGAAACGACTAAGTGTTGAACGTGCACCTCGGCGCAATGACCCCGGCGTGCATGCCGGCCCCTGTTCGCTCAAACCCCTCGACTACCAAGCGCCTCGGCATTTCATGCCGAGGTCCATTGTCACGAACCCAGAATCAAGAACAAAGCTGCCCAAGAACACACACGTGAAGATGGATCGAAGACTAGGGTTCATGCATGTTCTTGACGTGTTCTTCACGAGATCTTCATTTGGATCTGGACTCACGTGCACTCCTCGACATGAAGACCTCGGCTTCACTCTCCGACACACCGTGGCACTCACCCATCAACCCAAGAACGCGGTTCAGTACCCGGTTTGTTCCGGGCTGACCCGCGACACTTTACCTTTGCTATATATACATTTTGAGACTAAAACCTAATCATCTTATCTCTTATCTGTTTTTGGCTTTAAGAACTTACCTCTTTTGTGAAACTTGATCAGTCTAATCCGATATCTCGTTTTTGCATCAGAAATCTTGTTCTTTCTTTATTTTCTTTTGTCATCTATCATTAAACTCCTCATCATGACTAGCTACACGTCTTGCAAAAGACTTAATGAGCTCGTTATGATTAGTGAGTAGTCGTTTAAGAGGCTTTAGATGAGTAGATTAGGGTGCTTTCAAGGTAGATTAGTGGGTTTAGGTGTCTAGTCTTGCATGTTTCATTCCTTAACCGACGAGATCTCTAGGCTGGATCCAAGCACATCACTTGAGGTTCAGATCTGAGACATATCTCGCATCAAAAGTGTTTGTAGAAATGTCTGAACCACTCGGTTAAGGGTTTAAGAGTCTTTCATCGCGGGGGTGATAGTTTGTTCTCTTAAATGACATTTTTGAACTGATTCTTATTGCTGATTGATTCGATGCTTCTCAAAAGACATTTTTGGTATGAAGGAGAATCAGTTTAGATGCTTAATACTTTCATGAGAAGATTAACATGCCTTGAGTTCAAAGTTAAATGAAACCGCTTGATGTTTTGATTCATTAACCAACTAGTTGAACTTGGAAGCACCCGAGTCAAGTATCTCGTCTAAAGTCCCTTGCTTTATTACATATTATCATCATCTGAATCGTTTAGTTATTATTTGCATCCTGTCTCTGTTTAGATCTAATCATTTGCTTTACCTTTCATGCTTAGTCGTTTGTTACGTAGCTTAGTTCAAAACCTTCACCTTTTGTCTTGACTTAAATGAACAAACATCATAGTCTAGTGTCTCGTTGACTTGTCTGGATTGATACCTCTTTGTGCTACTTCGACAAAGGGGATTGATAGCCCTGAGACCTAAAAAGTCTTATCTATCAAGTTTTGCCCAGAAGAGGGTCTAAAACTCAAATTTTGGCCTCGTAAACCACACCCATGGTCTTTATACCCTTGGGCAAGCCCGAGAGCAGTGACTGAAAAGTACATCGTTTCTCTTTCTCTGCAACGTTTTTGTCACATATCTACATATAATACAATAGAAAACAAGAATGCGTGTGGTTCGAAACAAGCTCAGTTAAGGTGGGGAACTAGTTAAAGATGAACTAGCCATTCAAGATCAACAGAGAGTGGTAAAAAGGTAAAGGAGTCCTGAATATATGATTCGTTTCCCTGGTCTAATGTTTTAATGGGAGAATTAAGTCCATGTTAAGTCCGAATAAAACAAAGCTAGTGTATTCCTTTATCTAAATCGAAATCATTCAAATTCCTCTGGGTTACTTCGTTTCAAATGTACTTTGGTCCGGAAGCCTACAACCGCAGGGCTTAAATGCAGCCTGTTTCATGCTTCTCCTTGGTTCCTGCTGGGCGGAGCAGTCAGGGTCCATCCTTTTTTTTGGTTTTTTATTTTTTTGGCTTTTTTATTTATAAGAAGCACCTGAAACTAAGAAAAATAAAAAGATCACTAGAAAAAGAAAGAAAAATTCTAAATAAAACAATAGCTAAATGGGTTGCCTCCCATTAAGCGCTTTTTTTTAAGTCATTTAGCTCGATTTTGGTGTAGGACGTGACTTCGTCCAATGAAGACGACCTTGTCCTAAAACAAGTCTTTTTCGACATCTCCTTGTTTAAGTTGGCACGTTCTTCGCACTCCAAAGCTCTTCTTCAAACCCTTATGCTGCAGGACGTTTTCCTACTTTGCTGTTGCATGGGACAGCTTCTGTGAAGACATCTTTTTTGATATTAGCAAACGATATCCTCCGGTTTGGCCAGTCCATTATAGCTGTGGAAGTTCCTAGAAAAGATCATCTGAAAATCACTGGACATGCTGCGTTTCTTGTTTCGACAATGTAGAAGTCGACAGGCACAATGCAAGCTCCCCTATTCTCAGAGGAATGTCATGGGCTATTCCTTTAGGTGTTGCATTGGAATCTTCAGCAAGACTAATATTTGCTCTAATCCTGCTCATGTGTTTAAATACAAGTCTCAAAGCAATTGCCTTGGACATCATGTTGAGACAAGCTCCAGAATCACAAAGCACATTGTTAAACATTTCACCTCTAATGGAACAAGAGATGAGAAACTGACCTTGACCTTCGATTTTATAAAATGTTCGAACAGGTCTACCTCTTCTGGCATGATTGAACAAGTACTCTATTTAATGGATTGATTCCTTGCTCTCACAGAAGTATTAGCATATCATGAAGTCTTTGAAAGCTCTGGCAAAGGTGATTCTTTCAGGCAAATTTTAAACTACATCATTAAACTCATCAAGCTTTTCTTTGCTGATTTTAATGGTGTAGTAGCTGCGTTCTTCAGGTTTTTGAAGGTGAATTGAATAGACAGCAGCATCAGGTGATATCCTGGGAAAGGATAGGCGTCTAGCTCTCCCAAAGTAGGTTCGGATATCCTCCTTTGTCTCTTTGCTGTACCTAAAGAAAACTTGCAAACAACCAAGGTCTTATACATCATCGAAACCTTTATAAAGAGGTATCATCTTCACAAACTTGTTCAATTTCAATGAGTCATTCAGCTTAAATTTGGAGATCTTAAAGATGGAACTATCAGCTTTCTAGCACACTTTACAGCTTGGCAATCCAACGGTTCAATCAAAAGTTACGGAAAGAGCAAGATGTCTCGTAAAAAGTATTTCAAAACGATCAATAAAAGTGGTCAAAATACGGTGTTATCAACTCCCCCAGACTTAAACCTTTGTTTGTCCCTAAACAAAGCAAAAGACTAACCTGGTTATGTGAAAACAAAAATAGGGAATGCACAGATCTCAGAGACATGAACTCCTAAACTAGGACCATAGATCGTGCATCAGTCCACAACTTAGTCTAGAAAATTCTCACCAAGACACAAAAGATACTAGTGCACTTTTTCCGTTATGCAAAACTTAAACAATCTAAATCTCGATTTCAGTCAACTAGCTCTCTACATTCATTAAGTGCAAAAGTGAGTTCTCATCAAAGGCATCATCCAAGGTAGACAGCATTTGGCATTTAAGGGTGGTTTAAGTGGTGGAGTTAAAGTGTTTTGGGTTACCTGATGAATCTGGAGGATGCAAGATATTGTGCAAAACCGCAAGAGATATAAAGACCTGTTGATGACCGCAATTTTGAGTCACTTCTTCTTGTCCAATGTTGTTGCATAATCCTTCCTCCTTTGTTGTGAACAGTTATTCCCCCAGACTTAGATCTTTTCTGGGAATCAGAAAAATGATCTCCAAAACTCCATAAAATTGAACTCTAGCTTGACTCAAGTATAAAATCGATCCTCTTAGACTCCCTTCAGGTATTATTTCCTTTCCTTTATTTTTTCTTTTCTTTTTTGGATTTTTTTTTTTGAAAGGGGAAATAACCTTTAAAGGCTACGGGACGAAAATGTACCAAAGTTTTGCAGTGTTTCTGAGGTAAGCTGAGTTTTCTCTTTTGTTGAATTCTTCCTGTGTAGTTTCCGGCAAAATTGCAGTTCTTCGTCTTAGTGACTGAAAACTACGTCGTTTCTCTTTCTCTGCGACGTTTTTGTCACATATCTACATATAAAACAATAGAAAACAAGAATGCGTGTGGTTCGAAAGAGGCTCAGTTAAGGTGGGGAACTACCTAAAGATGAACTAGCCATTCAGGATCAACAGAGAGTGGTAAAAGGGTAAAGGAGTCCTGAATGTATGATTCATTTCCCTGGTCTAATGTTTTAATGGGAGAATTAAGTCCATGTTAAGTCCGAATAAAACAGAGCTAGTGATTCCTTTATCTAAATCGAAATCATTCAAATTCCTCTGGGTTACTTCGTTTCAAATGTACTTCGGTCCGGAAGCCTGCGACCCCGAGGCTTAAATGCGGCCTGTTTCATGCTTCTCCTTGGTTCCTGCTGGGCGGAGAAGTCAGGGACCATCCTTTTTTTTTGGTTTTTTGGTTTTTGTTTTTTTGGCTTTTTTGATTTATAAGAAGCACCTGAAACTAAGAAAAATAAAAAGATCACTAGAAAAAGAAAGAAAAATTCTAAATAAAACAATACCTAAATGGGTTGTCTCCCATTAAGCGCTTTTTTTTAAGTCATTTAGCTCGATTTTGGTGTAGGACGTGACTTCGTCCAATGAAGAAGACCTTGTCCTAAGACAAGTCTTTTTCGACATCTCCTTGTTTAACTTGGCACGTTCTTTGTCACTCCAAAGCTCTTCTTCAAACTCTTATGCTGCAGGACGTTTTGCTGCTTTGGTCTTATATGGGACAGCTTCTGTGAAGACATCTTTTTCGATATTAGCAAATGATATCCTCCGGTTTGGCCAGTCCGTTATAGCTCTGGAAGTTGCTAGAAAAGATCATCCGAAAATCAATGGATGTGCTGCCTCTCTTGTTTTGACAATGTAGAAGTCGACAGGCACAATGCAATCTCCTATTCTCAGAGGAATGTCATGGGCTATTCCTTTAGGTGTTGCATTGGAATCTTCAGCAAGACTAATATTTGCTCTAATCCTGCGCATGTGCTTAAATACAAGTCTCAAAGCAATTGCCTTGAACATCATGTTGAGACAAGCTCCAGAATCACAAAGCACATTGTTAAACATTTCACCTCTAATGGAACAAGAGATGAGAAACTGACCTTGACCTTCGATTTTATAAAATGTTCGAACATGTGTACCTCTTCTGGCATGATTGAACAAGTATTCTATTTAAGGGATTGATTCCTTGCTCTCACAGAAGTATTGGCCTATCTTGAAGTCTTTGAAAGCTCTGGCAAAAGTGATCCTTTCAGGCAAATTTTGAACTACATCATTAAACTCATCAAGCTTTTCTTTGCTGATTTTAATGGTGTAGTAGCTGCATTCTTCAGGTTTTTGAAGGTGAATTGAATAGACAGCAGCATCAGGTGATATCCTGGGAAAGGATAGGCGTCTAGCTCTCCCAAAGTAGGTTCGGATATCCTCCTTTGTCTCTTTGCTGTACCTAAAGAAAACTTGCAAACAACCAAGGTCTTATACATCATCGAAACCTTTATAAAGAGGTATCATCTTCACAAACTTGTTGAATTTCAATGAGTCATTCAGCTTAAATTTGGAGATCTTAAAGATGGAACTATCAGCTTTCTAGCACACTTTACAGCTTGGCAATCCAACGGTTCAATCAAAAGTTACGGAAAGAGCAAGATGTCTCGTAAAAAGTATTTCAAAACGATCAATAAAAGTGGTCAAAATACGGTGTTATCAACTCCCCCAGACTTAAACCTTTGTTTGTCCCTAAACAAAGCAAAAGACTAACCTGGTTATGTGAAAACAAAAATAGGGAATGCACAGATCTCAGAGACATGAACTCCTAAACTAGGACCATAGATCGTGCATCAGTCCACAACTTAGTCTAGAAAATTCTCACCAAGACACAAAAGATACTAGTGCACTTTTTCCGTTATGCAAAACTTAAACAATCTAAATCTCGATTTCAGTCAACTAGCTCTCTACATTCATTAAGTGCAAAAGTGAGTTCTCATCAAAGGCATCATCCAAGGTAGACAGCATTTGGCATTTAAGGGTGGTTTAAGTGGTGGAGTTAAAGTGTTTTGGGTTACCTGATGAATCTGGAGGATGCAAGATATTGTGCAAAACCGCAAGAGATATAAAGACCTGTTGATGACCGCAATTTTGAGTCACTTCTTCTTGTCCAATGTTGTTGCATAATCCTTCCTCCTTTGTTGTGAACAGTTATTCCCCCAGACTTAGATCTTTTCTAGGAATCAGAAAAATGATCTCCAAAACTCCATAAAATTGAACTCTAGCTTGCCTCAAGGATTAAATCGATCCTCTTAGACTCTCATCAGGTATTTTTTCCTTTCCTTTATTTTTTCTTTTCTTTTTCTGATTTTTTTTTTTGAAAGGGAAAATACCCTTTAAAGGCTAAGGGACGAAAATGTACAAAGTTTTGCAGTTTTTCAGAGGAAAGCTGAGTTTTTTCTTTTGTTGAATCCTTCCGGTGAAGTTTCCGGCAAAATTGCAGTTCTTCGTCTTAGTGACTGAAAACTACGTCGTTCCTCTTGCTCTCCAACGTTTTTGTCTCCTATCCGCATAAAATAATAGAAAATAAGAATGCGTATGGTTTGAAAGAGGCTGAGTTAAGCTGGGGAACTAGCTAAAGATGAACTTGCCATTCATGATCAATAGAGAGTGGTAAAGGGTAAAGGAGTCCTGAATGTATGATTCGTTTCCCTGGTCTAATGTTTTAATGGGAGAATTAAGTCCATGTTAAGTCCGGATAAAACAGAGCTAGTGATTCCTTTATCTAAATCGAAATCATTCAAATTCCTCTGGGTTACTTCGTTTCAAATGTACTTCGGTCCGGAAGCCTGCGACCGCGGGGCTTAAATGCGGCCTGTTTCATGCTTCTCTTTGGTTCCTGCTGGGCGGAGAAGTCAGGGACCATCCTTTTTTTTGGTTTTTTAGTTTTTTTTTTTTGGCTTTTTTGATTTATAAGAAGCACCTGAAACTAAGAAACATAAAAAGATCACAAGAAAAAGAAAGAAAAATTCTAAAGAAAACAATACCTAAATGGGTTGCCTCCCATTAAGCGCTTTTTTTTAAGTCATTTAGCTCGATTTTGGTGTAGGACGTGACTTCGTCCAATGAAGAAGACCTTGTCCTAAGACAAGTCCTTTTCGACATCTCCTTGTTTAACTTGACAATGTAGAAGTCGACAGGCACAATGCAATCTCCTATTCTCAGATGAATGTCATGGGCTATTCCTTTAGATGTTGCATTGGACTCATCAGCAAGACTAATATTTGCTCTAATCCTGCGCATGTGCTTAAAACCAAGTCTCAAAGCAATTTCCATGGACATCATGTTGATACAAGCTCCAGAATTACAAAGCACATTGTTAAACATTTCACCTCTAATGGAACAAGAGGTGAGAAACTGACCTTGACATTTGATTTTATGAAGTGTTCGAACAGGTCTACCTCTTTTGGCATGATTGAACAAGTATTCTATTTAAGGGATTGATTCCTTGCTCTCACAGACATATTGGCCTATCATGAAGTCTTTGCAAGCTCTGGAAAAGGTGATTCCTTCAGGCAAATTTTGAACTACATCACTAAACTCATCAAGTTTTTCTTTGCTGATTTTAATGGTGTAGTAGTTGCATTCTTCAGGTTTTTGAAGGTGAATTGAATAGACAGCAGCATCAGGTGATATCCTGGGAAAGGATAGGCGTCTAGCTCTCCCAAAGTAGGTTCGGATATCCTCCTTTGTGTCCTTGCTGTACCTAAAGAAAACTTGCAAACAACCAAGGCCCCATACATCATTGAAACCCTTATAAAGAGGTATCATCTTCACAAACTTGTTGAATTTCAGTGAGTCGTTCAGCTTAAATTTGGAGATCTCAAAGATGGAACTATCAGCTTTCTAGCACACTTTACAGCTTGGCAATCCAAAGTTATGCAAAGAGCAAGATGTCTCGTAAACCAGCCGGCAAGCATTTCCACCCGCGGCCAAAAGCCATTACACCATGGTCAGAGGCTACCAAACCACGGCCAAGCATCCATTCACCGCGGCCACGTCTCTTACGACCGTGGCCTGCCATCTCCGAGTTAGAAGGCCCATTTCTGAAGCCCAAAATGATTCCTTCATTTGGAGAAACCCTAAGTGACGCCCAGAAATATCTTGAGCACTATAAATAGATATTTTAGGAAACCTAATTAGTATGCCATCTTATGTTCTTATTGTTTTAGAATACTTTTTAGGTTTTGCAATACTTTAACTTTTAGGGAGATAGAGATCTATCTCTTGAATCCTTTTTCTTTCTTTTTCAATTTGATTATTGCTCAGCTTTTTAATACTATGTTTTTGATTTCGTTCATCATGTTTGAGTAGTTTTATTGTTGGGTCAAAGGGATTTTTGATAGGGATACATGTGTTCGATGAGGATTCCATGAGCTATTGAAGACGAATCTTAGAACTTTTTATTTGGTGATACGAAAGTATTCAAACATAGTAGAAGAAATCTACTATGGGTGATTAGTGAATGCTGATGACTCTTAAACATATTGCATCTTTTCTCTTTTAGGGCCAGAGTGGAAACCTACTAGTTGAGAAAGATAGTTGTCTACGATCACGACAGTGGCGTATTTATACGTCTGTGACTCGAGTTCGAAAAGTTTTAGCTAGGATCTTATAAAATTTACTCTTTAGCAATTTTTTGAATCGTTCATACCCCGGAGAGAATTTCCCTGAAACCCAGCGCCTCTTTTCTATTGATTTTCACAGATTTTATTTCAAGCTTTAGTTCATCATTTCATTCTCTTAATTGATTTTTACTTAAGCAATTAGGTTTAGCCGTTTTCTCGTTTTTAGTCGATTTTATTAAGTTTAGTTATTATGTTATTTTAATTCCCGTATTTTCTCGATAGTACTAGTTTTTACGTTTTAAAAACATCACCAAAACCCTTACAAAAATCGCCTGGTTCTAGACTTCCTTACTTTATATTTCTTTCGAAGGCTTTTGCAGGAAGATCCTCCTTCCCTGTGGATTCGATCCCTAAGTACTACAATCGATCAGCAGTGCACTTGCGGCTATTGATTTCATTTAGGGTAAAACTTGACACCCTTACCACACGACACATCAAGTTTTTTGGCTCCGTTGCTGGGGAAGGTACGCGTTTTCTTTTCCGCAAAGTCGTTAGAAATGTTGGTAAATCGACTCTAGAACCCTCTTTTCGCATATTTCCATTTTCAGTTCTTTTTGTTTCAGTTCCCGAAGCAATGAACCCTATAAATCAATATCCCTACAACAAGGGAGGTTTTTACAACTGTTCTCAAACCACCAGACGCAGAAAAAAGCAATATATACGCAATCTCTACGACGAAGTTCGAAGCTCAAATCCAAACTACCGAGCATTCCTGGACGAACCCTAGGTGCCTCCAATGGTAAACCCTAGATCACATATGCATCGCGTACCTCACCAGATTCTCCAGCAAGATGAGAACGCCCAGCTCAGTAATCAATTGAGTCAGCTCAATTATGAAGCCATAATCAAGCAGTTCATCGAAGCTCAAGCAGTTACTACAGCTGCTCTAAATGAAAGGATTAATGGAATATCAAAGCTTTTCAACAAAAAAGATCGATAACCTTGCTTCCCAGGTTAAATCGAGAGAGGAACGAACAACCAAAGACGCAACCATGATCGCTAATAGGTTTGACAACATAGAGGAAGAACAAGCGAAGCACAACTCGATGATGTGGAAAAGGCCCTCAACGAAGCTAAGAGCGAGTCTTACGACTTCACGGTCGAAGTTTCAGAGAAGGTATACAATGTCATTGACAAAACCGAAGAGCTTGATTTAACCATGGACAAAGTACTATGCTCTTGATGAAGTTGAAGAAAAGGCTGAGGAGATCGTGCAAGGACATGGAGAGTAGATTCCAGCAGCCCAAACTAAAGACTTAAGCCCAGAAAGAAAGTACACCAAGCCAGAAGATCCAGATAATCATTCAAGAAGCAAAGGAACAAGCAATTGCAGGTACTCAACTCGGAAACACTCTCCCGCGGTCGCATCACTTGTGACCGCGGCCAAGAAGCAGTTTCCCGTGGTCGTGCTTGGCTTACCTGCAGTTCATAGCTGTTTTCCCGCAGTCCCGTCTCCTGCAGTCAAGGCCAGCCAAAAAAACGTCCCAAAACAGCCTCGTTCGACCCATACAAACAGTTGTTCGTCTGATGCACCTCTGAAGTAGCTAGACCTCTCTTCCACCAACTAATTTATTCCATCAGCACTGAAGAATCTGAAGACTAAGACAAGCCATTACCCTGCAGCATGGCATTTTCTTGTGAAGATGAGTATGAAGAACAATACTCTGAAGATGAAGAGTATGGATTGTTCGTAAAGGATCCAGATGCAGGATATTCCTCAGAAGACAGTACGGGGGAAATTGAATGGATCACTAACAACATCAGTAGAATGAAGCTGATAGAGTTTAACAATCTGGTCAAGACATTCCTTGCTCACCTAAGCTTTGATGATATCTAGAAGTTTGGTTGCCTACAGGTCTTTTTCAGGTACTTGTTCAATCCCTTAAATAGAATACTTGTTCAATCATGCCAGAAGAGGTACACCTGTTCGAACATTTTATAAAATCGAAGGTCAAGGTCAGTTTCTCATCTCTTGTTCCATTAGAGGTGAAATGTTTAACAATGTGCTTTGTGATTCTGGAGCTTGTCTCAACATGATGTCCAAGGCAATTGCTTTGAGACTTGGTATTAAGCACCTGCGCAGGACTAGAGCAAAGATTTGTCTAGCTGATGATTCCAATGCAACACCTAAAGGAAGAGCCCATGAAATTCCTTTGAGAATAGGAGATTGCATTGTGCCTGTCGACTTCTACATTGTTGAAACAAAAGACGCAGCACATCCAGTTATTCTCGGATGGTCTTTTCTAGCAACTTCTGGAGCTCTAATGGACTGGACAAATCGGGGAATTTCATTCGCTAATATCGACAAAGATGTATTTAAAGAAGCTGTACCATACAACAGCAAAGCAGGAAAATGTTCTGCAGCAAAAGAGTTTGAAGAAGAGCTTCGGAGCGACGAAAAACCTGCTAGGCAAAGCAAGGAGATTTCGAAAGAGACTTGCCTTAGGACAAGGTCTTCTTCATTGGACTAAGTCACGTCCGACACCAAAGTCGAGCTAAACCACTTAAAACAGAAGCGCTTAGTGAGAGGCAACCCATTTAGGTATTGTTTTCTTTAGGATTTTTCTTTCTTTTTCTATTGATCTTTTTATTTTTCGTTGTTTCAGGTGTTTCTTATAAATCGAAAAAACCAAAAAAATAAAAAAACCGAAAAAACTAAAAAGAAGGATGGTCCCTGACTACTCAGCCAAGCAGAAACCAAGGAGAAGCCGGCAACAGGCCGCATTTTAGCCCCGCGGTCGCAGGCTTCCAAACACTTCGACCACTGCCGCGTCTTTCTGACCGCGGCAGGGCACCAGTTTACCGTGGTCGCGTGAGCCCTGACCGCAGCCAGTAGTCGTTCACACGACACTCGACCTCAATCCACTCCCTTCACCTCATTCGACCTCACCAAGCCCCATTACACCTCATTCATTACTTCGCACCACCTTCCATCACTACTTATCACCTTCCCAAACCTTTCTGAATGGATCCGGTCCATCTCCACCAGCATCCCGGATCCAGGTAAGTTCTTTTTAGCTACCAAGTTCGATTATCTATGCATTTTTCTCATCCATTCTCGACTTGTTTCACACTGAGGACAGTGTGATTTAAGTTTGGGGGAGGATTTCATCCCTTTCTAACCACTTTTCTTTCATAAGTCTTGTATTATCTACACTTTTTGCATTTTCCTTAAAGTTTTTTAAAAATGGTTTTCAAAACAAAATACGTTTTAAAGGGAATGGTGAACATGAATCAATGATAGTTGACTGTGTGCTTTTAGACTGTTCCTAGTGACATGCTCATTCATGATTTAGGACTTGACTAGGCGGTAGCTAAGCACATTTGAAAAGAAGTACCCCAGAGGAATTTGAATGATTTTGATTTAGATTAAGGAATACACTAGCTGTGTTTTAATTGGACTTAACATGGACTTAATTATCTCCGTAAAATATTAGACCTGGAAAACGAATCATACATTCAGGACTCCTTTACCCTTTTACCACTCTCTGTCGATCCTAAATGGCTAGTTCATCTTTAGCTAGTTCCCCACCTTAACCAAGCCTCTTTCGAACCACACGCATTCTTGTTTTCTATTGTCTTATATGCAGATATGTGACAAAAACGTTGGAGAGAAAGAAGAACGACGTAGTTTTCAGTCACTAAGACGATGAGCTGCGATATTTGCGGAAACTTCACCGGAAGGAGTCAACAAAGGAGAAAACTCAGCTTACCTCAGAAAAACTTCCAAACTCAGCTTACCTCAGAAAAACTTCCAAACTCAGCTTACCTCAACAAAGGATGGTCCCTGAGTGCACGGCCCAGCAGGTACCAAGGAGAAGCAGGAAACAGGCCGCATTTAAGCCCCGCGGTCGCAGGCTTCCGGACCACGGCAAAGCCCTGTTTGACCACGGCCGCGTCTTTCTGACCGCGGCCGGTGATATGATCGTGACGAGCTCAGAGGAGGAGGAACCAGAGGTAGCTGGCAGGATCACTCGTTCTAGAGCTAGAGAGATGGCTAAGGAGGCTCACGCACTCATTGCCACAGAGGACAGCGATCACCAGAAGGCTGGAGCTCACATCTTCAACATCTCTATCTTGAAGAATGAAGAACCCAGTAACAATGACTAGGTAACTTAGGTGATGATTCTGTACTCTTTTCCTTGGTGAAGATTTTGGAAGGCAAGGAGGTTCTTCTCCAAGGTTTTTAACGAGGCAGAAATCATTGCTACGTCGAGTTACTTAGAAGTGGTTACTAATGGGTAATAATGTGCAAAGTCACAATGACTTGTGCACTTAGTATTTTGGCGCACCACTTAGGAATTTAGGGACGCCTCGCTGTTTTATTTTTTTTAAATCAAACTTCTTGTTGTTTTTATTTCAGACTTCATGTAGTTTGTTTCTTAGGGCTGCGATTTCTCTCTAAGTATATTTAAGAGAGAAAATCGCCTATGTCATATCCAGTGAAGAATTTTGATCAAACTTTTAACGTGTTCTTCTCTCTTTGATTTCTGAGAACTAAAAACTCTGAAATTCGAATCTCTTAAAAACTAATCAGTTTACAAGAGATTCTTCTATCTATCCATCATCACCTAATCGATCATCACACCACGTCCATCTTCTCATCTCACTCGATCCGCCGCATCACACCACCATCTCAAACCATCGATTTGATCCGCCCACCACCATCGATCTCTCATCGCGCCACCATCGCTGCTTCATCGCACCAATATCATCGCATCTGTTCCTCCAAGTCACGATCTCGAATTCGCCTGTTGCCTTATCTTCAGAGTTGATCTCCTCGGATCGTATCACGTGGTATCAGAGCCAACTCTGAACCAAAGGCTGAGCAATCTCTAACCCTAATCGCGATTTTTGATTTGAATTCGTGTTTTGATTGTTAGGGCTTAGCGAGTTTGATTTGTGTGCATCGATCTGTTCCCTTTTGAATATTGTATCGTTATTGCTTCGTATCGTTAGCGAGTTCGTTTGCTATTGTTAGGGTTAGTCGGTTTGCTATCGTGTTTGTCTCAAGTTTGTTCAGGTCAAGTCTTCATTGTATCGAGTCTAGGGTTTCGTCTGTTTTTGATTTCGATAGGCTTGATAATTTGTTATTTCGTTTTCGTTTAGATTTGCTAAGAGACTTCATATTTTCGTTTTTTTTAGGGTAGACTAAAAAAAAAAAAAAAAAAAAAAATTCGTTAAATTTCATTAGTTTCTTTGAGTTTGTTTTAGATTTCGTGGAGATCGGTTAATTTTTATGATGAGTTTAGTTTTGTTGTTTTGTGATTTCTTCTAGAACAAGTTACTGCAAGTTTTTGTTTTAAATTTTTTCAGGTACCATGGAGCTTTCGGCTGAGACAATGGAAGCTCTGAACCGAGCAATGTCTCAACAAATCAGAGAAGCGAATCAAGCCATAACAACTCAGCTCACCCAACAAATCGAACAACTCAACGACAAGTTCGAGACCAAGATGAGTGATCTGCTCAAAGATCTCAGTGCAAGTGGAGAAGAGTCGTCTCAAACTCCAACTCCTTCGGAAGCAATGCGACTAGCAAAGGGTAAAGGGCACATAGGATCTTCCCGGAAACTTCCACGCCACCCAACACCTTCCGAAGCCAGGACTAAAGCTAAGTCCAACCGAAGCCAAATTGGGGGCAGAGAGACTACGTTTAATCCGAGGAGGAATCCTACTGGTGCAGAACGAGATGGCCCAAGGGTAGATCGTCAGCACCGCCGAGAGGAATATATTGCTGGGCATCGAGTTACCCTGGAATCAGACCCAGAATACTATGAGGAGGACGAAGCTTCTGATCATAGCAGAGAAACTGTGAGACGAGATCGAGGCCGAGGACATGGTCGAGATTATGATCCTCTACGACAGCAGCTGCGTCATATCAAAATCCAGTATCCTCCTTTCCATGGAACTAATGATCCCGAAGCTTATCTAGATTGGGAAAGGAAGATGGAGTCTAATTTTCTGGTCCAAGGAACTTACGAGCTCAACAAGGTGAAGATTGCAGTTTCGGAATTTCATGGGTATGCGCTTCTATGGTGGGAGCAGTTGGGAGTCACCAGAAATCGCTTAAGGGAACTTCCGATTACTACTTGGGATCAGCTCGTTATACAGATGAGGAAGCGGTTCGTTCCGGCCCATCATCAGCGCGAGATACTCAACAAGCTTAGGCGCCTTGTCCAAGGTACGAAGTCTGTTCGAGATTATTATCAAGAATTGGAAACTTTGCTCATTTGTGCAGATTTACGAGAAGGCGAAGAGATGGTAATGTCGAGATTTCTTGGAGGACTTAACCAGAAATTCAAGACAAGGTGGAACTTCAGGATTTCGCAGATATACAAGAGATGGTGCATAAGGCTGAATTGGTGGAATCTCAAGTCAAGAGGTGAAATTTCAAGTCCACATTCACGCCTAGTGTGCCTAAGCCTAAGGAGATCAGCAAGCCAGCTTACTCCAGAGACATCAAACCGCCATCTACTGGAGTTAAAGAAGAAGCTAAATCTGAGTTCAAGCCTCGAGGTGGTACTTCTATCAGCAATGTGAGGTGTTTCAAATGTCAAGGAATGGGACATTACTCTCGAGATTGTCCAAACAAGAAGGTTTTCTTGTTACAAGAGGGAGGAGAGATAGTTCCTCAAGAAGAATCAGAGGCCGAATATGAAATAGAGGAAGAGGAAGAAGCTGCTGCCGTGGGCGAGATGCTGGTTACCAGAAGGACTTTGAGTGTTCAGAGTCAACCTGAAGAGACTTGTCAGCGAGAGAACCTGTTCCATACGAGATGCTTCATTCAAGGAAAAGTTTGTAGCCTGATCATAGATGGAGGAAGTTGTACTAATGCTGCAAGCGAAGAGATGGTTAAGAAGCTCCAGCTCAAGACTATTCCTCATCCAAGGCCGTATAAGCTTCAGTGGTTGAATGACAGTGGAGCCTTGACCGTATCTCAGCAAGTGATGGTTTCTCTATCCATTGGGAAGTATGAAGATGAGATTCTATGTGACGTCATTCCCATGGGTTCGAGTCATGTGTTGCTAGGCAGACCGTGGCAATCAGATCGTAGGGTGATACACGACGGTTACACCAACAAGCACTCATTCGAGTTCAAAGGTCGCAAAATTACCCTCCTACCTCTCACACCTACCGAGATTTATCAAGATCAAATTCAAATGAAGCTCAAGGAGAAGGAGAAAGTCGCCAACAGCCTCTACATAAACCACAGTGAATTTTCTAAACTCTTTGATCCTGAAATGACTACTTTTATGTTTGTGTACAAGGAATCCCTTGTTAGTACTAACCCTTCACAGGAGCTTCCTAGTGCTATGTTTGAGATTTTGCAGGAATACAAGGACGTTTTTCCAGTAGAAATTCCACCAGGGCTACCTCCAATTCGTGGGATAGAGCATCAGATTGACTTGGTACCAGGATCAGCCTTGCCTAACAGGCCAGCATACCGAACCAATCCTGTAGAGACTAAGGAGCTGCAAAAGCAAGTGGAGGAGCTGATGAGCAAAGGCCATATCCGAGAAAGCTTGAGTCCATGTGCGGTTCCAGTTCTGTTGGTGCCAAAGAAGGATGGTTCCTGGAGGATGTGTGTAGACTGCCGAGCTATCAACAACATCACTGTGAAGTATCGGCATCCGATCCCAAGGCTAGATGATATGCTGGATGAGCTCTGTGGATCGACAATCTTCTCTAAGATCGACTTGAAGAGTGGATATCATCAGATCAGAATGAAGGAAGGGGATGAGTGGAAGACGGCATTCAAGACAAAGCAGGGACTCTACGAGTGGCTAGTTATGCCGTTTGGCCTCACCAATGCTCCCAGCACCTTCATGAGACTAATGAACCATGCTCTGAGACCATTCATTGGCGTGTTCGTAGTGGTTTATTTCGACGATATCCTCATCTACAGTAAAGGTTTGGAAGAACATCTAGATCACATCAGATCGGTTCTTGATGTTCTTCGCTCTCAATCTCTCTTTGCTAATTTATCTAAATGTTCATTCTGCACTAACGAGATTGTTTTCTTAGGCTTTGTAGTAAGTGCAGGAGGAGTTAAAGTAGATGAAGAGAAGATAAAAGCTATAAAGGAGTGGCCAACCCCCAAGAATATTGGAGAAGTCCGAAGTTTCCATGGCTTAGCAGGATTCTACAGGCGTTTTGTTCGTAATTTCAGCACCATAGCCGCGCCTTTAACCGAAGTAATCAAGAAAGACGTGGGGTTCAAGTGGGGAAAGGCGCAAGAACAGGCTTTTACAGCCCTTAAAGAGAAGCTTATCAATTCACCCTTACTAGTACTTCCTGATTTTACTAAGACTTTTGAGATTGAATGCGATGCTTCTGGTGTAGGTATTGGAGCAGTTCTTATGCAGGATAAGAAGCCCGTCGCTTACTTCAGCGAAAAGTTAGGAGGATCAACGTTGAATTATCCCACATATGACAAGGAGTTATACGCATTGGTTCAAGCTCTCCAGACGTGGCAGCATTACTTATGGCCTAAGGAATTCGTCATTCATACCGATCACGAGTCTCTAAAGCACCTCAAGGGTCAGCAGAAACTTAACAAAAGACATGGGCGATGGATGGAGTTCATTGAGACATTCCCCTACATTGTTAAGTACAAAAAAGGTAAAGATAATGTGGTCGCAGACGCATTATCCCGGAGGTACACTCTTATTTCGACTTTAACATCAAAGTTGATTGGATTTGAACACATTATAGATCTTTATGAATCTGATACTGACTTTTCTGAGAGTTATGCCAAATGTCATAAGTTTGCCTGTGAGAAATTTTATAGACAGGATGGATACTTGTTCTTCAGTAACCGATTGTGCATACCACGAGGATCTATTCGAGAGTTACTGGTACGAGAAGCTCATGGAGGTGGATTAGCTGGACATTTCGGTGTCACAAAGACACTTCTTGGGCTACAAGAGCACTTCTACTGGCCGAACATGAAGAAGGACGTTGAGAAAATCTGCTCTAGATGTGTCGTATGTAAGATGGCTAAGAGTAAAGTTCAACCTCACGGTTTGTATACTCCTTTGCCTATTCCTTCTCAACCTTGGACTAATATCTCTATGGATTTTGTAGTTGGCTTACCTCGCACCAGAAATGGTAGAGATTCTATTTTTGTAGTTGTTGACAGGTTTAGCAAGATGGCTCACTTCATCGCTAGCCACAAGACAGATGATGCTGTGAATGTAGCTAACTTGTTTTTCAGGGAAGTAGTACGACTGCATGGAATGCCACAGGTTATCGTTTCAGATCGAGACACGAAGTTCTTAGGACACTTTTGGCGAACGCTTTGGGCTAAGCTGGGAACAAAGCTCTCATTCTCAACTACGTGTCATCCTCAGACCGATGGACAGACCGAGGTGGTGAATAGAACGTTGTCTACACTTCTAAGGACTTTGGTGAAAAGTAACCTCAAGACATGGGAAGAGTGCCTGCCTCATGTCGAGTTTGCTTACAATCACGCTAAGCATTCTGCTACTCTCTTTTCTCCTTTTGAAATTGTATATGGGTTTAATCCACAATCACCTCTAGACTTGATCCCTTTGCCTTTAAGTGGAAAATGCAGCTTGAATGGCAAGGAGAAAGCTGAACAGGTCCGAAGAATACATGCTAAGGCTAAGGAGAACATCGAAAAGAAAACAAAGCAGTATGAGAAGCATGCCAACAAAGGACGAAAGGAGCTGATTTTCGAAGAAGGAGATCTGGTGTGGATCCATCTGAGGAAGGAGCGATTTCCAGCTGAGCGAAAGAACAAACTAATGCCCAGAGTTGATGGACCATTCGCAGTCATCAAAAGAATCAACAACAACGCCTATCAGATTGATCTTCAAGGTAAGTATGATGTTTCTGATACGTTCAATATTTCTGACTTGCTTCCTTTTGTTGCAGATTCAGATTTGAGGGCAAATCCTTTTCAAGAGGGAGAGGATGATATGATCGTGACGAGCTCAGAGGAGAAGGAACCAGAGGTAGCTGGCAGGATCACTCGTTCTAGAGCTAGAGAGATGGCTAAGGAGGCTCACGCACTCATTGCCACAGAGGACAGCGATCACCAGGAGGCTGGAGCTCACATCTTCAACATCTCTATCTTGAAGAATGAAGAACCCAGTAACAATGACTAGGTAACTTAGGTGATGATTCTGTACTCTTTTCCTTGGTGAAGATTTTGGAAGGCAAGGAGGTTCTTCTCCAAGGTTTTTAACGAGGCAGAAATCATTGCTACGTCGAGTTACTTAGAAGTTGTTACTAATGGGTAATAATGTGCAAAGTCACAATGACTTGTGCACTTAGTATTTTGGCGCACCACTTAGGAATTTAGGGACGCCTCGCTGTTTTATTTTTTTAAATCAAACTTCTTGTTGTTTTTATTTCAGACTTCATGTAGTTTGTTTCTTAGGGCTGCGATTTCTCTCTAAGTCTATTTAAGAGAGAAAATCGCCTATGTCATATCCAGTGAAGAATTTTGATCAAACTTTTAACGTGTTCTTCTCTCTTTGATTTCTGAGAACTAAAAACTCTGAAATTCGAATCTCTTAAAAACTAATCAGTTTACAAGAGATTCTTCTATCTATCCATCATCACCTAATCGATCATCACACCACGTCCATCTTCTCATCTCACTCGATCCGCCGCATCACACCACCATCTCAAACCATCGATTCGATCCGCCCACCACCATCGATCTCTCATCGCGCCACCATCGCTGCTTCATCGCACCAATATCATCGCATCTGTTCCTCCAAGTCACGATCTCGAATTCGCCTGTTGCCTTATCTTCAGAGTTGATCTCCTCGGATCGTATCAGCCGGGCACCAGTTTACCATGGTCGCATGAATCCTGACCCCAATCCACCCACTTTACCTCATTCCACCTCACCAAACACCATTCCACCTCATTCATTACTTCCCACCACCTTCCATCACCACTTATCACCTTCCCAAACCTTTCTGTATGGATCCGGTCCATCTCCACCAGCATCCCGGATCCAGGTAAGTTCTCTTTAGCTTACAGAGACCTGCGATTTTGCCGGAAAACTTCCTGGAAAGATTCAACACGCAAAGGAAGCTCAATTTGCCTTGGAAAAATCTCAAATTTTGGTACAATGTTGTCCTCTAGTCTCTCTCTCTTTAAAAGGCATCTTTCTGTTTGCATAATTTTTGATTGAACCGTTGGATTGCCAAGCTGTTAAGTGTGCTGGAAAGCTAATAGTTCTATCTTTGAGGTCTCCAAATTTAAGATTTCAATTTAGATCAAGGAACACACTAGCTCTGCTTTATTTGGACTTAATTTGGACTTAATTCTCTCATTAAAGCATTAGACCAGGGAAATGAATCATACATTCAGGACTCCTTTACCTTTTTTTACCACTCTCTGTTGATCCTGAATGGCTAGTTCATCTTTAGCTAGTTCCCCACCTTAACCAATCCTCTTTCAAACCACATGCACTCTTGTTTTCTATTGTCTTATATGCAGATATGTGTAAAACGTTGGAGAGAAAGAGGAACGACATAGGTTTCAGTCACCAAAGAGAGAGACCTGCGATTTTGCCAGAAAACTTCCCGGAAAGATTCAACACATGAGAAAGCTGAGTTTGTCTTAGAAAAATCTCAAATTTTGGTACAATCTCGTCCTCTAGTCTCTCTCTATTTACAAGGCATCTTCTTTCCAAAAAAACAAAAACAAAATCCAAAAATAGGAAAAGTAAGGAGTTAAAAGCCTTAGAGAGTCTAGAGAGGTCGAATTTTAAGTCCCAAGGCAGCTGTTTTTCGATTTTATGGAGTTCTGGAGATCATTTTCTGATTCCTAGAAAGAATCTAAGTCTGGGGGAATAGCTGTTCACGACAAAGGAGGAAGGATTATGCAACAACATTGGGCAAGAAGAAGTGACTGAAAATTGCGGTCATCAACAGGTCCTTATCTCTCTTGCGGTTTTGCATATTGCATCCTCCAGATTCATCAGGTAACCCGAAACACTTTAACTCCACCACTTAGACAGCCCTTTAATGCCAAACGCCGTCTACCCTGGATAATGTCTTTAGTGAGAATTCACTATTGCACTTTATGAATGTAGAGAGCTAGTTCACTGGAATAAAGATTTAGATTGTTTAAGTTCTGCATGACGAAAAAAGTGGACTAGTACCTTTTGTGTCTTGGTAAGAATTTACTAGACTAAGTTGTGGATTGATGCACAATCTTTGGTCCTAGTTTAGGAGTTCATGTCTCTGAGATTTGTGCATTCCTTATTTTTTTTTCACTTAACCAGTTTAGACTTTTGCTTATGTAGTCATTGTATATTCGTCTTTTTACGACGGTTTTACATTTACTAGCAAATCTCTCGTTATCGATGTATAATCGTCGTAATTCATCGTAAATTTTACATCGAGTTTACGACTATTTTTTTATACGACGGTTTTACAACGGTTTTTAAATTAGACTTTAGATCGTCGTAAAATCGTTGTAAATTTGCGACGATTTAAAAACCGTCGTAATGGACCGTTGGAAAACGATTGTTTTCTTGTAGTGATAGGAGATCGCATCGTGCCTGTCGACTTCTACATTGTCGAAACAAGAGACGCCATACATATAGTGATTCTTGGATGGTCTTTTCTAGCAACTTCAGAAGCTATAATGGACTGGCCAAACCGGAGGATTTGTTTTGCTAATATCGACAAAGATGTCTTCATAGAAGCTGTCCCATACAACAGCAAAGCAGGAAAACATTCTGCAACAGAAGAGTTTGAAGAAGATCTTTGGAGTGACGAAGAACCTGCTAGGCAAAGCAAGGAGATGTCTAAAAAGACTTGTCTTAGGACAAGATCTTCTTCATTGGACTAATGATAGTAGGAATTTTTCAATCCTTGATCAATTCCTCAACTACTCATGTCATTGTAGCACTTGAGGTATCAATCCAAATGGAGAGATTCTAGACACTAGAACTATGAGGATCAATTCTTAATCCAAGTCTAATAAGCAGATGAGTTGGTAACCAAGATTATCTAAAAGCATATAACAAAACAAGCAAGAACAAACAGTAATTAAGAATTAAACAAGCAAGAGAAACTAAACAAACACTCAAATTCAAATAAAAAGAAAGCTAAACCTCTAGATGTGATCATTGATTAGGGTGCTTTAAATGTGAATTCATGATGCTAAGCAAACAATGCAACACTTGCAAATCTTTAGTCTAGACTTCCAATTCAGATTAATTCATTCTCATGACAGAAATCCCTTTGTTAATTACCAATTCAAGACTAATTCCAATTAGTGAATAAGCAATTAACAAGCATAAGGTTCCAAGTCTAACATGACCAGACAGCCTCTTTGTGCATCAAAATAAGAGCTAAGAAAGACTGAATCTTATACAGAAAGATAAAGCAAGCATCACATGATCTCAAATTCCAATTAACTTAGAACTCTAATCTAGATTAATCCTCTCATGAAGGCACTAACCTCTACACTAATCCATTTTCAAACCAAATCATCATTTGTGAAATATGAATCAATGAGCATTAAGAAACAGTTCTAATATGCCATTCATGCATTTAACAATCATTCCCATGACATTAATGCATAAACCCTTAGTTAGCTTTCATTCAGGCATTTCATCAAACACTTTTGGTGCATGAAAAACCCAGATTCTAGACCCAAGTGATGTGCAAGGATCTAGCATTAGGATCAGCTAACTAAGGAAAGGAGAAGAGAATCTAAGCTTAAACAATCATTAATCTACATCTAAGCACCCTAATCTACACACCTAGAAGCTTAAAAGATGACTACTCACTAATCATGAAGAACACATCTAATCTTTTGCAAGAGATGATGTTAATCATGATTAGAAGCAGAAATGAGATGATGAGATGATGAGAAACAGACTTAGATTGATTAAATCCTTGAGATCTCTCTTAATCAAAAACGTTTTTACACTAAAAAGGAAAGAAAACTAGAGAGAAACTAAGAGAGAAGATGATGTCCAGGGTTTTTCTCCCAAAAAAACTATATATACCTAGTGCTAATGGACCGGGTCAGCCCAGGACAAACTGGGTACTGACCCGGTTCAGTTGGGTCAAGTGGAAATCCTGCGGGTCAGTCCAGTATGTCCCAGGTCGCACACCTAAGTCGCAGTAGATGAAGACTTGTCTTGTGAAGCCTGAATCGCCTTGTCTTAGCCGCACGCCTAAGTAGGAGTGTTTTGCGAGTGTTGCTGCGGCTTGGTCTCCTTCCTCTCCAACTCGCAGGGCTAAGGCGGTTTCTGGGGAATGTACAAACTGTGCGGGTTGGTCTCTATTGCACCTAGGTCGCAGGCTCAAGTCGGAGTGATTTGCGAGTGATCGTGCGGCATAGTTCCAGGCGCGGCTAACTCACATGCCTAAGTCGCACGATTGTGGACTTAGCATTTCTCTTGCTCTTGAGCTTCAGACCTCTTCCAGTGATAGTTTACCCGCACATATCAACTCGCAGCATCAGCATTCAGGCGTTCATCTTCAGGCCTGCGGGTTAACCAAGTCGCAAGACCATCTCGCAGCATCCAGAGAAGCTTAGACCACTTCGCATTCCGGAGAGTGTAACTCCTATGAGACTTGTCCGAATTGAATGATTTCGGTTGCAGAAGACAGAGGACTCATTTATATCCAACTTTGGTGAAGGAAGCTTCGGTGCTTGGGAAGTGTAAGGCTTCCTGGAGGGCACATCTTTGCAGTGTATGGACACGACCAGAGAGAGGCGTCTAGACATGTGTCCATTCCGGAGACTGTATCTTTCTGATCATAGATCCGAATTGAATGATCCTGGACGTTCTGGAAAGAAGACTCAAATGTCTCTGGTTCTAATGAAGGACCCGGAAACTAAATCGGCCTGGAAGTGCACCGTCTTTCGCATCCTTTAGAACTGATCTGCTCGGTCCGGAATACCTGCGAGACTGGGGTTCCTTCCGACAAGCTTATCTCTCTGCTCACGCGTCCGAATTCCACGATTTTACTTGCTAAGAGACCGTGATGCAATGCTCTCCAACTTCTATGAAGCACCCGCCGTCTGAATCGGACCGGAAGGCTCCCCGGACAGGCGATCATTCAGGGGTATCGGATTGCTCCGGAATGAGTGCGAGACCTGTTCGTCTTCCGATTACCATATCTTTCAGTTCCGTGGTCCAAATGCCTTGATTCCAACTGTTATGAACTCTTGACTCAATTATCTCAAACTTTTATGAAGACTCCGACAGCTGAATCTGCCGGCAAGAGCTTCCGGTGACGCGATTTCGGAAATGTATCTGCACCCGGGAATTTTGGCCGAGAGACTTGACCGCGGTACGTGTTTTTGGCCGAGAAAGCTACCCGCGGGAAGGATTTTGGCCGAGAATCTTCGGCCATCAGTATATCATTTTGCCGAGAAACCCAAAATTGCTCCTTTCACCATTTTTGATCATTTCAACTCCATTTCTTCATCTGAATCACATCCTCCACTCCAAATAAACTCCAAAAGCACCTGTTTAACACTCCAAAACATGCAAAACTCTCTTGGACCTAATGCAATCTCCTAAGTCCTAAAACAATGCTTAAACACCTAAAATGCATGCAAATGAGACATGATTTGGACTAGAATATGTACATTAAATGATGCAATTTATGAATATATCAACTAAGCCACATCCAACACCAAAGTCCAGCTAAACGACTTAAAACAAAAGCGCTTAATGGAAGGCAACCCATTTAGGTATTGTTTTCTTTAAGGTTTTTCTTTCTTTTTCTATTGATCTTTTTCTTTTTCTTAGTTTCAGGTGTTTCTTATAAAACAAAAAAGCCAAAAAAATTAAAAAACCAAAAAGAAGGATGGTGATGTAAGAACCAAGGGGTTCCCATGGGAAACAAGGTGGTGGAGAGACAAAGCAGGCGGTCGCCCTCTCTTTGGCTTGAAGAATGATCATTTGATGGAGATCTGACACGCTGGCGGTCGCCCTCTCGTGTGGGATCAAGAGATGGTGTGATGGCGGAGTGAATACACGACACAGAGTGGAGGTTACTCTCTGATACGGTGCAGGGGCTCACGCTTGCTTGAAGCTCACAAGAAAGCAATGAACAGGATGAGAAGCCGCTTCTCAGAAACTTGAAGAAAGTTCGTTCTTTTATTGATAATGGGAAAAAAGGTTGGTAACTACAAAGCTGCGTGTGGGACTTTATAAATAGTCTGTCAGCTTGAACCTTCTAGGGTTCGACTCAAAGAAGAGAAAAATACTCAAAACGACAGGACTTTGAAAGAAAATAACAAGAAGCAAACCTAGTCTACGAAAACTTAAACTCATCGTTTCATTTAATACAAAAATGGAAAGTTTGCTTAAGACTCTTAAAACTAAACTACTTACGACGTTTTGATGTGTTACTTAGTCGTTGTGGAGGCTGAGATCACCTGCAAGGACAGTATAATAATTGAAAAGCTTACCTTGGTGTGAAGGGTTTCAGTTGGCCGCTTGTGTGGTTGTCGTGGCCGAGCTTGAAGCTGTGGCGTCTCTGGCTTGGAACCTTCTTGTAAAGTCTTCTAAGTGCTTCTCCAATGCAGCTAAGTCCTTGTCTTCAAGTCCCTAAGCTTCTTGATGCTCCGTCCTATTTTCTTGGTCTTCTTGGCCTTTCTTGGGTCCGGGTGGTGTGTTGTGAAGCAGCTCCAAATCTGCTCATTGGTGGGGCAAGATTCCACGTTCGTTAGCTTCAGAATATGTACTTGGACGAGAGATCTTACCTTTGTTGGAGGTTTCCAAGTCGTCTGGTGATTCTAGCCCGGGTATCTTAAAATTATCGGCTAAATCTTGCATGGTCTCGGCAATCTCGTTATCCGCTCGGGCAAACTTGTTTCTGTCTTGACCGTTGCATTCAGCCACCGATTTTGGTTGAGCGATGTCAGTTTCAGTGCGACAAATTCCGTCGCCAACTTGGTCTGGCCGAGGTGGTACGGATTTCTCGGCTAGAATCTCTCGTGTCTCGGCCAAAGTTTCTCGTGTATCGGCTACTTTTGAATCATCCCTTAGTTCTTCATGTTTTAAGCCTGAAAATAAAATTCTGCTCGGACTGTTAGCATTTAAATCAAAAATTGGTCGAGAGATACCCATTTTGGCCTGAGAGACTTGATCGTCTAGTGGGTCATTCCTGGATCCCAAGTATTCGGCCCCGCTTGGGCTACAAAGCTCGTTTAAGCCGTATATGACATTAAGGTCGGGCAACAACGGGTCGTCCGGTTCTAGTAAATTGATAAAGATGTGTAAAGCCCTCTTATATCTATTTCTGAGTTGTTTAATCTTGGAGTGTGTCATGGCCCTGTCTTGGACTGATGGCATTAGCTCCGGTAAGGTCTTAAGGTCGATGTCCACATCAGATGGTGCCTGACTGCTCGGCCCAACAGGAACCAAGGAGAAGTACGAAACAGGTCCTTATCTCTCTTGCGGTTTTGCATATTGCATCCTCCAGATTCATCAGGTAACCCGAAACACTTTAACCCCACCACTTAGACAGCCCTTTAATGCCAAACGCCGTCTACCCTCGATAATGTCTTTAGTGAGAATTCACTATTGCACTTTATGAATGTAGAGAGCTAGTTCACTGGAATAAAGATTTAGATTGTTTAAGTTTTGCATGACGGAAAAAGTGGACTAGTATCTTTTGTGTCTTGGTAAGAATTTTCTATACTAAGCTGTGGATTGATGCACAATATTTGGTCCTAGTTCAGGAGTTCATGTCTCTGAGATTGGTGCATTCCCTATTTTGGTTTTCACTTAACCAGTTGATAACACTGTATTTTGACCACTTTTAAAGATCGATATGAAACAATTTTTCTATGTTTTTTATTGGTTTCAAGTATTTTTATTATGTTTTTCTAGTATTTGTAGTTCCAAGACTCTTTTCAGGAAACTTAGGGAAAAGCTTAACAAAATTGATAGAAACCCAGATTTTCAGCTCAGAGCCAAACCCTTAGAAGTTCACCCCCGATTGAAGGCCTTCTCACCGTCTGATCCAGCTCAAATTCGGAGATCTCAAAGATGGAAGTATCAGCTTTCCAGCACACTTTACAGCTTGGATATCCAACAGTTCAATCAAAAGATACGCGAAGAGCAAGATGTCCCGTAAACCAGCCGGCAAGCGTTTCCACCTGCGGCCAACAGCCATTTCACCACGGTCAAAGGCTTCCCCACCGCGGCAAGCCATCCATTCCCCGCGGTCACGCACTTCCCGACCGTGGCCAGCCAACTCCGAGTTCGAAGGCCCATTTCTGAAGCCCAAAATAATTCCCTCATTTGGAGAAACCGTAAGTGACGCCTAAAGATGTCTTGAGTTCTATAAATACATGTTTTAGGAACCCTAATTCATATCACCCTTTACACCATCTTGTTTTCTTATTGTTTTTATACTTTAGCTTTTAGGGAGAGAGAGATTTGTCTCTTGAACCCTTGTTCTTTCTTTTTCAATTTCGACTTCTGTTCTACTTTTAATACTATGTTTTTGATTTAGTTTATCATGTCTGAGTAGTTTTATTGTTGGGTCTAAGGGATTTTCGATGGGGATACATATGTTCGATGAGGATTCCATGAGCTATTGAAGCCGAATCTTAGAACCTTTTCTTCTGAATTTATTTTTACTGCATGAGAGTAGCGTCATAAACTACAATCTAATCGAGATGGTTGGTGACACGAAAGTGTTCATCCGATGTCAGATCTAGTTTGGGAGAGCAAAACAAACATAGGAGTGGAAACCTACTTATGGGTGATTTGTGAATGCTGACGAGTCTTAAACATAATGCATTCTAGGGCCAGAGGGGAAACCTACTGGTCAGGGTTGAGAGAGATAGTTGTCTATGATCACGACAGTGGCATATTTATACGTCCGTGACTCTAGTTTGAAAAGTATAAGCTAAGATCTTATCAAATTTACTCTCTAGCAATGTTTTGAATCGTTCATACCCCAGAGAAAACTTTCTTAAAACCCAGCGCCTCTTTTCTATAGATTTACACCGATTGTCATTCGAGCTTTAGTCTAGTATTTTTACTCTTTCAGTCCATTTTCATTAAAGCAATTAGGTTTAGCTGTTTTTCTCGTTTTTAGTCAATTTCATTAAGTTTAGTTATTAGGTCATTTTAATTCCTGTATTTTCCCTTTAAGATTAGTTTTTACGTTTTAAAGACACCACAAAAACCCTCACAAAAATCGCCTGGTTCTAGACTTACTTACTTTATATTTCTTTAGAAGGCTTTTGCAGGAAAGATCCTCCTTCCCTGTGGATTCGATCCCTAAGTACTACAATCGGTCAGTTGTGCACTTGCGGCTATTGATTTCATTTAGGGTAAAACTTGAAAACCCTCGACATGACCACATCATTAGGTCACATAGACCAAGGAGCAGAAGCAGGAGTTGTGAAGTAGTTGAACCCTTTATTGACAACATACACCTGCTGCATAGAAGAGGCAGAAGAGAATGGGACAGAGCTGCTCATCAAGAAGGAGAAGATTATCTTCAGCAGTTGGGTATGGAACAGCATATGGAACAAACTAAGCACCAGGCTCAAGTGAATGTGGCTCAGGCTGAGATATATGTGTAGCAACCGTTTGTGAATCAGAACATGGTACAAAGAAATGAACGCCAGGTTCAGCAGAATCAGCAGCAAGCGGCTAGGAATGAGAACCAAGCTCACAACAATAGCGCTGAGCTGTTTTTAACGACGCGGTGTTTATGTAGTGCCGTGCTAGAAAATTGGCAAGACGACTTTGTTAAAAGGTAATGCCGAGCCGTGTTTAACGATGAGGCGATAATGGCGAGTCATGTTAAGCGACATGATATTTTTGAGAGAAGATAAGGCCGAGCCGTTTTGCTACGACGAGGCGATCAATACAAAAGATAATGCCGAGCCATTTCGTTTAACGACAAGGCGTTTCAAGACAGTACCGAGCCGTTTTGTTAACGACGAGGCGATTATGATGAGCCATGTTTAACGACATGGCAATTTTGATAAAAGAAAACGCCAAGCCGTGTTTGACGACAAGACATTTGTGTAAAGATCATGCTTAATCAAACGACTAGGCGTTCTAGTTTAAGTAGGCCAAGCCGTTCTAAACGACAAGGCATGTCATAAAGCGTTATTGAGCCTTTTAAACGGAGAAGCACTGAACTGTTTCTCACAAGGCTCAGCCGTTGTTATCCAAGACACGTGCATTGGACGCTCCCTACTATTATTCGTCTCTCGTGGGAACCATTGTGGATTCCACGCGCGATATTTATGATTTCGCTGAATTTTGAGGTTCATATGGACCCCACGTGCTTCGCTGCTTCTATATAAGGGGTCCTTTGCTCTCATTCTCCTCATAACTTCAGATTCACAAATTCACAAAGGTAGCCCAGCTTGGGAATTGATTTGGGTTTCACCCTTGTTGAACCAGTGCTAGAGACTCCATCAGATGTCCTTCCTTGAACAGTTCTCTGATCCTTTCTTTCAGTAATCTCAGAATCATTCTTTCTCATATCAAAAGAAGCTGCCTCCCCACCTTCTTTCTCAATGTCCTCATTGAGATCACTGAACATGAACTCAAACTCATCTATGATGGCCTCCTCATCATCTTTTGTCAGGCATTTTTCACTTGAGACATTGCCATGGAGAAGGTCCTCAATTTCTTGGACAGCAGCATGATTCTCATCATTTGAGAGGATTGCATTGCAGTATTCTGTTTGATGTGCAATTGATGTCCCTGGTAAAGATCTTTGAGCTTGAGAACTGCAGTGGCCCTTGTTGTTCTCTAGAGTCTTGACTTTGGAAGCCAAGGTTGAAAGTTGAGTTAGAAGATCAGAATAAGTGCAATCCACCTTGTTGTTAATCTCTGCCATTTTCTTGTTGAAGTCTATGGCACCACTTGCTTGACCTTTGAGGATTTGCTGGAGCAGGTTCTGCACTTCTTGATCCTTATTCTCTGAGTTCTGTTGGAGACTCTGTTGTTGGGGAGAGAAAAAACCTTGTTGTTGAGTGTTTTGAGGATAGAAGTTCTGGTTTGGGGGATTCTTGTAGTAGGTAAAGCCCTTTTGGTAACCTTGTTGGCCACCTACAAAGTTCACCTCAGCTGTGATGTCTTCCCTTTGAAATGTGTCTTGAAACACATGATTCACATCTCTAACAAAGTTGGCTGACTGATGAGAAGCTAAGAGAAGTGTGTCTAGCTTCTCATTGAGAGACTTGATGCCTTTCCTTGTCCTTTCCTCTTCAGCACTCACAGCTCCTCTTGAATTCCTTTCAAAGTCTGATCCATAAAGCTCATCACTTTGAGCTACATTCTCCACTAGGGTCATGGCATCATTGACTTACTTGGTCATGAAATTACCATTTGAAGCTGTGTCCAAGAGGAGTCTGACCTTTGGTAAAGCACCTCTGTAGAAGGTACTTAGCAGCTGACAATCTGAGAATCCATGGTTAGGGCATTACATGGTATACCCTCTAAATCTTTCCCAAGCCTCACAAAATGATTCATGGTTCTTCTGAATGAAACTTGAGATTTCATTTCTTAACTTTGCTGTTCTTGATGAAGAGAAGAACTTGGTTAGAAATGCTCTTTTGCATTGCTCCCATGTTGTGACTGATCCTTGAGGTATAGACTTTTCCCACTGACGAGCTTTGTCTCCTAGAGAAAAAGGGAATAGCCTAAACTTGAAACTGTCCTCACTCACTCCATTCATCTTAGTTAGATCACAAACTCTATCAAAGTTGTCAATGTGATCTAATGGGTCTTCTAATGCCAAGCCATGGAACCTGTTTGATTGCACCATGATGATCAAGCCAGATTTGATCTCAAAATCGTTTTCAGGTGTAGGAGCTTGAATCCCATATCGACCCTGAGTATTGGCCTCATCACCAGCTCCCACAACTATTCTTGGACGTGGTGCTGGACCCTCTTGCTGAGCCTGGTGGTTTCCATTACCACCATGAGCCTGTTGTCCTTGATCCATACCCAACTTCTCAATGTGCTCAGCTCTTTCTCTTTGTCTCCTTGCTTGACTTCTGGTGTTCATACACCTGAAAACAAAGGCAGCACTTGAAAGGTAATCAGTAAAACAAAAGAAAATGACTTGATCTCAAGAAGATCCACAGTCCTAATGCTAGAATGAATCTCCAATTGGCAACGGCGCCAAATTGATAGTTGGAATTTTTCAATCCTTGATCAATTCCTCAACTACTCATGTCATTGTAGCACTTGAGGTATCAATCCAAATGGAGAGATTCTAGGCACTAAGACTATGAGGATCAATTCTTAATCAAGTTTAATAAGCAGATGAGTTGGTAACCAAGAGTATCTAAAAGCATATAATAAAACAAGTAAGAACAAGCAGTAATTAAGAATTAAACAAGCAAACAAGACAAACAAAACAAAGACTCAAATTCAAATAAAGAGAAAGCTAAACCTCTAGATGTGATCATTGATTAGGGTGCTTTAAATGTGAATTCATGATGCTAAGCAAACAATGCAACACTTGCAATTCTTTAGTCTAGACTTCCAAATAAGATTAATTCATTCTCATGACAAAAATCCCTTTGTTAATTACCAAATCAATACTAATTCCCATTAGATGAATAAGCAATCAACAAGCATAAGGTTCCATGTCTAAAATGACCAGACAGCCTCTTTGTGCATCAAAATAAGAGCTAAGAAAGACTGAATCTTATACAGAAAGATAAAGCAAGCATCACATGATCTCAAATTCCAATTAACTTAGAACTTTAATCTAGATTAATCCTCTCATGAAGGCATTAACCGCTACACTAATCCATTTTTAAACCAAATCATCATTTGTGAAATATGAATCAATGAGCATTAAGAAACAGTTCTAATATGACATTCATGCATTTGACAATCATTCCCATGATGAAAAAGGCATAAACCCTTAAGTTAGATCATTCAGGCATTTCATCAAATACCTTGTGGGTGGAGAAATGCCTAAGTTCTAGATCAAGCTTATAATGAGAGATCTAGCATTAAGAGCAGCTAACTAAGGAAAGGAAAGGAGAATCTAGAACCTAAACATCATAAATCAAACATCAAAGCACCCTAATCTACACACCTAGAAGCTTAAAAGAAGACTACTCACTAATCATGATGAACACACCATTTCCTTTGCAAGAAGTGATGTTAATCATGATTAGAAGCAAAGATAAGAAGATGATATGATAAGAAACAGACTTAGATTGATTAAATCCTTGAGATATCTCTTAACAAACTCGTTTTTAACAAGAGAAAACAAAGCCTAAGTCTTGGAAAAAACCCTAAAAAGCATATATAGTGTCTCTTGCGGACCGGGTCAGCCCAGGACAAACTGGGTACTGACCTGGCTTCAAATGGGTCATGTCTCAAGTGTGCGACATGGTCAGGTGCTTCCCAAGTCGCAGGCCCAAGTCGCACAGCCATAGAAGCAGCCTTGTGCGCCATAAATCCCTCAGCCTCAGCCGCATGCCTATCTAGGTGTAAACAGCGAATGTTTGTGCTGCTCAGGCTTCCTTCTCTTCAACTAGCACAACCAGGACGCATTATGGAGATAATATGTGTGCGATATGGTCACTTCCTTGTCCAAGTCGCATGCCCAAGTCGGTGTAATTTGCGAACACATGTGCTACATGGTTTCACTTCATGTACAACTCGCACGTCTATCTCGCACAGCATTGTGGTCTTACTCAAATTTGATTCTGGAAGTCTCCTTACACTCATCTCTAAAGTCTCAACTTGTTTCCAGAGCGTTGAACATTCATGGGTGCGAGTTAATCAAGTCGCAGTACCATATCGCACAACCTAAGCCTTCTCGGACCACTTTGCATTGAGGGGAGAGTAACTTCCAGGATATGGCTCCAAATGGCATGATTTCAACTGCATTGGAAAGACAATTCCAATATCTCGAACTTTGGTGAAGGGTTCGGGTTCAGGTGACGTTGGAAAAGGCTCCGTTCCACCGGTTATTTGATGCGCATCGCGTTGGTCTTTTATCCGCTCCGAGACATGTACTGCTTCTTATCGCCGTAACTTTCAGCTCAAAACTTAAAATAGGACGATCTAAAGTGTTCTGGAAACTAGACTCAACGCTCTTGATTCTTTTTCAGACTCTGGAGGCTGAATCCTGGTGAAATTTCTCTTTCTCAGGTGATCAAGTAGAGGGATTGTCGGCTCCATAACACTTGTCCGAGTCTGATGCACATAGGGTGATGGTCTCTCCATGGCTTTTGTCCCAATTGCTCCCAGTTAGCTCCAAATGACCTGTAAACACTCCAAAAGTGCAAAACTCTCTAGGACCTAATGCAATTCCTAACTAAAGACGAAAGCAAAGACAAATATATGTAAAACTACCTAAATGTATGCATGAGACTCAATATTTGGACAAAAAAGCAATCCTAAACATGACAAAATATGAGAATATCAGCCATTACTTCTGTGAGAGCAAATAATCAATCCCTGAGATAGAAGACTTTTTCAATCTTGCCAGAAGAGGTAAACCTGTTCGAACACTTCACAAAATAGAAGGTGTAAGTCAGTTTCTTATCTCGTGTTCTATTAGAGGAGACATGTTTAAAAACATGCTTTGTGATTCTGGAGCTTGTCTTAACATGATGTCCAAGGTAATTGCTTTGAGACTTGGCATTAAACATCTGCGCAGGACTAGAGCAAAGATTAGTCTAGCTGATGATTCCAATGCAACGCCTCAAGGAATAGCTCATGAAATTCCTTTGAGAATAGGAGATTGCATTGTGCCTGTCGACTTCTAAATTGTCCAAACGAGACACGCATCATATCCAGTGATTCTCGGATGGTATTTTCTAGCAACTTCCGGAGCTATAATGGACTGGCCAAACCGGAGGATTTTCATTTGCTAATATCGATAAAGATGTCTTCACAGAAGCTGTCCCATACAACAGCAAAGCAGGAAAACGTTCTGCAACAGAAGAGTTTGAAGAAGAACTTTGGAGTGACGAAGAACCTGCTAGGCAAAGCAAGGAGATGTCGAAAAAGACTTGTCTCAGGACAAGGTCTTCTTCATTGGACTAAGCCACGTCCAACACCAAAAGTCGAGCTAAACGACTTAAAACTGAAGCGCTTAATGGGAGGCAACCCATTTAGGTATTGTTTTCTTTAGGATTTTTCTTTCTTTTTCTATTGATCTTTTTCTTTTTCTTAGTTTCAGGTGTTTCTTATAAAACCAAAAAAAAGCCAAAAAAAGAAAAAAAAAAAAGAAGGATGGTCCCTGACCGCTCGGCCCGGTAGGAACCAAGGAGAAGCAGGAACAGGCCGCGACACAAGCCCCCGTGGTCGCAGATGCTCTGACCGCGGGAAATACATGTTCGACCGCGGTGGCGTTTTTCTGACTGTGGCCAAGGACCGGTTTGCCGCGGTCGCGTGGCTCCTGACCGCGGCAAATGGTCGTTGAGATGAAACCCGACCCCAAACCACCCACTTCACCTCATTTCACCTCACCAATCCCCACTCCACCTCATTCATCACCCTCCACCACCTTCATCACCACCTATCACCTTCCCAAACCTCTTCGAATGAATCCGGTTCATTTCCACCAGCATCCCGGATCCAGGTAAGTTCTCTTTGGCCTTACCAATTCGATTATATATGCATCTTTCTCATCCAATCTCGACTTGTTTCACACTGAGGACAGTGTGATTTAAGTATGGGGGAGGATTTCATCCCTTTCTACCCACTTTTCGTTCATGAGTCTTGCATTATCTACACTTTTTGCAATTTCCTTAAAGTTTTTCAGAATCGGTTTTCAAAACATAATACGTTTTAAAGGGAATGGTGAACATGAATCAATGATAGTTGACTGTGTGCTTTTAGATTGTTCCTAGTGACATGCTCATTCATGATTTAGGAATAGACTAGGCAGTAGCTAAGCACATTTGAAACGAAACACCCCAGAGGAATTTGAATGATTTCGATTTAGATGAAGGAATACACTAGCTCTGTTTTATTTGGACTTAATTTGGACTTAATTTTCTCATTGAAGCATTAGACCAGGGAAACGAATCATACATTCAGGACTCCTTTATCCTTTTACCACTCTCAGTTGATCCTGAATTGCTAGTTCATCTTTAGCTAGTTCCCCACCTTAACCAATCCTCTTTCAAACCACATGCACTCTTGTTTTCTATTGACTTATATGCAGATAAGTGCAAAAACGTTGGAGAGAAAGAGGAACGACGCAGTTTTCAGTCACCAAGGACAGAGACCTGCGATTTACCGGAAAAGTTCCCGGAAGGATTCAGCACAAGAGGAAGCTCAGTTTGCCTTAGAAGAATCTCAAATTTTGGTACAATCTCGTCCTTTAGTCTCTCTCTCTTTAAAATGCATTTTCTTCTTAAAAAAACAAAAAAAACAAAAAAAACAAAAAAAAAACAAAAAAAAAACAAAAAAAAAACAAAAAAAATCCGAAAATAAGAAAAGAAAGGAAATAAAAGCCTTAGAGAGTCTAGAGAGGTCGAATTTTAAGTCCCAAGGCTGCTGGAGTTCGATTTTATGGAGTTTTGGAGATCATTTTATGATTCCCGGAAATAATCTAAGTCTGGGGGAATAGCTGTTTACAACCAAGGAGGAAGGATTATGCAACAACATTTGGCAAGAAGAAGTGACTGAAAATTGCGGTCATCAACAGGTCTTCATCTCTCTTGCGGTTTTGCATATTATCTTGCATCCTCCAGATCTTCAGGAAACCCGAAACACTTTAACTCCACCACTTAAATAGCCCTTTAATGCCAAACGCCGTCTACCCTGGATGATGTTTTTAATGAGAACTCACTATTGAACTTAATGAATGTAGAGAGCTAGTTGACTGGAATCAAGATATAGATTGTTTAAGTTTTCATGACGGAAAAAGTGGACTAGTATCTTTTGTGCATTGGTGAGAATTTTCTAGACTAAGTTGTGGATTGATGCACTATCTTTGGTCCTAGTTTAGGAGTTCATGTCTCTGAGATTTGTGCATTCCCTATTTTTGTTTTCACTTAACCAGTTTAGGCTTTTGCTTTGTTTGAGGACAAACAAAGGTTTACGTCTGGGGGAGTTGATAACACCGTATTTTGACCACTTTTATGGATCGTTTTGAAATACTTTTTCTAGGTTTTTAATTGCTTTTACGTACTTTTATTACGTTTTTCTAGTATTTGTAGTTCCAAGACTCTTTTCAGGTAACTTAGGGAAAAGCTTAACAAAATGGATAGAAAACCAGATTTCAGCTCAGAGTCAAACCGTCAGAAGTTCACCCCCGATTGAAGGCCTAATGGTGACTGGTGAGTGAGGGTTGTGTCGAGGGTTGTCAAGTTTTACCCTAAATGAAATCAATAGCCGCAAATGCACAGCTGATCGATTGTAGTACTTAGGGATCGAATCCACAGGGAAGGAGGATCTTTTCCTGCAAAAAGGCTTTGACATAAGTATAAAGTAAGGAAGTCTAGAACCAAAACGGTTTTGTGGGGGTTTGGTAGTGTGTTTAAATTGTAAAAAACGAAATATTAAAAGAGAATACGAGAATTAAATTGCGTAATAACTAAACTTAACGAAAATGACTAAAAATGTAAAAAACGGATCTCTAATTGCTTAAATGAAAATCTACTAAAAAGGAAAGACAATATTGAACTAAAGCTTGAAAGAAAATCGGTGTAAATCAATGGGAAAGAAGGCGTTGGGGTTCAGGGAAGTTTTCTCAGGGGTACGAACGATTCAAAATATTGCTAGAGAGTAAATTGATAAGATCTTAGCTAAAACTTTTCGAACTGGAGTCACGGACGTATGAATACGCCACTGTCGTGATCATAGAGAACTATCTCTCTCAACCCTGACCAATAGGTTTCCACTCTGGCCCTGGAAGAGAAGAGATGCATTATGTTTAAGACTCGTCTTAATTCACAAATCGCCCATAGGTAGGTTTCCACTCCTATGTTTGTTTTGCTCTCCCAAACTAGATCTGATACCTGATGAACACTTTCGTGTCACCAAGCATCTGGATCAGATTGTAGTTCATGACGCTACTCTCATGCAGTAAAAACGAATTCAGAAGAAAAAGTTCTAAGATTCGGCTCAAAAGCTCATGGAATCCTCATCGAACATATAAATCCCCATCGAAAATCCCTTAATCCCAACAATAAAACTACTCAGACATGATGAACGAAATCAAAAACATAGTATTAATAAGTAGAATAGAAACCGAAATTGAAAAAGAAAGAACAAGGGTTCAAGAGAACAAATCTCTCTCCCTAAAACCTAAAACTTAAAAGTATTCTAAAACAATAAGAAAGATAGAATATATCGATTAGGGTTCCTAAGACATGTATTTATTGTGCTCAAGACCTCTCTGGACGGCACTTAGGGTTTCTCCAAATGAAGGATCATTGTGGGCTTCAGAAATGGGCTTCTGCGCTCGGAGGTTGATGGTCACGGTCGGGAGTGCTCTGACCATGGGGAATGAGTGGTTTGCCGCGGTCGGGTTTATTTCTTGTTGCCTGACCGCGGGAAATTGCTTGTTGGCCGCGGGTGGAAGTGCTTGCCGGCTGGTTTACGGGACATCTTGCTCTTCGCGTATCTTTTGATTGAACCGTTGGATTGCCAAGCTGTAAAGTGCACTGGAAAGCTGATACTTCCATCTTTAAGGTCTCTAAAGAGAGAGGCGACGAGGCGGTTGTTTCTGGCTCGGACCCTGCCAAAGAGGGTAATGCTGAACGGGGAGAGATTTTCCCCGAGGCGTCCACCAGAACGCCGAGCGTGTCGAGGGATCCTCCTACGCCTCTTGCCTCAGCGGTGCACGCGCTTCAGCAACACACAAGGCCCGACGCTTCTAAGCTTGTGAAACACGAGGGGATGAAACGCATACGATCTTCCAATGAGAAAGCCAAAGGAGTGGCTTATGACAAGGACGAGGTCATAAAGAAGAAGCAGAAGGTGGTCCCTGAAAAGCTTGTTGTCGATGATGCCGAGGCTTCGGCATCTCTTTTCTCCAAGATCAACAACGCCAATGTTATCTTGCCGCACCCCGAAAAGCTCAGACGGTCGAAGCCCTATGCTGCGATGGCACAACGCATGACCAAGGTATGGTTTGTTGTTTTACCTTTATTACTTTCTTGCGTTAAAACTCATTTTTGATCTTCCGTCTTTCTTAATTTTATGCTGCAGTGAATGAGATGATGGCCGGCTATGAGGCCGACGCGCTTAAAGATGAGCGTCGCCTTGAAAAGGCTAGACGCGACGCCGCAACTTTCAAAGCCGAGCTAGAGAAGGCCTCGGGGGAGAATGCAAAAGTGTTAGCCCGGATGGAGGCACTCGAGGAAAAGAAAAAGGTCTTGAAGGCGGACTGTGAAAAGATGGTCACCTGATATACTCATATTTTGTCATGTTTAGGATTGCGTTTTTGTCTAAATATTGAGTCTCATGTACACATTTAGGTAGTTTTATATCTATTTGTCTTTGCTTTTGTCTTTAGTTAGGAATTGCATTAGGTCCTAGAGTGTCCTGCATTTTTGGAGTGTTCTCAGGTCATTTGAAGACTTTTGAGAGAAACTTGAAGCTGGGATCATGGAGGAACCCTCACCTGTGCACAGCAACTCGGACAGATGGTTTGGTGCTGACAAAACCCTCACTTTGATCGCGTGGGAAGAAGGACTTGCAATGCAATATGTATGTCCCTTCATCAAAGTTGGAGATGATAGAGTCACGGTCCCAGAACAGGTCGAATTATTGGATTTGGAGTCGTAAGATGAGAGTTAAGGAAGGCAAGAGACATACATATCAGCCAGACGTCTAAGAGTGGATAAGGTGCTAACTGTCATGATTTGATACGGTGATAATGCCACGGCCTGAGCTTGGCCATGGTATAATATGACAACTCTCGGGATTTGACATGGTCTTGAAGCACGGCCTTGGACCTGACCACGACAAGCAATGAAGATCTTTGACACGCCCATAATGTCATGGTCGGGATTTGACATGGTCTTGAAGCATGGCCTGATGTTTGGCCGTGGCAATCACCGAATCATCAACACCTTGCCACGCCCAAAATGACACGGTCCAGATCAAGAACGTGGCAATCGAAGAAGTTCATCACCCAAACCCAGAAAAGAAGAGACACAGCCACTAAACATGGTGTAAATCAAGCCATGGCAACCTTAATCATGAAGAATCTGTCCAAGAACTTTGACACTATCAGTTTGCCACGGTCTGGCCAAGCATCATCTGACCGTGGCAAACCACACCACTATCCATCAAAGCCGGTCAGGATCCAGTTTGTCCTGGGCTGACCCGGTCCATTAGCACTTAGTATATATAGCTTTTTGGAAAAAAAACCCTAAACATCTTATCTTCTCTCTTAGTTTCTCTCTTGTTTTCTTACCTTATCTGTGTAAAACCGACGTGATTAAGAGATATCTAAGAGATTTCATTATCTTAAAGCTGTTTCTTATCATTTGATCATCTCATCTCAACTTCTAATCATGATTAACACCACCTCTTGCAAAGGAAATGGTGTGTTCATCATGATTAGTGAGTAGTATTCTTTTAAGCTTCTAGGTGTGTAGATTAGGGTGCTTAGATGTAGATTAATGGTTGTTTAAGCTTAGATTCTCTTCTCCTTTCCTTAGTTAGCTGATCCTAATGCTAGATCTCTCATTATAAGCTTGATCTAGAACTTAGGCATTTCTCCATCCACAAGGTGTTTGATGAAATGCCTGAATGAGCTAACTTAAGGGTTTATGCCTTTTTCATCATGGGAATGATAGTTAAATGCATGAATGACATATTAGGACTGTTTCTTAATGCTCATTGATTCATATTTGACAAATGATGATTTGGTTTGAAAATGGATTAGTGTAGAGGCTAATGCCTTCATGAGAGGATTAATCTAGATTAGAGTTCTAAGTTAATTGGAATTTAAGATCATGTGATGTTTGCTTTATCTTTCTGTATAAGATTCAGTCTTTATTATCTCTTATTTTGATGCACAAAGAGGCTGTCTGGTCATTTTAGACTTGGAACCTTATGCTTGTTGATTGTTTATTCATCTAATGGGAATTAGTCTTGAATTGGTAATTAACAAAAGGATTTTTGTCATGAGAATGAATTAATCTGATTTGGAAGTCTAGACTAAAGAATTGCAAGTGTTGCATTGTTTGCTTAGCATCATGAATTCACATTTAAAGCACCCTGATCAATGATCACATCTAGAGGTTTAGCTTTCTCTTTATTTGAATTTGAGTGTTTGTTAAGTTTCTCTTGCTTGTTTAATTCTTAATTACTGCTTGTTCTTGCTTGCTTTATGTTTTTAGATCACCTTGTTACCAACTTATCTGCTTATTAAACTTAAATTAAGATAGCTCCTCATAGTTCTAGTGTCTAGAATCTCTCCATTTCGATTGATACCTCAAGTGCTACAATAACATGAGTAGTTGAGGAAGTGATCAAGGATTGAAAAATTCCTACTATCAATTTGGCGCCGTTGCCAATTGGAGATTCATTCTAGCATTAGGACTTTGGATCTTCTTGAGATCAAGTCATTTTCTTTTGTTTTACTGATTACCGTTCAAGTGCTGCCTTTGTTTTCAGGTGTATGAACACCAGAAGTCAAGCAAGGAGACAAAGAGAAAGAGCTGAGCACATTAAGAAGTTGGGTATGGATCAAGGACAACAGGCTCATGGTGGTAATGGAAACCACCAGGCTCAGCAAGAGGGTCCAGCACCACGTCCAAGAATAGTTGTGGGAGCTGGTGATGAGGCCAATACTCAGGGTCAGAGATATGGGATTCAAGCTCCTACACCTGAAAACGATTTTGAGATCAAATCTGGCTTGATCATCATGGTGCAATCAAACAGGTTCCATGGCTTGGCATTAGAAGACCCATTAGATCACATTGACAACTTCGATAGAGTTTGTGATCTAACTAAGATGAATGGAGTGAGTGAGGACAGTTTCAAGTTGAGGCTATTCCCTTTTTCTCTAGGAGACAAAGCTCATCAGTGGGAAAAGTCTATACGTCAAGGATCAGTCACAACATGGGAGCAATATAAAAGAGCATTTCTAACCAAGTTCTTCTCTTCATCAAGGACAGCAAAGTTAAGAAATGAAATCTCAAGTTTCATTCAGAAGAACCATGAATCATTTTGTGAGGCTTGGGAAAGATTTAGAGGGTATACCATGCAATGCCCTAACCATGGATTCTCAGATTGTCAGCTGCTAAGTACCTTCTATAGAGGTGCTTTACCAAAGGTCAGACTCCTCTTGGACACAGCTTCAAATGGTAATTTCATGACCAAGTAAGTCAATGATGCCATGACCCTAGTGGAGAATGTAGCTCAAAGTGATGAGCTTTATGGATCAGACTTTGAAAGGAATTCAAGAGGAGCTGTGAGTGCTGAAGAGGAAAGGACAAGGAAAGGCATCAAGTCTCTCAATGAGAAGCTAGACACACTTCTCTTAGCTTCTCATCAGTCAGCCAACTTTGTTAGAGATGTGAATCATGTGTTTCAAGACACATTTCAAAGGGAAGACATCACAGCTGAGGTGAACTTTGTAGGTGGCCAACAAGGTTACCAAAAGGGCTTTACCTACTACAAGAATCCCCCAAACCAGAACTTCTATCCTCAAAACACTCAACAACAAGGTTTTTTCTCTCCCCAACAACAGAGTCTCCAACAGAACTCAGAGAATAAGGATCAAGAAGTGCAGAACCTGCTCCAGCAAATCCTCAAAGGTCAAGCAAGTGGTGCCATAGACTTCAACAAGAAAATGGCAGAGATTAACAACAAGGTGGATTGCACTTATTCAGATCTTCTAACTCAACTTTCAACCTTGGCTTCCAAAGTCAATACTCTAGAGAACGACAAGGGCCACTGCAGTTCTCAAGCTCAAAGATCTTTACCAGGGACATCAATTGCACATCAAACAGAATACTGCAATGCAATCCTCTCAAATGATGAGAATCATGCTGCTGTCCAAGAAATTGAGGACCTTCTCCATGGCAATGTCTCAAGTGAAAAATGCCTGACAAAAGATGATGAGGACGCCATCATAGATGAGTTTGAGTTCATGTTCAGTGATCTCAATGAGGACATTGAGAAAGAAGGTGGGGAGGCAGCTTCTTTTGATATGAGAAAGAATGATTCTGAGATTACTGAAAGAAAGGATCAGAGAATGGTTCAAGGAAGGACATCTGATGGAGTCTCTAGCACTGGTTCAACAAGGGCGAAACCCAAATCAATTCCCAAGCTAGGTAATCCAGGAAAGTTCTCCATCTCATGCTCTCTTGGAAGTTTGAAAGTGGACAATGCTTTATGTGATTCTGGATCAAGCATCAGTGTAATGTCTTTAGACATGGTGGAGAGACTAGGGATCAAGAGTCTTAAGCATCACCCCATGTCAATTACCTTTGGAGATTCATCCTCAAAGAAGCCATATGGAATCCTTGAAGACTACCCATTAAAGATTGGTGAATGCACAATTCCAACTGATTTTGTAGTCATGAAGATGAAAAAGACCAAAGAGCTACCTCTTCTGCTTGGAACTCCATTTCTGAACACCACAGGAGCTAGGATGGACTTTGATACTCAAAGAGTGGTGCTTACTAAGGTAGATGATGAAGTATCTTATCCCCTTAAATCTCCTCTGGCTGGGTTTTGTGGGGTTATATCTGATGATTCTTATGAGTTGAAACACTATGAGATGAAGTATGTGGGGAGTACTGGAACTATAGAAGAAACTCAACCCCTTGCATCTGTTGAGAAGAAGAAAGAATCCTTAGTAAGACCTGATCTTGAGTTTGAAGGAGATTTCTTTAGTGATGATGAAGCTTGCTTGGAATATTTTTCTCCCACACCAAGTGAGAAGGAAGTCAGCAGCAACAAAAGCAATGGTTCAGGGTCTCAAGACAAGAACCCAACAAGCACCAAATCATTCACTCTTGGGTCCCATTCTCAGGTGATAAAGCTCACTCCATGGAAGTTTGATGGTGGAGCTGTGGAATACAAGGTTAAAGGCATTGGAGGATCAAAACCTTTTGCAAAAGTCAGGGCAATCCTCACACAAAAGCTCATAGACAAAAGATCTGATGGTGTCCAAGAGCTGATGAACAAGGACCTCATGCTTGAATTCATGGACAAGACAAAGAGCATCAAAGCTCCTCCTCTCCCTCACTAAAAAGAGTGTAAGAAGTCAAACTTAGTGACTTTAAACAAAGTGCTCTTGGGAGACACCCCAAACTTATCCTTTGTAAATATTATTTTTAATGCTTTCTTTTGCTGTTTTTAGGATGTTTGATGTGTTTTGTGGAGTTTGTTCAGGTTCCAGATGACCTGGTGTTCTTTGGCCTCAAGGAATAGTGGACAAGATGCAAGGAAATGCAAAATTTGGCTAAGTTCACAGTTTGCCACACCCATGAATCACTGCTTGACCCAGGCGTGGCATGAGGCTTTTTCTTGGATGCCAACCTTCGGTGATTGCCATTGCGAGATTGCCACGCCCAGAATTGAACCATGGCAAGTTGAATTTTGAATAGATCACCATTTGGCTTTTGCCACGGGAGGAATGCCACGGGTAGATTCAAGGCGTGGCAACATGTTTTAAGGCAGCAGAACCTTCGGCTTTTGCCATGGTCTCTTTGCCATGGTCACATCCAAGCCGTGGCAATTTGTTAGAGGAAGAACAAAAGAATGCCATGGGCTGTCCAGAGGAGCTTCCAGACCATGGCAACAGGGGGTGGCAAGAGGAACAATGCACAAAAACGAGCTCCAGCCCTCACTACAAGCACGTTCAGATCAGTGCAAGGAGCAGCATCAAAACTAAGATACCTCCAGTGATGCTTAGCCCCCTGAGATTCACAATTCCACTACTCCCTTCCATCAAAAACAAATATGGTAACACTCCAAACTCCTTGTACATATGCATCTAGTTCTTTATTTCTCATTTTTCATCTTTCTTGCTTTTGCTTTTCACTCCTCTCTTCATGCTTTTATAACACAAGGGACTGTGTTATCTAAGTGTGGGGGAGGGGTTTTGTGTTTACTAATCATGTTTATTCTGCTCTTATTTTCCTTTTCACTTTGAGTCTCATTTTGCATTCATCTAAGTGCATATAAAAACCAAAAAAATGGAAAAATCTGAAAAATTTTCACAAAAAATGCTGATGTAGTTGCATTCACATTTTAGGTTGAGTCTAGTTTGAATTTTAATATAGGTTGCATCATATGCAAATGGGAGTAATGATAGATTTTTTCTTGAAGAGAGCATCATTTTAAGAGCTTGGTCCCTTAAGGCATTGCAAAACTGGTATGAAATCAAGTGTGAACCATGCTTTGAACTGGTGTCTCAATACTTTTGTGCTAGCTGAATCAAGTTGTGAATAGCCTCAACCTTGCTTAAGTGAGAACCCTTGAATTTGACATCTAATTATCATGTTTGTGCATATCATTGTGAATTCAGGGGTACCACATACATATTTGAGCTTTCTTATCCCATTTTATCACTCTTGCTAGCTCAAATAGCTGATCTCTCATCTTGAGACAGTTCCCTGCCTTTAGCCAAACCTTTCTTTGAAGCCTAAACACCCTTCTTGTGTGCATGATTTGTGATGCCTTGTTTCTAGTAGACTTGGTAAAAAGTGTTGGGTTTAGAGTGACAAAGATAGTGCTGCATGTAGATACTAGTCCAACATCAAGGGCTAGTCTAGGTTTAGGTGAAAGTGAGAGCATTGATTTTGAGTGTGTGAGCTGAAAAGAAAAAAATGTGGGTGATGAAAGTGGAAAGAACCGGATTGGTTAGGGGAATGAATGCTTAAATGAAAGAAAGTGAGTGTGTGCTGAAATGTAGAGCTCATGTGTTGAAATGAAAAAATTTTCATAAAAAAAAAAGAGAAAAGATTCAAAAAGAGGCTGAATTAAAGAAGAGCTTGTGTGTTAAAGAAAAGAAACTCACTAAGTGGTTGTTAAAGAAAGCATTCCCCTAAGAGATGAATGAAGAGAGTGATGAGAGCTGATTGAGTGTCAAAGATAAAATGCCATTTGGGGTGAGTAGACTAGAGAAAGAATCTTGAGAGGTTTAAAGTTGAGTGTGAATAGCATTTTGGGTGTGGGGTAGATGCAGTTCTATCTTTGTATGCATCCATTGCTTTTTACCTTTAGCATTTCACTAAAGTCTACTAATTTTTGAGTGATCCCCTTGCATGGAATACCAGTTACTTGATTAAGATCATTTTAATCTCAAAACCAGTCCCAAGCCAAATGAATTCACTTGATTTCCATGAACATGATCCACTTGAAACTTTAAATGAATGTCAAAAGGTTGAGGTTAGGAATGCTTGTGATGGTTTGTGCTTGAGTTTGGTTCATCTGGTGACAAGTATGGCTAATTTTTATGAGTAAACCAGTTTGCATTGCAGTCTAGAATTGGTAACTTGAACAATGAGCTTTGAATTCTTTTAATGATGATCTCTCTTTAAAGAAATATGAACTCCCATGCATTCAACCTCTCTCTCTCATTTGTTCTTGTTTGCTTGAGGACAAGCAAAGGAAAAGTGTGGGGAAGTTGATATACTCATATTTTGTCATGTTTAGGATTGAATTTTTGTCCAAATATTGAGTCTCATGCATACATTTAGGTAGTTTTATATATATTTGTCTTTGCTTTTGTCTTTAGTTAGGAATTGCATTAGGTCCTAGAGTGTCCTGTATTTTTGGAGTGTTCTCAGGTCATTTGGAGACTTTTGGGAGCAACTTGGAGCTGGGATCATGGAGGAACCCTCACCTGTGTACAGCAACTCAGACAGATGGTTTGGTGCAGACAAAATCCTAACTTTGATCGCGTGGGAAGAAGGATTTGCAATGCGATTAAACCTCCATTGTCTTCATCAAGAATCAAGACGAATGAGTCTAGTTTCCGGAACCCTTGGAATCAGACGATTTGGAGCCGTGAACTGGGAGATATTGCCATCAGAGGGAACACATGTCTCGCGGCCCGATCAGGTCTTACGCGATGTGCCTCAAAGAACCGGTGGAACGGAGCACTTGCCGACGTCATCTGAACCCGAACCCTTCATCAAAGTTGGAGATGATAGAGTCACGGTCCCAGAACAGGTCGAATCATTGGATTTGGAGTCGTAAGATGAGAGTTAAGGAAGGCAAGAGACATACATATCAGCCAGACGTCTAAGAGTGGATAAGGTGCTAAGTGTCATGATTTGACACGGTGATAATGCCACGGCCTGAGCTTGGCCGTGGCATAATATGAAAACTCTCGGGATTTGACATGGTCTTGAAGCATGGCCTTGGACCTGACCACGACAAGCAATGAAGATCTTTGACACGCCCATAATGTCATGGTCGGGATTTGACATGGTCTTGAAGCACGGCCTGATGTTTGGCCGTGGCAATCACCGAATCATCAACACCTTGCCACGCCCAACATGACACGGTCCAGATCAAGAACGTGGTAATCCAAGAAGTTCATCACCCAAACCCAGAAAAGAAGAGACACGGCCACTAGACATGGTGTAAATCAAGCCATGGCAACCTTGATCAAGAAGAATCTGTCCAAGAACTTTGACACTATCAGTTTGCCACGGTCTGGCCAAGCATCATCTGACCGTGGCAAACCACACCACTATCCATCAAAGCCGGGTCAGGATCCAAATTGTCCTGGGCTGACCCGGTCCATTAGCACTTAGTATATATAGCTTTTTGGAAAAAAAACCCTAAACATCTTATCTTCTCTCTTAGTTTCTCTCTTGTTTTCTTACTTTATCTGTGTAAAACCGACGTGATTAAGAGTTATCTAAGAGATTTCATTATCTTAAAGCTGTTTCTTATCATTTCATCATATCATCTCAACTTCTAATCATGATTAACACCACCTCTTGCAAAGGAAATGGTGTGTTCATCATGATTAGTGAGTAGTCTTCTTTTAAGCTTCTAGGTGTTTAGATTATGGTGCTTAGATGTAGATTAATGATTGTTTAAGCTTAGATTCTCTTCTCCTTTCGTTAGTTAGCTGATCCTAATGCTAGATCTCTCATTATAAGCTTGATCTAGAACTTAGGCATTTCTCCATCCACAAGGTGTTTGATGAAATGCCTGAATGAGCTAACTTAAGGGTTTATGCCTTTTTCATCATGGGAATGATTGTTAAATGCATGAATGACATATTAGAACTGTTTCTTAATGCTCATTGATTCATATTTCACAAATGATGATTTGGTTTGAAAATGGATTAGTGTAGAGGTTAATGACTTCATGAGAGGATTAATCTAGATTAGAGTTCTAAGTTAATTGGAATTTGAGACCATGTGATGTTTGCTTTATCTTTCTGTATAAGATTCAGTCTTTCTTAGCTTTTATTTTGATGCACAAAGAGGCTGTCTGGTCATTTTAGACTTGGAACCTTATGCTTGTTGATTGTTTATTCATCTAATGGGAAATAGTCTTGAATTGGTAATTAACAAAGGGATTTTTGTCATGAGAATGAATTAATCTGATTTGGAAGTCTAGACTAAAGAATTGCAAGTGTTGCATTGTTTGCTTAGCATCATGAATTCACATTTAAAGCACCCTGATCAATGATCACATCTAGAGGTTTAGCTTTCTCTTTATTTGAATTTGAGTGTTTGTTAAGTTTCTCTTGCTTGTTTAATTCTTAATTACTGCTTGTTCTTGTTTGCTTTATGTTTTTAGATCACCTTGTTACCAACTTATCTGCTTATTAGACATGAATTAAGATAGCTCCTCATAGTTCTAGTGTCTAGAATCTCTCCATTTGGATTGATACCTCAAGTGCTACAATGACATGAGTAGTTGAGGAATTGATCAAGGATTGAAAAATTCCTACTATCAATTTGGCGCCGTTGCCAATTGGAGATTCATTCTAGCATTAGGACTTTGGATCTTCTTGAGATCAAGTCATTTTCTTTTGTTTTACTGATTACCTTTCAAGTGTTTTCTTTGTTTTCAGGTGTATGAACACCAGAAGTGAAGAAAGAAGACAACGAGAAAGAGCTGAGCACATTGAGAGGTTGGGTATAGATCAAGGGCAACAGGCTCATGGTGGTAAAGAAAACCACCAGAATCAGCAAGACCCACCACCTCCACGTCCAAGACAAGTTGTGGGAGCTGGTGATGAGGCCAATGCTCAGGGTCAAAGACATGGGATTCAAGCTCCAACACCTGAAAACGATTTTGAGATCAAGTCTGGCTTGATCAACATGGTGCAATCAAACAGGTTCCATGACTTGGCAGTAGGAGACCCACTAGATCACATTGACAACTTTGATAGAGTTTGTGATCTAACTAAGATCAATGGAGTGAGTGAGGACAGTTTCAAGTTAAGGCTGTTCCCTTTTTCTCTAAGAGACAAAGATCATCAGTGGAAAAAGTCTATACCTCAAGGATCAGTCACAACATGGGAGCAATGCAAAAGAGCATTTCTAACCAAGTTCTTGTCTTCATCAAGAACAGCAAAGTTAAGAAATGAAATCTCAAGTTTCATTCAGAAGAACCATGAATCATTTTGTGAGGCTTGGGAAAGATTTAGAGGGTATACCATGCAATGCCCTCACCATGGATTCTCAGATTGTCAGCTACTAAGTACCTTCTACAGAGGTGCTTTACCAAAGGTCAGACTCCTCTTGGACACAGCTTCAAATGGTAATTTCATGACCAAGGAAGTCAATGATGCCATGACCCTAGTGTAGAATGTAGCTCAAAGTGATGAGCTTTATGGATCAGACTTTGAAAGGAATTCAAGAGGAGCTGTGAGTGCTGAAGAGGAAAGGACAAGGAAAGACATCAAGTCTCTCAATGAGAAGCTAGACAGACTTCTCTTAGCTTCTCATCAGTCAGCCAACTTTGTTAGAGATTTGAATCATGTGTTTCAAGACACATTTCAAAGGGAAGAAACCATAGCTGAGGTGAACTTTGTAGGTGGCCAACAATGTTACCAAAAGGGTTTTACCTACTACAAGAATCCCCCAAAGCAGAACTTCTATCCTCAAAACACTCAACAACAAGGTTTTTTCTCTCCCCAACAACAAAGACTCCAACAGAACTCAGAGAATAAGGATCAAGAAGTGCAGAACCTGCTCCAGCAAATCCTCAAAGGTCAAGCAAGTGGTGCCATAGACTTCAACAAGAAAATGGCAGAGATTAACAACAAGGTGGATTGCACTTATTCAGATCTTCTAACTTAACTTTCAACTTTGGCTTCCAAAGTCAAGACTCTAGAGAACAACAAGGGCCACTGCAGTTCTCAAGCTCAAAGATCTTTACCAGGGACATCAATTGCACATCGAACAGAATACTGCAATGCAATCCTCTCAAATGATGAGAATCATGCTGCTGTCCAAGAAATTGAGGACCTTCTCCATGGCAATGTCTCAAGTGAAAAATGCCTGACAAAAGATGATGCGGACGCCATCATAGATGAGTTTGAGTTCATGTTCAGTGATCTCAATGAGGACATTGAGAAAGAAGGTGGGGAGGCAGCTTCTTTTGATATGAGAAAGAATAATTCTGAGATTACTGAAAGAAAGGATCAGAGAATGGTCCAAGGAAGGACATCTGATGGAGTCTCTACCACTGGTTCAACAAGGGTGAAACCCAAATCACTTCTTCCTTTGCAAGAAGTGAAGTTAATCATGATTAGAAGCAAAGATAAGAAGATGATATGATAAGAAACAGACTTAGATTGATTAAATCCTTGAGATATCTCTTAACAAACTCGTTTTTTAACAAAAGGGGAAAGAGAAACAAGAGAAAACAAAGCTTAAGTCTTGGAAAAAACCCTAAAAAGCATATATAGTGTCTCTTGCGGACCGGGTCAACCCAGGACAAACTGGGTACTGACCTGGCTTCAAATGGGTCATGTCTCAAGTGTGCGACATGGTCAGGTGCTTCCCAAGTCGCAGGTCCAAGTTGCACAGCCATAGAAGCAGCCTTGTGCGCCATAAATCCCTCAGCCTCAGCCGCATGCCTATCTAGGTGTAAACAGCGAATGTTTGTGCTGCTCAGGTTCCTTCTCTTCAACTCGCACAACCAGGACGCATTATGGAAATAATATGTGTGCGAGATGGTCACTTCCTTGCCCAAGTCGCATGCCCAAGTCGGTGTAATTTGCGAACACATGTGCTACATGGTTCCACTTCATGTACAACTCGCAGGTCTATCTCGCACAGCATTGTGGACTTACTAAAATTTGATTCTGGAAGTCTCTACCTTGCTCAGAGTCTCCTTACACTCATCTCTAAAGTCTCAACTTGTTTCCAGAGCGTTGAACATTCATGGGTGCGAGTTAATCAAGTTGCAGTACCGTATCGCACAACCTAAGCCTTCTCGGACCACTTTGCATTGAGGGGAGAGTAACTTCCATGATATGGCTACAAATGGCATGATTTTAACTGCAATGGAAAGAAAACTCAAATATCTAGAAATTTGGTGAAGGGTCCGGGTTCAGGTGACGTTGGAAAAGGCTCCGTTCCACCGGTTATTTGATGTGCGTTGCGTTGGTCTTTTACCCGCTCCGAGACATGTACTGCTTCTTATCGCCGTAACTTTCAGCTCAAAACTGAAAATTGGACAATCTAAAGTGTTCTGGAAACTAGACTCAACTCTCTTGATTCTTTATGCAGACTCTGGAGGCTGAATCCTGGTGAAAGTCCTCTTTCTCAGGTGATCAAGTTGAGGGATCGTCGGCTCCATAACACTTGTCCGAGTCTGATGCACATAAGGTGATGGTCTCTCCATGGCTTTTGTCCCAATTGCTCCCAATTAGCTCCAAATGACCTGTAAACACACCAAAAGTGCAAAACTCTCTAGGACCTAATGCAATTCCTAACTAAAGACGAAAGCAAAGACAAATATATGTAAAACTACCTAAATGTATGCATTAGACTCAATATTTGGACAAAAAAGCAATCCTAAACATGACAAAATATGAGAATATCAGCCATTACTTCTGTGAGAGCAAGGATTCAATCCCTAAGATAGAAGACTTGTTCAATCATGCCAGAAGAGGTAAACCTGTTCGAACACTTCACAAAATCGAAAGTGTAGGTCAGTTTCTTATCTATTGTTCTATTAGAGGAGAAATGTTTTAAAACGTGCTTTGTGATTCTGGAGCTTGTCTTAACATGATGTCCAAGGCAATTGCTTTGAGACTTGGCATTAAACATCTGCGCAGGACTAGAGCAAAGATTAGTCTAGCTGATGATTCCAATGCAAGGCCTCAAGGAATAGCTCATGAAATTCCTTTGAGAATAGGAGATTCGTGCCTGTCGACTTCTACATTGTCGAGACGAGAGACGCAACATATCCAGTGATTTTCGGATGGTCTTTTCTAGCAACTTCCGGAGCTATAATGGACTGGCCAAACCGGAGGATTTCATTTGCTAATATCGACAACGATGTCTTCACAGAAGCTGTCCCATACAACAGCAAAGCAGGAAAACGTTCTGCAACAGAAGAGTTTGAAGAAGAACTTTGGTGTGACGAAGAACCTGCTAGGCAAAGCAAGGAGATGTCGAAAAAGACTTGTCTCAAGACAAGGTCTTCTTCATTGGATTAAGCCATGTCCAACACCAAAAGTCGAGCTAAACGACTTAAAACAGAAGCGCTTAATAGGAGGCAACCCATTTAGGTATTGTTTTCTTTAGGATTTTTCTTTCTGTTTCTATTGATCTTTTTCTTTTTCTTAGTTTCAGGTGTTTCTTATAAAACAAAAAAAAGCCAAAAAAATCAATAAAAAAAAAAAGAAAACCAAAAAGAAGGATGGTCCGTGACCGCTCGGCCCGGCAGGAACCAAGGAGAAGCAGGAACAGGCCGCGACATAAGCCCCCGCAGTCGCAGATGCTCTGACCGCGGGAAACACATGTTCGACCACGGTGGCGTTTTTCTGACCGCGGCCGAGGACCGGTTTGCCGCGGTCGCGTGGCTCCTGACCGCTGCAAATGGTCGTTGAGATGAAACCCGACCCCAAACCACCCACTTCACCTCATTTCACCTCATCAATTCCCACTCCACCTCATTCATCACCCTCCACCACCTTCATCACCACCTATCACCTTCCCAAACCTCTTCGAATGAATCCGGTTCATTTCCACCAGCATCCCGGATCCAAGTAAGTTCTCTTTGGCCTTACCAATTCGATTATATATGCATCTTTCTCATCCAATCTCGACTTGTTTCACACTGAGGACAGTGTGATTTAAGTCTGGGGGAGGATTTCATCCCTTTCTAACCACTTTTCTTGATAGACTCCTGATCGTGATGAATGAGTCTTGCCCCTTGATGCTCTTCGTGTGGTTGAATTGGTGATGCGGAAGTGATGATTTGGTTTGGTGAATGATCTGAACGATGGGGGTGAAGTGAAACTTCTAAGGATTGCGGATGTTCCTTAGACTTTCGATGCTTAATTCTCCTAGGATATTACACACCAAGAGAAGAATCAAGTTGAATAGATATTACACACTATTCGGATCAAACAACTAGAGAGAGTTTTAGAAATAAGAAGTTTGATGAAACTGGAATGAAGAGTCAAGTACAGAATATAAAGAGAAGGGGGAAGAAGGAGAAGAGTCATTTCGGTCAAGCATAGAAGTTAAGAGACATGCCTCGAAAATTCATGCACATAAAGACCAAGTTTGAATAGAAAGAAGATAGAAATAACACTAAGGAAATTCAAATTGAAACAAGAAGAGAAGAGGGCCGAATGATGACAATGGGCTGAGGTAAGAAGTATGTGGCCAAGCCTCGTTAAAAACCTCTCTTGGAAAACCCATTGGGACAAAACAAAGAGAAGGGAAAAAGAGCACAAGTCCACACACCTCCATTGTCATCGCTTAGACGGCTTGAATCACAACCAATGTGGCTGGACAAGCTTCACTTCTAAGGCTGGCCTGAATGGTAAGTAGATGGTTGTTGATGACTTTATTGAACTCTTTTGCTCTAGACCTTGTCATGGGACCATTGGGGACGATCAATGCTTCATCATCTTCAGCTCCAAGCTCCACGGGTTCAAGCTGCGGTTTAGTTCCATGCTCCAAGCTCTCCATGCTTTCCATGCTCACATCAGGCTCTCCCACTTGAAAAGGATTTGTCCTCAAATCCAACTCATCTGCAATAAAAGGAACAAGATCAATAATGTTGAAAGTATTACTCACGTTATACTTACCTTGCAAATCCAGTATGTAGGTGTTATTGTTGATCCTTTGAAGCACTTTAAAAGGTCCATCCATTCTTGGCATTAGTTTAGACTTTCTTTCATTGGGAAAACGGTCTTTCCGGAGATGAATCCAAACTAAGTCTCCTTCCTCGAAGATAAGTTCCTTGCGGCCCTTGTTAGCATACTTGGCATATTGTTTTGTCTTGTCCTCTATATTCTTCCTTGCCGCCTCATGGATTCGCTGAACCAACTCTTCTTTCTTTTTTCCATCTGTACTACTCCTTTCACTCAGAGGCAAAGGCATCAAATCCAAAGGAGTGGTGGGATTAAACCCATAAACAATTTGAAATGGTGAAAATTTAGAAGCAGAATGTATGGAATGATAATAAGCGAATTCTACATGTGGTAAACAATCTTCCCCAGCCTTTAGGTTCTTCTTGATCAACACACGCAAAAGTGTGGATAGGGTTCTATTAACTATCTCGGTTTGACCATCAGTTTGGGGGTGGCAAGTAGTGGAGAATAACAACTTAGTTCCTAGCTTAGACCAAAGCGTTTTCCAAAAATAGCTAAGAAACTTGGTGTCTCTATCAGATACGATGGTCGTAGGCATGCCATGTAGACGTATAACTTCCCTAAAGAACAGTTCGGCTACATGCTTAGCATCATCGGTTTTATGACATGGAATGAAATGCGCCATCTTAGAGAATCTATCCACCACCACAAAGATTGAATCCTTACCCGTTCTAGTTCTAGGCAATCCTACTACAAAGTCCATTGAAATGTCATTCCAAGGATGCAAAGGAATAGGGAGAGGAGTATACAAACCGTGGGGTTGCGACTTAGCTTTCGCTTGTTTACAAGTTGAACATTTCTCACACATTTTCTCAACATCTCGCCTCATATGTGGCCAATGAAAGTGATCTTGCATGACTTGTAAAGTTTTAGACACACCAAAGTGTCCCATTAATCCTCCACCGTGTGCTTCCCTTAGAAACAAATCTCTCAAAGACGAGTTAGGAACACACAAACGGTTATCATAGAACAAGTATCCTTCATGCCTATAATATTTCCCAAATGCAAATCTCTCACAAGCAGCAAATATTTTTCCAAAATCAGAATCATTCTCATAGAGAGTTTTAATGTGTTTAAAACCAAGTAACTTGGCATCCAAAGATGAAAGTAACACATACCTCCGGGACAATGCGTCAGCCACGACATTGTCCTTACCTTTTTTGTATTTGATGACATAGGGAAATGTCTCAATGAACTCTACCCACCGAGCATGCCTCTTGTTAAGCTTTTGTTGTCCCTTGAGATGTTTTAGAGACTCATGGTCGGTGTGGATCACGAACTCCTTTGGCCAGAGATAGTGTTGCCACGTTTGTAAAGCCCTCACCAAAGCGTAGAGTTCCTTGTCGTAGGTTGGATAGTTAAGTGTCGCTCCTCCTAGCTTTTCACTGAAATAAGCTATAGGCTTCTTGTCCTGCATCAACACAGCACCAATACCAACACCGATGCATCACATTCGATTTCAAAAGTTTTAACAAAATCAGGTAGGGAAAGGATAGGAGCCTGAGTAAGTTTCTCTTTCAAGGTTTGAAATGCTTCTTCTTGAGCCGTTTCCCACTTAAATCCAACGTCCTTCTTGATAACTTCAGTAAGCGGAGAAGCCAATGTGCTAAAGTCCTTAACGAATCTTCGGTAAAATCCCGCAAGTCCATGAAAGCTCCTCACTTCTCCTACGGAGGTTGGACTAGGCCATTCTTTAATTGCTTTTACCTTCTCTTCATCCACTTTAACACCATCTGCACTCACAACAAAACCTAGGAAGACCAAGTTATCCGTTCCAAAAGTACATTTGTTCATGTTGGCATAGAGTTTCTCCATTCTAAGCACATCTAACACCTTACGCAAATGCTGAACATGATCTTCTATGTTTTTGCTATAAACTAAGATGTCATCAAAGTAAACAACCACAAAATTCCCTATGTATGCTCTAAGAACATGGTTCATTAATCGCATGAATGTACTAGGTGCATTTGTAAGCCCGAATGGCATCACTAACCATTCATACAACCCTTGCTTAGTTTTAAATGCGGTTTTCCACTCATCCCCTTCCTTCATCCTAATCTGATGATACCCGCTTTTTAAGTCAACCTTAGAAAAGATGCAAGACCCATGTAACTCATCTAGCATATCATATAATCTAGGTATGGGATGGCGATACTTAACCGTTATATTATTGATGGCTCTGCAATCGACGCACATCCTCCAGCTTCCGTCCTTTTTAGGTACTAGTAGTACGGGCACAGCACATGGACTCATGCTTTCACGGATGTGTCCTTTCTTCATGAGTTCCGTGACTTGCTTTTCTAGTTCCTTAGTCTCCACGAGATTAGTTCTTTAAGCTGGTTTGTTTGGCAATGAGGCTCCCGGGATAAAATCGATTTGATGTTCTATGCCTCTAATGGGTGGTAATCCCTCCGGATTCTCCTCAGGAAACACATCCCTATATTCCTGTAATACATGTTTAAGAGTGCTAGGGATTTCCTGCTCAGGGTTAGTGATACTCATAAGCGTTTCTTTATAAACAAAAAGTAAGTTTGGTTTATGGAGATCACTTCCCTTTGGGATATTCGGCACAATAGCAAGGTTAGATGGTTTGATAGCTTTCTTTCTACCCATCTTCATGACCAACTGATCCTGGTAAACCTCATGAGGGGTCATAGGTAGCAACACGGTTTTTCTTCCTTTGAACTCAAACTTATGCCGATTCGTGAAACCATCATGCATAGCCTGCCTATCCGATTGCCATGGTCTTCCCAACAGTATATGGCTAGCTTCCATTGGCAAAATAACACATAAGACCTCATCCTCATATTTTCCAATTGATAGAGGTACCTTGACTTGATTATCCACAGCCATTTCGCCATTTTCATTCAGCCACTGCAGCTTGTATGGTTTCGGATGCTTGATTACTTGCAACCCAAGTCTCGCAACCATAGTCTCGCTAGCAACGTTTGTACATCTTCCACCGTCAATGATCACGCTGCAAATCTGATCCTTAACCAGACACCTTGTATGGAACAAGTTCTCTCTTTGTTCTTGCTCATCAGATTTCGTGATGACACTCAAAGCTCTCATGGCGACTCCCACCATCATTTGTCCTTTAGCGGCTGATTCATACTCTTCCTCCGATGATTCATCCTCAAGTTGTCTTTCCTTAGGCTTCTCATCTTCAGATTCAACTTCCCCATTTGCCATGATGATCATAACCCTCTTATTGGAGCATTCACTAGCATAATGTCCAATGCCGTGACACTTAAAGCACTTAATGTCTCTTGTCCTTGGTGCAACGTTAGTACTTTTTCCTTTAAGATCCACACTCTCAACCTTGGGCTTGACAAACGGCTTGTAATCTCTTGAAGTTCTAGACTTCACTTCTCGGTGATAGCTAGATTTTTTCGGAACAAAACTCGACTTGGAGCTTCTCCTTTTAAGTTGTTTTTCGAACATAATTGCCTTGTGCATCATTTCCTCTAGCTCCTCATAATTTTGAACCTCCAATTTGTCAGCAATATCTTGGTTTAATCCTCCCATGAATCTAGACATGGCGGCTTCTGGATCTTCTTGAATATCAGCTCTTATCAACAAAGTTTCCATCTCCTTGAAATACTCTTCAACGGTCCTATTGCCTTGTACCAAGTTTCTCAGCCGATGGTGTAGCTCTCTATGATAGTGACTTGGCACGAATCTTTTCCTCATAAGATGCTTCATCTGATTCCAAGTCTCTACTGGAAAATCTCCTACACGCTTCCTAGTGAGAGTTAGCTGATCCCACCAACTTAGTGCATACCCGGTGAACTCGGTAGGTGCAACTTTGACTTTGTTCTCTTCAGTGTACTCATGACAATTGAAGACGAGTTCCATCTTCTTTTCCCATTCAAGATACTCCTCAGGGTCGTTGCTGCCTTGGAAAGAAGGAATACGAACTTTCACTCCAGCTAGATTATCCCTAGGAATCACTCGCTCATCTCTAGCACTTCTTCTTCGTCGGTGACTACTTGTCTTAGAAGAATGACTGTAGTAGTCGGAGTGATGGCTAGCATCTGCTTGACTTTGATTATCACGTTCCTTACGTGCTCTTCTCGAATTTTCCTGATCAAGTTTAAAGGCCTCTAACTGCTGAGCAACTAATCTGGCTACCTCGGTTGCGATAGTCTCATTCATTTGCTTTTGGTTGACGCTATTGCTTCCTCTTTCATCTTCTTCCAATGGTGGCGTTACCATCCTGAAAATCAACACAAAATAACCCCAGTCAAGTGTTCTTTGGAAGAAATCGCAACACAATGGATCAAACAAATGAATAACTCTTCAACTACCACAAGAACCTACTAGCGACTGTTCAGAGAAATCGACTCGGGAAAAATATCAAAACACATCCAAAAATTCCGATTTCAATTTTAACAGAAACTAGACTCAATCTAGGTTCGAACACAACTGGTTTCACGATTTTTGGATCAGTATTCGATTTTAAACAATTCTAACAACCTGGTGCTCGGAAACAGATAATAACACAGTTTTCTCAAAAACGTTTTGATTGATAATGAAAAGTCACAAACGAAATCTTTTTGATTCAGATCGACACAACCTGCACGAAGCAGCTCTGATACCACCTGATAGACTCCTGATCGTGATGAATGAGTCTTGCCCCTTGATGCTCTTCGTGTGGTTGAATTGGTGATGCGGAAGTGATGATTTGGTTTGGTGAATGATCTGAACGATGGGGGTGAAGTGAAACTTCTAAGGATTGCGGATGTTCCTTAGACTTTCGATGCTTAATTCTTCTAGGATATTACACACCAAGAGAAGAATAAAGTTGAATAGATATTACACACTATTCGGATCAAACAACTAGAGAGAGTTTTAGAAATAAGAAGTTTGATGAAAATCGAATGAAGAGTCAAGTACGGAATATAAAGAGAAGGGGGAAGAAGGAGAAGAATCATTTCGGTCAAGCATAGAATTTAAGAGACATGCCTCGAAAATTCATGCACATAAAGACCAAGTTTGAATAGAAAGAAGATAGAAATAACACTAAGGAAATTCAAATTGAAACAAGAAGAGAAGAGGGCCGAATGATGACAATGGGCTGAGGTAAGAAGTATGTGGCCAAGCCTCGTTAAAAAACTCTCTTGGAAAACCCATTGGGACAAAACCAAGAGGAGGGAAAAAGAGCACAAGTCCACACACCTCCATTGTCATCGCTTAGACGGCTTGAATCACAACCAATGTGGCTGGACAAGCTTCACTTCTAAGGCTGGCCTGAATGGTAAGTAGATGGTTGTTGATGACTTTATTGAACTCTTTTGCTCTAGACCTTGTCATGGGACCATTGGGGACGATCAATGCTTCATCATCTTCAGCTCCAAGCTCCACGGGTTCAAGCTGCGGTTTAGTTCCATGCTCCAAGCTCTCCATGCTTTCCATGCTCACATCATTTCTTTCATGAGTCTTGCATTATCTACACTTTTTGCATTTTCCTTAAAGTTTTTCAAAATCGGTTTTCAAAACATAATACGTTTTAAAGGGAATGGTGAACATGAATCAATGATAGTTGACTGTGTGCTTTTAGACTGTTCCTAGTGACATGCTCATTCATGATTTAGGACTAGACTAGGCGTTAGCTAAGCACATTCGTTACCCCAGAGGAATTTGAATGATTTCGATTTAGATGAAGGAATACACTAGCTCTGTTTTATTTGGACTTAATTTGGACTTAATTTTCTCATTGAAGCATTAGACCAGGGAAACCAATCATTCATTCAGGACTCCTTTATCCTTTTACCACTCTCAGTTGATCCTGAATTGCTAGTTCATCTTTAGCTAGTTCCCCACCTTAACCAATCCTCTTTCAAACCACATGCACTCTTGTTTTCTATTGACTTATATGCAGATAAGTGCAAAAACGTTTGAGAGAAAGAGGAACGACACAGTTTTCAGTCACCAAGGACAGAGACCTGCGATTTGCCGGAAAAGTTCCAGGAAGGATTAAGCACAAGAGGAAGCTCAGTTTGCCTTAGAAGAATCTCAAATTCCGGTACAATCTCGTCCTTTACTCTCTCTCTCTTTAAAAGGCATTTCCTTCTAAAAAAAACAAAAAAAAACAAAAAAAACAAAAAAACAAAAAACAAAAAAAACAAAAAAAATCCAAAAATAAGAAAAGAAAGGAAATAAAAGCCTTAGAGAGTCTATAGAGGTCGAATTTTAAGTCCCAAGGCAGCTGGAGTTCGATTTTATGGAGTTTTGGAGATCATTTTCTGATTCCCGGAAAGAATCTAAGTCTGGGGGAATAGATGTTTACAACAAAGGAGGAAGGATTATGCAACAACATTTGGCAAGAAGAAGTGACTGAAAATTGCGGTCATCAACAGGTCTTCATCTCTCTTGCGGTTTTGCATATTATCTTGCATCCTCAAGATCTTCAGGTAACCCGAAACACTTTAACTCCACCACTTAAACAGCCCTTTAATGCCAAACGCCGTCTACCTTGGATGATGTTTTTTAATGAGAACTCACTATTGAACTTAATGAATGTAGAGAGCTAGTTGACTGGAATCAAGATTTAGATTGTTTAAGTTTTGCATGACGGAAAAAGTGGACTAGTATCTTTTGTGTATTGGTGAGAATTTTCTAGCTTTCCAGCACACTTTACAGCATGGAAATCGAACAGCTCAATCAAAAGATACGCGAAGAGCAAGATGTCTCGTAAACCAGCTGGCAAGTGTTTCCACCCGCGGCCAACAGACCAATCCCCGCGGTCACAGCCATCCCGAACGCGGCCAGCCATCCCGACCGCGGCCAGCCAACCATTCTCCGCGGTCGCGCACTTCCCGACCGCGGCCAGCTAACTCTGACCCTGAAGGCCCATTTCTTAAGCCCATATCATTTTCCCAGCCTTGATTCCGGAACCCTAGACCCTAGAGATGTCTTGAGCACTATAAATACATATTTTAGGAACCCTAATTCGTACGTCCTCATATGCTCTTATTGTTTTAGAATACTTTTTAAGTTTTAGGTTTTAGGGAGAGAAAGATTTGTCTCTTGAACCCTTGTTCTTTCTTTTTCAATTTTGGTTTCTATTCTACTCTTTAATACTATGTCTTTGATTTCGTTCATCATGTCTGAGTAGTTTTATTGTTGGGTCTAAAGAATTTTCGATGGGGATTTATATGTTCGGTGAGGATTCCATGAGCTTTTGAGCCGAATCTTAGAACTTTTTCTTCTGAATTCGTTTTTACTGCATAAGAGTAGCGTCATGAACTACAATCTGATCCAGATGCTTGGTGACACGAAAGTGTTCATCCGGTGTCAGATCTAGTTTGGGAGAGCAAAACAAACATAGGAGTGAAAACCTAACTATGGGCAATTTGTGAATGCTGACGAGTCTTAAAGATAATGCATCTCTTCTTTTCCAGGGCCAGAGTGGAAACCTACTGGTCAGGGTTGAGAGAGATAGTTGTCTATGATCACGACAGTGGCGTATTCATGCGTCCGTGACTCCAATTTGAAAAGTTTAAGCTAAGATCTTATCAAATTTACTCTCTAGCAATGTTTTGAATCGTTCATACCTCTGAGAAAACTTCCCTGAACCCCAGCACCTCTTTTCTTATAGATTTATACCGATTTTCATTCAAGCTTTAATCTAGTTTATTTACTCTTTCAATCGATTTTCATTCAAGCAATTAGGTTAGCCGTTTTTTCTCATTTTTACTTGTTTTCATTAAGTTTAGTTTTTAGGTCATTTTAATTCCCGTATTTTCTTTTTAGATTTTGTTTTTACATTTTAAACACACCACCAAATCCCTCACAAAACTCGCTTTGTTCTAGACTTCCTTACTTTATATTTCTTTCGAAGGCTTTTGCAGGAAAGATCCTCATTCCCTGTGGATTCGATCCCTAAGTACTACAATCGATCAGCTGTGCACTTGCGGTTATTGATTTCATTTAGGGTATAACTTGACAACCCTCGACACAACCCTCACTCACCAGTCACCATCAGGCCTTCAATCGGGGGTGAACTTCTGACGGTTTGACTCTGAGCTGAAATCTGGTTTTCTATCCATTTTGTTAAGCTTTTCCCTAAGTTACCTGAAAAGAGTCTTGGAACTACAAATACTAGAAAAACGTAATAAAAGTACTTAAAAGCAAATACCTCAAGACACACCACATCAATCCTCTTTGGTGAATCCTCCCCTGCTCATCCAATAGAAAATGAGGCATCTGACTCGACGAGCCATTTCTGTGACCGATCCGTAAATGACGAGGCGTCTGCTTGTACAAGTTCTTCCAGTGCTTCTGTACAACACGAAGCCGTAGACTTTGCTGAGGTGAAAGCCGAGGAGGAAATTTTTCCTTTCGATCCGGTCGAAGCAAGACTCGATCTGGAACGTCTTATGGCAAGCCGAGGTGCTTCCTCTTTGGGCAAAAAGAACACCACCGAGGGAAAAGGCAACGATCCGATCCTCCCAGTTCTACTCTCTCATCTCCTGAATCTGTCAAGGCGTTACACACCGCTTTGGAATCTCCGAGGTAGTAGAATTCATTGTTCCGGGGAAGACCGACCGAGTCGACCGTCCTCCTGCCGATCACTTCACCGTATACAAAGCATTTTTTGACTTATGGAAACATGAGATCTCGATCGGGCATATGGTTGGCATTCTTGTTCGGAGTTTTGAATGCGGGGTTGATGTCAAGCTGAATCACCTGCTTAATGTGTAGGAAATTCGCAAGGCCCCAGGGGGAAACAAATTTTACATCTCCAGCAAGTCAAAACGTCAGATTATTATTTGTTTCCCAAGCAAAGACAGTTTCTTGACCGAGTACTTTTTTTACGTTCTAATGAACGAGGTATCGGTGGGCGAAGGCTTTATCCACAAGGTGAAAACAGATTGGGGACCACTTGGTAGCCAACCCAAAGCTTTGCTTTCGCTCAGATCTTTCGCAGATTTTGTCTCATTTTCTGACTCGCTTATTTTGCTTTGTTGTGCAGTTCGGAATATTCTCCCTCTGATTCCAGACGATCAGTTTTCAGTTCGAGACGCCTTGGTCACTAGAACGGTCAACTAGAAACCCCACTTCTCGCACGAAAGAGTGGAGAGAGCTCGTTCCATCTTAGCTGAGGTTACAGTTAACTCAGAATCTTTCGAGTCTTCGGCCGATACGAGAGAGAAAATGGTTTTGATCACTTTGAGAGAGCGAAAGAGGAGGGAGGCCGAGGAGGCAACTGCAGAGGCTTCTAAGCAGGGTGAGGAAAACGCTGAGAAGACCGGTGAGACCGCCAAACTCGACGAGGAGATGTCGGCTCCGGACGAGCCAGTGGATCCTAAAGAGAGAGGCGACGAGGCGGTTGTTTCTGGCTTGGACCCTGCCAAAGAGGGTGATGCTGAACGGGGAGAGATTTTCCCCGAGGCGTCCTCTAGAACGCCGAGCCTGTCGAGGGATCCTCCTACGCCTCTTGCCTCAGCGGTGCACGCGCTTCAGCAACACACAAGGCCCGACGCTTCTAAGCTTGTGAAACACGAGGGGATGAAACGCAGACGATCTTCCAATGAGAAAGCCAAAGGAGTGGCTTATGACAAGGACGAGGTCATAAAGAAGAAGCAGAAGGTGGTCCCTGAAAAGCTTGTTGTCGATGATGTCGAGGCTTCGGCATCTCTTTTCTCGAAGATCAACAACGCCAATGTTATCTTGCCGCACCCCGAAAATCTCAGACGGTCGAAGCCCTATGCTGCGATGGCACAGCGCATGACCAAGGTATGGTTGTTATTTTACCTTTAACACTTTCTTGCGTTAAAACTCGATTTTGATCCTCCGTCTTTCTTAGTTTTATGCTGCAGTGAATGAGATGATGGCCGGCTATGAGGCCGACGCACTTAAAGATGAGCGTCGCCTTGAAAAGGCTAGACGCGACGCCGCAACTTTCAAGGCCGAGCTTGAGAAGGCCTCGGGGGAGAATGCAAAAGTGTTAGCCCGGATGGAGGCACTCAAGGAAGAGAAAAAGGTCTTGAAGGCGGACTGTGAAAAGATGGTCACCCGTTATGAGGAATCGCGGGTAAGGAAAAACAGCAAAATCGCTTGCCTGAAGAGGCAGATCGCGGCGAAAGACTCTCTTCTTGAGTCACGGGTAAAGATTGCCCGAAAGGAGGCCAGATGTGAGGCGGCGGCTAAGTTACGGGCGCGTCTATCCGCGATTAAGAAGAAAATGGTAAAGTTGGAGAAGGCTAAAGGAGATGAAAATGACCTTGGCCAAATCAGGAGCAATCTCGTGCTCATCGAAGATCTCCGGAAACTGGATGCTAGTCTCGATGCCGAAGAGGAGAAACTGAAGAGCTAGGAAGCCGAGCTAATTGGAGCCGAGGAGACGTTTGATCATGCCGCGACAGACTTGAGGGAGAAGTTAGTCATCTTGCTCGTTTCCCCGGATTTTCTTGAGTCTCGTCTGGGAAATGAGCCGCTGGAGGTTACTACCTCTTCGATTGGAGTCACAGATCCGATGGGTTCCAACATCAACACCCAGAGGGCTACTGATCTTTCTGCCGAAGGCGTCTCCAATTCGCACCGAGAGGGATGACTTTCGTGCTCTTGCTTATGTACTGAATCATATTTTTTTCTTTGTGCCTGGATGGCTTTATCCGTACTTATTGGCTTGTTTGCTTTTGTGCCTGGACGGCTTTATCCTCCTTAACTATCGAAATCAAGTTTCCGGTGGGTTTATCTGGTTTCGATTTTGTTTATCTCTTTTTAGAGTTGCAGTTTTTGCCTTAGCAATTTTGTGGGAGTTATTCGTGACGAACTGTTCTTGAAGAAAGCTTGTGTCAAGGCAAGCTGTTTCTAGGTAGTTCGCGTAGAAACGGCTTTTGGATGTTTGTTAAGCTGAGCTAGGGGTGCTACTGTCTCCCTTGGCTGAGATGTTTCAAGTTATATTGATGGAGCGTCTTAAACAAAGTTGAGCCGTTTTGATACTTCAAAGATTTAAAAGAATCCTTTTTACGTTGTAATATGTTTAAATACCGGTGTTTCCGAGCCGGGAGGTACGTTCCTGTCTGGATAGACAATTAGGTAGTTGCTTTGATTTGGTTACCCAATTTTTGAGAAGAGAAATGATTCCCTTTATGGTGTCCTCTGTTTATGTCGAGGCGTTGAGTCATAAGGGATGAAGTGTGACGAGGTGTTTAAATTGGTTTGGTTTTTGCCTACCGAGATGTTAGACTCGGATTTCTTATTGCCAAGGTTAAAGTCCAAACCGATAGTGTCAGAGTATGACTATAGACCGGCGTTCCCGAGAGGGTCAATGTGTTTTTCCGGGTTTCAAGAGCTAACTTTGGTTTTAGAGAAAGCGATGTAGTCTCGACTTATAATCCATATGCGACAGTGAACTGTGACGACCTATACGTTTTTGGTCTGAAATTTGTATAGCGCGCTTAATTTTTATCCATAGAGGATGTAACTTACACCCTCGTCCTAAGAAAGGTGGTGAAAGTCCATTTAGAGAACTTTGTAATTGTTGTCTCGTTGTGGCCAGCAAGGAGACGAGGTGTTCGGTGTTTGGATACTGAGGTGGGGTGGTAACGAGCAAAAGATTTTGCGGAAATGAATGCAATGACAAATAAGAATCTAGTCGATGTAAAATTCGTCAAATAAAAAACTAGCCATAGTGACAATAAAGAGATGAAAAACTATCTGAAGAGAAAATGAACTTAAAAATAGTTGACTCGACGAGCTAAAAATTTAAAAATGGTTTAAGTGTATACGTACCCACTCCCCCCCCTTTTTTGGAGGGGGGATAGCTTAATCCGTCCAAGGACGAGCTGCCTATGTACCCTTTGCAGGGATCAAGCCGTCCCGTAGTTCATGTTGGTGGTGATGTATCTGATAGTATATCTTCAGGTGCATGGCGTTCCACGATATCGGAATCGCTTCGTCAGCCATCGTCGCGAGTTCATAAACTCCTTGACGAACCAATTTCATGATCTTGTAGGGGCCTTCCCAATTTGCTCCGAGCTTCTCTCGGCAGTGTTTTGGAATACCTTTCTAAGGACGATCTCCCGTTCTTCAAATCTTCAGCTTCAGATATTTTTTGTTGTAGTATCTCGCCGTTGCTTGTTGGTAGTTCTGAACCTGGATTAAGGCTTGGACGCGCCTTTCGTTGATTAGATAAGCTCATCCAACATCATCAGGTGATTCAAACCTTCTTGTCCTTGCAAAAGTTTTTGTCGAATTCTGGGGAAATCCACCTCGGGGGATCACATATTCTGTTCTGTAGACGAGGGCGAATGGAGTTTCTCCGGTAGCTCGGCATGGAGTTGTTTGATGCGACCAAATGACTCCTTCCAGTTCATCTGCCCATCGTCCTTTCTTAGCATCGAGTCTCTTTTTTAACCCGTCCAAGATTGTTTTGTTAGCTTCTTCTCTTGTCCGTTCCTTTGGGGATATCTTGGCGTGGATTTACTTAGGTGAATCTTCCACTTCTCGCAGAAAGCTTTAAAGTGAGTTGAGATGAATTGAGATCCGTTGTCTATTACTATCTCGTACGGTACCACGTGTCGATAAATGATATTTTTCCAGATGAAGTGTTCAACCTGGGCGTCATTTATGCTTGCGTAGGAGTCGACCTTGACCCATTTGGAGAAGTGGTCTGTAAGGACGAGCAGAAAACGATTCTGCTTTGACGAGTCTTTAAGGACAAATCTCACCCTCCCTATGCACTCATAGGATTCACCTAGAAGAGGAATCTATGTCATCCATTGAGCACCAAAGGCGTCTCAATCCTAACTTAAAAAAGGTAGTGAAGAAAGAGATTCTCAAACTCCTAGAAGCTGGGATAATTTATCCAATCTCAGACTCTAGATGGGTTTCACCAGTACATGCGGTGCCCAAGAAGGGGGAAATGACAGTGACAAAGAATGAGAGGGATGACCTTATTGCTACAAGGACTATAACTGGACACAGGATGTGTATAGATATAGAAAGCTCAATGCAGCCTCTAGGAAATACCATTTTCCTTTGTCCTTTATTGACCAAATGCTAGAGACGCTTGCAAACCATCCCTTCTTTTGTTTTCTAGATGGTTACTCTGGATTCTTTCAAATCCCCATAGATCCAAGAGACCAAGAGAAGACCACATTCACCTGTCCCTATGGGAAATTTGCTTATAGGCGCATGTCATTTAGGCTATGCAATGATCCTGCTACTTTCCAGCGTTGTATGATGTATATTTTTCAGATCTGATTGAGGAGAAAGTAGAAGTCTTCATGGATGACTTCTCAGTCTATGGACACTCTTTCTCCTCTTGTTTCTATAATCTGTCTTATGTCCTGGAAAAATGTGAGGAGCACAAGGTCTCAGAAGCTGGAATAGAAGTGGACAGAGCAAAGGTGGAAGTGATGGTGAATCTGCAAGCTCCAAATTCAGTCAAGGGGATAAGAAGCTTTCTTGGGTATGCAGGGTTCTACAAGAGGTTCATCAAAGACTTCTCAAGAATAGCTAGGCCTTTGACTAGGATGTTGTGCAAAGAGGTTGAATTTGTCTTTGATGCTCGGTGTGAAGAAGCTTTCAAGAAGATCAAGGAGGCATTGATCAGTGCACCAATTGTCCAGGCCCCTGATTGGAAATTGCCCTTTGAGGTGATGACAGATTCTTCAGACTATGCAGTTGGAGCTGTGCTTGGCCAGAGGAATGACAGAAAACTTCATGTGATCTACTATGCCAGTAGGACCCTTGATTCTGCTCAAGAAGAGTATGCAACCACAGAAAAGGAAATGCTGGCAATAGTTTTTGCATTTGATAAATTCAGAAACTACCTAGTGGGATCAAAAGTCATTGTGTACACTGATCTTGCAGCCCTCATATATCTCATGACTAAGAAGGACGCCAAGCCTAGACTCTTGAGGTGAGTTCCTCTCCTGCAAGAATTTGATATGGAAGTGCAGGACAAGAAGGGCATTGAAAATGGAGCTGCAGACTGAGAGTGGAATCAGATGTCCCCTTAGATGACTCACTTCCTGAAGAGCATCTAATGATTGTTAAAACCTACTTAGAGGTGGAATAGGCTAATGCTATAAGAGAGAGGACTTTACCGTGGTTTGCAGACATTGTTAACTATCTCTCTTGTGGTGTAGAGCCACCTGAACTAGATGCCTACAAGAGAAAGAGATTCTTCAAAGAGGTGCAAAGGAGTCATTGGGATGAACCGTATCTGTATGTGGTGAACAAAGACCACCTGTATAGGAGATGCTTAGCTGAGGAAGAGACGCAACAAGTGCTACAGGAATGTAATGGCTCAGCTTATGGAGGCCATTTAGGAGCTTTCAAGACAGTGGCCAAGGTGTTACAGTCAGGGTTCTGGTGGCCTACAATGTTCAGAGATGCTCAGGTGGTTGTATCAAGCTGTGATCAGTGCCAAAGACAAGGCAACATCTCCAAGAGAAGTGAAATGCCCCAATATCCCATTTTGGAAGTGGAACTTTTTGATTGCTGGGGTATTGACTTCATGGTTCCTTTTGTGAGCTCATATGGGAATCAGTACATACTTGTTGCTGTTGATTATGTGTCCAAATGGGTTGAGGCTGTTGCTTCCCCAACCAATGACTCTAGAGTGGTGGTAAAGCTCTTTAAAAGCACCATCTTCCCAAGGTTTGGGGTTCCTAGAGTGGTGATAAGTGATGGAGGTTCTCATTTTGTGAACAAGACTCTAGCGGGGCTGCTAAGAAAGCATGGTGTCTAGCACAAGATAGCTAGTCCATATCACCCTCAGACCAGTGGCCAAGTAGAGGTTTCAAACAGAGAGATAAATGCCATCTTAGAAAGGACAGTGAGCAACTCTAGGAAAGACTAGAGCAAAAAGTTGGATGATGCTCTCTGGGCCTATAGGACTGCTTACAAGACTCCCATTGGAACATCACTTTTCAATCTGTTGTATGGGAAGAGCTGTCATCTACCAGTGGAGCTTGAGTACAAGGCTCTTTGGGCTATTAAAATGTTGAACTTTGACATTAAGACAGCACAAGAGAAGAGGCTACTCCAGTTGCATGAACTTGAAGAGATCAGACTCAATGCCTTTGAGAGTGCAAGGATATACAAGGAGAAGACCAAGATCTTGTATGAACAGAAAATTCTCAAGAGGGAGTTTAAGGTGGGAGATCTGGTTCTTTTGTAACTCAAGTCTCAAGCTCTTTCCTGGTAAATTGAGGTCAAGATGGTCAGGACCATTCAGGGTTTTAGAGGTTAAAAGCTATGGAGCATTGGTCTTGGAGGGAAAAGATGGAAAGGGTTTTGTTGTGAATGGACAAAGGGTCAAGCATTGCCTTGTTTCTGAGAAGAGAGAAGAGGCTTCTACAGTTCCTCTTGATGACCCACCAACCTGTTAAACAGGTATTCAAAGTAAAACTTAGTGACATTAAACAAAGTGCTCTTGGGAGACACTCCAAGCTTATCCTTTGTAAATATGTTATAGATCTTTTCTTTTTATGGTTTTGGATGCTTTTGATGGGTTTGTTGAGTGTTTCCAGGTCATCGGTTTGATATTTAGGAGTTTGACCTCATGAAAAAGTTGCATGATGCAAGGAAATGAAAAGAGAAGCAAAAGGCTAAGGTTCGGATTTTGCCATGGTGGCCAGCAATGGTCAGAAATCAGGTGTGGCATGTTGATTAGATTGAGGCACGAGGGGAAGTCACCATTCAAAACCCGACTGTGGCAAGATTACGCAACCTTATGGGTTTTGCCACGGTCAGGAGACGCGGGTCGCAGGGCGGCCGTGTATTAAGTAGGTTTTCACCAAAGGGGAAAGAAGACTAAAAGTAGATTAAGTGTCTTCTACAAATTAGGTCTAAAAACCTTATAAAGGAGGCTTGGGCGAACCGGGTCAACCCGGAACAAACCGGGTACTGACCCGGCCTTGATGGGTAAGTGTAGGTTTGCCACGGTCTGGTGTGCTCTTGGAGTGACCGTGGCAATCCTGACCGTGTCAAAGTCTTTACTTGTGTTCTTGGTTCCTTTTGATGCCACGGTCTGATCAAGCTTCATCTGGAACTCGTGGCAAGTTACCGTGTCAAACGCCGAAGATGTGTAAAGGTTGCCACGGTCAAGCCCCCAGACCGTGGCATTCTGACCGTGCCAAAACCCGCATGCATGTGAAATCCTTCCCAGCCAAGTCTATGCTTGCCACGGCCAAGTCTCAGGCCGTGGCATTGAAATCGTGTCAAAAGCCGAAGCTGTGTAGAAGTTGTCTCCAGCCACTTGTTCATTTGCCACGGTCAAGTCCCAGACCGTGGCATTCAGCTCGTGCCAATCGCCGAAGGTTGCAAGAGGTTGCCACGGTCAAGCCTCAGACCGTGGCATTTAGGCCGTGTCAATCGCCGAAGGTTGCAAGAAGTTCCTCTCAGCCAAGTCTGTGTTTGCCACGGTCAAGTGTAGACCGTGGCATGAAGATCGTTTCATTTGCTGAGGGTGCACAAAAGTTGCCACGGCCAAGTGTGGACCGTGGCATTCCATCGCGGCATGCTTAACTTAGTCGCTCTGGGCTGTCTGGACCATCTCGCATTCCGGAGAGTGTAACTTCCTGGAGACTTGTCCGAATTCAGTGATTCCGGTTTCAGAAGACAGAGGACTCATTTATCTCCAACTTTGATGAAGGAAGTTTCAGTGCTTGGGAAGTTTAAGGTTTCCTGGAGGGCACATATTTGAAGTGCATTTACACGACCAGAGAAAGGCGTCTAGACATGTGTTCATTCCGGAGACCGTATCTTTCTGCTCAAAGCTCCGAATTGACTGATATTGGATGTTCTGGAAAGAAGACTCAAATGTCTCTGTTTCTCATGAAGGCCCCTGAAACTGAATCGGCCTGGAAGTGCACCGTCCTTCGCATCCTTCAGAAATGATCTGCTCGGTCCGGAATACCTGCGAGACAGGGGTTCCTTCCGACGAGCTTATCTCTCTGCTCACGCGTCCGAATTTCACGATTCTACTTGCTATGAGACCGTGCTCCAATTCTCTCCAACTTCTATGAAGCACCCGCCGTCTGAATCGGACCGGAAGGCTCCCCGGACAGGCGATTTCTGAGGCACGTTCACACCCGGAGATTTTGGCCGATACACTTCATTCGCGGTACTTGAAAATGGCCGGTAAAGCTTCCCGCGGTACATGAAAATGGCCGGTAAAACCTTCCTGGCCAGCGAGAATGGCCGATAATCTCCTAAGACCCAATTTTTCCACTTTTTCAAGCTTTGCTCACCATTCCACCTCCTGGATTCATCTTTTCAGCTCCATATTCACCTGATAGACACTCAAAACATGCAAAGACTCATTGGGACCTAATGCATCTCCTAAGTTCTAAAACAAACCCTAAGGACCTAAAATGCATGAAATAAAACATGATTTGGAATGATTTATGCAACCTAAATGATGCAAATTATGAACATATCAACTCCCCCACACTTGTCCTTTGCTTGTCCTCAAGCAAAAAGAGCAAATGAGAGAAAGAGGTTGTATGCAATGGGAGTTCACATTTTATTTTTGAGAGAAGTGATCACAATGAGAACTCAAGTTCATGCTCAATTATGCAATGCAAAGCCATACTCAGATATATGTCAACTCAGCAAGGAATCTCCACAAGTTCTTCTCTCTCTCAACTCTTTCACATTTATTAAGCTTTTATCAGGTGAACCTCATGATGCAATGTTTAAACAAGCTGGCTTGGCTAGGGAGAGGCTATGAGATTAAAATGATCTCATCAGTGCTCAAGTGGGTTAAATACAGCAAAGGGATCTCTCTATGAATGATCAAACTTTGGCAGAATGCTAAAGGTAAAAAGCAACCTATGCATACAAGGGCAAAGACTCATCACACCCCACCCTCAACTCAAAGCTTCCTCACTTGCTCAAAAATCCTCACTTTTCACTCTCATTTTCCTCTCACTAGGGGATTTACTTTTCACTGGTCATCTCAAGTCTTGGAACTCAAACTTTACACAGCTCTTTTTCTTTTACAACTTCTAGCCTCTTCTTTCTTTCTTAACAAAACATTTGAGCCTTTTGGCTTCTTTTCTCCCTTTTTTTTTTTTTTTTTTTTTTTTTTTACTTAGAGGCTAGACTCTTTCTTTTCAACAAACCAGAGCTCACTTTCTCAAAACACCAAGACTGATTTCTTTTTTCTTTCTTTCCCCTAGCTATTTTCACTCTCTCTTTCCCACTCATCTCACCTTTTTCCACTCACCACAAAGTCTTTTCCCCCACACTTATTCCTCGCCAAAAGTCTCAGTTCCTTGATGTTGGAACACAGCACTCAATGAGACCTGCCCTTGTCGCTCTAAACCTAACACTTTCTGCTAAGTTTGATCCTAGGTGGCCTTTCAATTCACACACAAACATTGGCTTAAAAGAAGGATGGGTTCAAGGTATGGGAACTGATCCATGATGTGGATTCAGCTACTTGAGCTAAGGAAAAGAGTGGTAAAAACAGTGGTTCTAGCTCAAGTATGTATATTGGTATCCACAAGCTTTTTTCAAACAATGCATCACAAGATATTTTTCAAGTCAAGTTCAAGGTTCCCACTTAATTAGAGTTGAGTTCAATTCAAACTTGCTTCTCAGATTCAAATCATTTCAGACTTTGCAAGCACAGAAAAAGATTCACAAGCATATTCAGTTCAAGTTCTCAAAGTGATGTACTCTCTAGAAAACCTATCATTACTCCCTGCAAGATGCAACCTACATGCAAATGCAATCTAGACTCAATCCTAAAAATGAGAATGCAACTACATGATCATTTTTTTGTGTAAATTTTTTCAGATTTTTCCATTTTTTTGGTTTTTATATGCACTTAGATGAATATGCAACTAGAATATGACTCAAGACTCAAAGTGTAAAATAAGAAAATAGAAAACATGATTAGTAAAGGATAAAACTCCTCCCCCACACTTAAATAACACAGTCCCTTGTGTTATAAAAGTATGAGAAAGAAGTGAAACCAAAGCAAACAGGCAAAATGCAAAAGAAAAAGAAAGTCTACATGCTATTTACAAGGTTTTGAGTGTTTACCTCAATCGCTGAGGTCTGATCCCAAGTAATGGGATGGATTGGAGGTTGAACATGATGGGGTGGAATATCTGGGTGGGCTGCTCTCAGGTGAGTCTGGTTGGAACGCTGTCGCCGGATTCACCCAATCTTCTTTTCCTGGTGGTAGCACAAGGTCATTGGCAGCTGAGCTTTCTCCCACTTCTTCTCTTGTATCTCGTTTGGGTGAGGTGGCTGGAGCTGTGAGCTTTTTAACCTTCTTCTTAAGCTGCCTAACACAGTCAACCAGCTTGTTGATCGTTTTGTCTTGCCATTTGCACCATTTCTGAAGGGTGTTAACTCTGGAATACAGCTTCCTTGTGTGATAGTCAGGCTCACCCCAAAAGTAAGGATCAAAGTGATACCTTCCTGCTCCCATCCTTCTTTCAAAATCTCTTGGCTCCTCAGTCTCAAAACCAGCGGTCCTAGTTATGTCCTCCTATTCAACTGGCTCTTTACCCTTAGAACTAATTGGCCTCTTACATTTGGGAATTGGAGGGTGAATGGCTGAGTTGTAGAGCTGATCTTTTAGGACAATAAAGGAGACATTGTGCCTTTCTGTGAGAGTGGTGATGGCTGGGTTTGGCAACAGAACATGAACTTTTTCATCTTGCAAGAGCTTGAAGGTGTACAAGAAGTGTTCACCATTGCTTTCTTTTAGAAACCCAACCTTGGTGAGGGTAACTTCATCAATCAACTCAGGTCTGACTGCAACATTATCAAAGACAAAACCTCTTGCTTTCAGAATCCTTGTCACTAGCCATCCATTGTGTAACTTAGTGAGCTTCTTTCTTTTACCCTCACTCCAAGCAATGTCCTTGTAAATCAGCATTTGGCGTGCCAAGAATGCACCACTAGAAGGGATGTAATGTGGAAGGCGAAACTCTCTCTTGCTCTTCAAGTGACTGATGAGAGGATGAAGACCCATGCCCAGTAGCTCCATGTCAGCTAGATGCACCACTCCATCATTGTTCTTGGTAAAGAACATTTGGCAAAGCACCTTGTGAGCATAGCGGATTGCTGGGTTTCTTATCCATGAACTCTTGCATCTTCCTCCTCTGAAGCTCCCAAAAGCAATTGTATCCCACAAGTCAGTGATCATGTGATCAGGGTATGTGAACTTCACTGTCTCTTCTTGTGCAGGTCTTGTAAAAGCAAAGATCTCATCAAGTTCTTTGAAGCTTACATGGTGTTGTGCACCATCTATTATGAACTCTATGTGCCCAAGACCATTGCCCTCTTTGATTCTTGCATCTCGTGGGCCATATCCACAAACTTGAAGGGATGCAAGAAACTCTTGTGTAACACCATCATGAGCCACATCTCTCATCTCAAAGAATCCACCAAACCCCATGTTGTTGAAAATGAGCTGAACCTCTTCAAGAATACCCATCTTCCTCAGCAGCTCCATATCAGGGAACTTGGTTTGCTGCACTTTTGCACCCCTGAACATGTCAAAGTAGTCATCAAAAGTTGGCTCTCTTTCCTCAGAACCTGACTTTGCTTTCTTAGCCCGCTTCAATGCTATTTAAGGGTCACTCTCTGTTCCTTCTTCATCCTCAGCCACAGCCACCTCTTTTCCTGCCCTGTGAACGACCTCAACCAATGCCAACTCGTTACCAGGAGTCTTTGAAGTGGAGCCCTTTGTTTTCTTTGGTGCAGCAACCTTCTTTGCTTTCTTTTCAGCTGGGTCCTTTGGCTTTCTCCGCCTTTTCTGTTTGTTGAAAACTTTGTGCCCAAAAGGCAGAATCTTATACTCTGAAGCTCCAGCTTTCTCTTTTCTGGCTTTGTCCACGGCTGCTTGTCTTTTTGTTCCTGCCATCCTGCATTTTCTCAAACCATTGTAAGCACCAAAGCAAGAGAACAACATAAGTTTTTCAAAAATTCACCAAGTTCATGAGCAGCACTAATCGATTTCTCTTTAAAAGAAGGTATTTCAAGCTGATTAAAAAATCATTAAACTCAAGGCAATGGCAAGAAGCAATGCACACAAAGAGTTCAGCTTGAAACACAATTTCTAAAAAAAATCGATTCACATGGTGATTTTCAAGAAAATTTCTCAAAAATTCCAAGAACAGGTCATTCTCAAGCAAGATTCATGAAATCCCTATCCATTCTACTTGCACAATACTCACAAAATGATTCCAAGGTATCAAGAGGCCCATTAAAATCGATTCCATTTGTTTTTCTCTGTTCATGAACAGTACTCTAAAGCATGGAAAAGGTGAGTTTTAACAGATTAAATACCTTGGAATCTTCAAGTTTCGAGTGTAAAACGGATGTGCAACAAGAAACTAGACAGGATTACGAGTTCAATGCAGTTGGAATCACTCAATTTGATGCAGCAACGAGAGAGATATGAAAGTTTAGAGTTCAAGAGTGGAGAAGAAAAAGCAAACTCGCGATGAAGAAGAAGGAGTGGTGGGGAACAGCTGGCCTGGCGCGTCTGTTGACCGGTCAACGTCCGTACGGTCAACTGGAATTCAAATTTTGGATCGCGCCTCTTTGACCGTGTCACATGCCCGTGTCTACAACTCGAGAATGCTGCCTCTTTGCCGCGGTCTTGACTTGGCCGTGTCTTCAGGCCGTGGCAAACCCCGAGCATTGTCCTTCTTCTTTTCTCTTGCCACGGTCTGATTGTTTCCCCGTGGCAAACTCCTCGTGGCCGTGCTCATTCCTCGGTCAAACTCTCCAAATCTTTGCCAGGTCAAGCCTTTAGCCCGTGTCTTGTGGACCGTGGCAAACACCGAACGACGGCCATCTTGTCTCTCTTCGCCACGGTCTTGGTTTCTCACCGTGGCAATCCTCTCGTGTCAAAGCCCGATCACTGCACATTGCATCTTCATTTTGGCACGGCCTTGGCTTCTTCCCATGGCGACCAAACCGCGGCATTGTCCGAATGTTGCCTGTTCCACTTTTGTTCTTGCCTCGGCCTTGTTCCATCTCGCGTCATTCCCACCGTGGCATTCTTCGAACCTTTGGGATTTCTGTGTACTTTGCCACGGTCTGGCTCCTTCCCATGGCAACCCCAACCGTGGCAAACTCCGAGCCTCATCCATTCTTCTTTTTCTTTTGCCACGGCCAGGCCTTTAGACCGTGATTATCTCCCCGTGGCAGCACAAAGAGACTTGCCACGCCTTGTTTTTGACCGTGGCCGGTCCCCATGTCAGAGGCCGAGCACAAGCTTGTCTCCATTCCTTCATCTCTTTTCATTCTGCATTCACTTTCCAAAGGTTCAGACTCACACCTAACACCTGTAAACACTCAACAGACCCATCAAAACATCCTAAAACATAAAAAGAAAAGAATCAAAAGATCAAAAGCATATTTACAAAGGGTAAGCTTGGGGTGTCTCCCAAGAGCACTTTGTTTAATGTCTCTAAGTTTGACTTTGGGAACCTGATTAACAGGCTGGTGGATCAAGAAGGGGAACTGATGTAGCTTCCTCCTTCCCTTGTGAAACTAAGTAATGCTTTATTCTTTGTCCATTCACCACAAATTCCTGACCATTCTTCCCTTCTAAGACAATGGCACCATAAGGCCTCACTTCAAGAACTTTGAAAGGTCCAGACCACCTAGACTTAAGCTTTCCTGGAAACAACTTAAGTCTGGAGTTGAAAAGCAAGACCAAATCACCATACTTGAACTCTCTCTTCAGAATCTTTTGATCATGCAGAAACTTGGTCTTCTCCTTATAGATCTTTGAGCTTTCAAAAGCCTCAAGCCTAATCTCCTCAAGTTCATGGAGTTGCATGATCCTTTTCTCCTGAGCTGTCTTGATATCAAAGTTCAACAACTTCACAGCCCACATAGCCTTGTATTCCAGCTCAACAGGAAGGTGGCAGCTCTTCCCATATAGTAGACTGAATGGTGATGTCCCAATTGGAGTTTTAAAGGCAGTCCTATAAGCCCACAATGCATCATCTAGCCTTTTGCTCCAATCTTTTCTGCTTGAGCTAACAGTCCTCTCAAGAATGGCCTTGATCTGTCTATTGGATACTTCAACCTGGCCACTAGTTTGAGGATGATATGGAGTAGCTATCTTGTGTTTAACTCCATGCTTTCTCAATAAACCTTCCAGAGTCTTGTTCACAAAATGGGATCCTCCATCAGAGATGACAACCCTTGGAACTCCAAACCTTGGGAAGATGATGCTCTTGAACAGCTTCACTACAACCTTGGAATCATTGGTAGGGGAAGCAATGGCCTCAACCCATTTGGACACATAGTCCACAGCAACAAGTATGTACTGATTTCCATAGGATGAAATGAAAGGTCCCATAAACTCAACCCCCCAGCAATCAAAGATCTCAACTTCTAGAATGGGGTTTTGAGGCATCTCACTTCTCTTAGATATGTTCCCATGCCTCTGACAGGCATCACATGCTGAAACCACCAACTGGGCATCTTTGAACATTGTAGGCCACCAAAACCCACTTTGAAGAACCTTTGCCACAGTTTTGAATGCCCCCATGTGACCTCCAAAAGCAGAACCATGACATCCTTGCAACACAGGTTGCATCTCCTCTTCAGCAAGACACCTTCTGTACAGCTGATCCTTGTTCAGAACATAGAGGTAGGGCTCATCCCAATGGTATCTCTGGACATCTCTGAAGAACTTTTTCCTCTTGTAAGCATCTAATTCAGGAGGCTCCACCCCACATGCAAGATAGTTCACTATGTCTGCAAACCAAGGCATCCTCCTTTCTTGAATGCTCTCTACTTCCTCAAACTCCAAGTAGGAATGGAGCACCATCAGAGACTCTTCAGGCAAAGCATCATCTATGGGGACTTTTTCTTCAATCCTCAGCCTTGAGAGATGGTCTGCAGCCCCATTCTCAATGCCCTTTTTATCAAGCACCTCCATATCAAACTCTTGGAGTAATAAAACCCATCTCAACAGCCTTGGCTTGGCATCTTTCTTGGTCATCAAGTACCTGAGGGCTGCATGATCAGTATACACAATGACCTTTGATCCCACCAGGTAGCTTCTGAACTTATCAAAGGCAAAAACTATTGCCAGCATTTCCTTTTCAGTTGTAGCATACTTCTCTTGGGCAGAGTCAAGTGTTCTACTGGCATAGTAGATCACATGCAGCTTCTTGTCTTTCTTTTGTCCAAGTACTGCTCCAACAGCAAAGTCAGAAGCATCTGTCATGACCTCAAAAGGAAGGGACCAGTCTGGTGCCTGAACTATTGGTGCACTAACCAATGCTTCCTTGATCAACTTAAAGGCTTCTTCACATTCAGCATCAAAGATGAAATCCACTTCCTTACACAACAGTCTTGTTAAGGGCCTGGCAATCCTTTAGAAGTCCTTAATGAATCTTCTATAAAACCCTGCATGACCAAGGAAGCTCCTTATCCCTTTAACTGAAGTGGGGGTTTGCAGGTTCACCATTACTTCCACCTTTGCCTTATCAACCTCAATACCCTTTTCATAGATCTTGTGCCCAAGAACTATTCCTTCTTGCACCATGAAATGACACTTCTCCCAGTTCAGCACCAAGTTGTGCTGCTCACATCTCTCCAACACCTGTGTCAAATTAGAGAGACAATCCGAGAAGGAGGAGCCATAGACACTAAAGTCATCCATGAACACCTCAACTTTCTCTTCAATAATGTCAGAGAAAATGTGCATCATACATCTTTGAAAAGTGGCTGGTGCATTACATAAACCGAAGGGCATTCTCCTATAAGCATAAGTGCCATAAGGGCAGGTGAATGTTGTTTTCTCTTGATCCCGGGGGTCTATGGGAATTTGGAAGAACCCTGAATACCCATCGAGAAAACAAAAATAAGGATGATTAGCTAACCTTTCAAGCATTTGATCAATGAATGGTAAAGGGAAATGATCTTTTCTAGAAGCAGAATTCAATTTCCTATAGTCAATGCACATGTGATGGCCAGTTATGGTTCTTTGAGCTATGAGTTCATCCTTATCGTTTTTCACCACTGTGATCCCACCTTTCTTGGGCACAACATGAACAGGAGACACCCATCTTGAGTCAGAGATTGGGTAAATTATCCCTGCCTCAAGAAGTTTTAGTATCTCCTTCTTAACCACTTCCCTAAGGTTGGGGTTAAGTCTTCGTTGATGCTCAATAGAGGACATAGATTGGTCCTCTAGGTGGATCCTATGGGTACAAATGTCAGGAGAGATCCCTCTAATATCAGCCAAAGAATACCCTATGGCTCTTCTGAACTTTCTTATTTCATTAAGCAATGCACTCTCTTGATCCTCTAATAGGCTATCATTGATTATGACAGGATATGTGGAGTTTAAGCCTAAGAAAGCATACCTGAGCCCTGTTGGTAGAGGTTTGAGCTCAACAAGGGGTGCATCAGCCTCATTCCAGTCCTGGTCCAAGCTGCTTTGGCTGGTGGCTGATTCCTTGATTGCAAAAACCTCAGAACCACCTTGTTCCAGCTCCAAAAACCTTGTTTCAGGACCCAGCTCTCTTGCATTGTCCAGATACAGCTTATACCCTTCACTTGCTTCAGCTAAGAGCCATTGTCTCCTTGTTCTTGAGTTAGAGCAGCTTGAAGAGGATCCTCAGTGTTCAGCTCCTCAAGCAACTCATCAGCCAACTGATCCATTGTCTCCACATAGAAACATTGACCTTCAATGGTGGGTTTCTTCATCATCTCATTCACATCAAACTTGAGCCTTTCAGACCCAAGTTGAAGCTCTATTAACCCACCTCTCACATCAATAATAGCTCCTGCAGTGGCTAGGAATGGCCTGCCCAAGATGAGAGGATCTACTGGTTCCTCATCCATTTCCAGCACAACAAAATCTGTTGGAACCTCAAAACCACCTATCTTGACAGGTATATCTTCCAACATACCAACAGGCAATCTAACTGATCTATCTGCAAGGATAAGAGAGATCCTTGCAGGCTTGAAGACTCTAAAGCCCAGCTTCTTTGCTATGGAGAATGGCATCAAGCTGACTGATGCTCCTAGATCACAAAGACATCCAGAGAATAGAAGAGGTCCAATGGCACAAGGGAGTGTGAAGCTCCCTGGATCAGTTAAATTCCTTGGAATGGACTTCTTCTGAATGATAGCACTGCATTCATGAGTTAGTACTACCATGCCTTGAAGCTCTTTTGTCTTGTTCAGAATTGCATCCTTCAAGAACTTCCCCATCTTTGGCATCATTAAGAATGCATCAATGAGAGGCATTGTGAGTGGTGTCTCTTTGAGTGCCTTCTCAAATACAGCTCTTGCCTTGTTCACTAGTTGCTTCTTAAATCTCCCTGGAAATGGGAGCTTGGGTTGGTATGGAGTTGGTGGCACATACTTCTTCTCTGGTTCTGGTTCCTTTGCTACCTTTTTCCCCTTTTCTGTCCTTGGTTTCTCAGCAACTTGATCATCCTTTAAGGCTGCCTCCCCCTCAGGTTGATCATTGTCCTCAATGATCACTTTGTTGTTCTCAATACCAGGTAACTCCTTGCCACTCCTCAGTGTAATGGCCTTGGCATATTCCTTGGGGTTGGGTTCTGGTTTTCCAGGTAGGTGACCTTGGTTCCTTGAGCTTGATGCCTGGTTTTGCTTCAGTTCCTTGATTTCCTGCTGCATAGTCTGTTGACCCTGAAGTAGTTGTTGCAGAATACCAACCATATCTGTACCCATCTGTGGCTGCTGTTGAACCATTGGTGGCTGAAACTGTTGTTGAACCGGCGCCTGCTGTTGGAACTGTGGTGGACCAAACCCTGGTGGTGCCTTTGGCTGCTGTGAAGTGTAACCAGTGCCCTGAAATGGTTGCTGTTGCTGACCAAAACTCTGATTCTGACCAAATTGATTCTTGGATTGGAATGACCCTTGAAAGTTGTTCTTGGGAACAAAGTTCTTTGGAGCTTGAGAATTGGGATAGACCTGGTCTTGTGGGTTAGCTACATTGATGTTCCTGTAAGAGAGGTTTGGATTGGCATTACCATACTGATATCTTTGGAACCTCTGATTCCCAATGTAGTTGAGCTCCCTTGGGTAAGACCTTCTTCACTTATGTTCTCAAAGATTTGAGAAAGTTCCTCATACTCTCCAACAAAATGCATTGGCTTCTGAGTGGTGAATTTCAGCTTGTCTAATTCACTCCTCAACTCCTTAACTTCTCTGGTGAGCCTCTGTTCTGAGCTTGAACCTTCAGACCTATTTGATCTGTCATAGTCTTCACCATAAGTATCATTGCTCAATGCTAAGTTCTCCACTAGCTCTAAAGCAGCATGTATCTCTTTACCCAGAAAGTTCCCATTGGAAGCAGTATCCAGCTGGTTTCTAATCTTGGGAAGAGCTCCCCTATACAGTGTGCTGAGAAGAGAAGCCTCACTAAACCCATGGTGTGGGCATTGGTTTGTGTAGCTCCTGAATCTCTCATATGCTTCACCAAAACTTTCATTGCTGTGCTGAGTGAAGCTAGAGATTTGGTTCCTCAGTTTTGCAGTTATTAAGGTGGAGAAGAACTTAGATAAGAAGGCTTGCTTGCATTGCTCCCAGGTTTGAATGGAGCCTCTTGGAAGATTCTTTTCCCATTGATGAGCTTTGTCACCAAGACTGAATGGGAATAGTCTTAGCTTGAAGCTGTCTTCTGAAACTCCATTAATCTTGGTCAGATCACAAACCTTATCAAACTGGTCCAAGTGTTCCAAGGGATCTTCCATTGCTAACCCATGGAACTTTGAGTTCTGGACCATATTCAGCAAAGATGCCTTCACTTCGAAGTTGTTGTTTTGCACAGGTGGTGCCTGAATACCAGCTCCATACTGATGAGCATTGGCCCTGTCATTCTCTCCAACATAGACTTGGGGTTGCTCATATCTTCTTTGCTGTGGTTGGAAAGGGTGGGGTTGGTGGTGCACTTGTTGTCTTTGTTGAACATTGGCCTGATGCCTTTGTTGATGAGCTTGAGCTTGTCCTTGGTGGACATAAGCTTGTTGATGGTGCACCTGTTCCTGATGAACATTACCCTGATGAAGCCCTTGACCAACTCCATTACCCTGAGCCTGTTGCTCCTGAACCGGTTGTTCTATATCTACCACGTGATCTCTTTGGTCGTCCATGTCAGCCTGATCAATCTGTCTACCACGTCTGTCCCTTCTCCTCCTTGGTACCAAAAGGTTGATGTTGTCGTTGAGAGGGAAAGGTGGACCACAGCTTCTTGATCTAGACCTGGTGTTCATACACCTGAAATCACAAACAGAACTTGAAAGGAATCAGTAAAAACAAGAAAGTAAGCACTTGATCTCAAGAACAGATCAGAGCTTAATGCTAATCAACCACAATTTGGCAACGGCGCCAATTGATAGATAGGACTTTTTAGGGTCTCAGGGCTATCAATCCCCTTGTCAATGTAGCACAACGAGGTTTATCAATCCAGATGTGGTGTTAGACACTAAACTATGTGATCAAGTTCTTAATTCAAGCAAACAAGAGTGATTTTGATTAACTAATGACAACTAACAACTTAAACAGGTTTAAAGTCAAATGACAATGACAAATGATGTGAATATGATATGATGGAGGCATGAGATTCTAGACATGATAGTTGATTAGGGTGCTAAACCAGAAATGCTAATGACAATGATGAGACATGATTCAAATGATTAAGAACTCTAATCTAGGTTAATCCTCTCATGAAGGTATTAACCCCTACACTAATCCATTTTCAAACCAAATTCCCATTTGTGAAATATGAATCAATATGCATTAATAAACAGTTCTCAATGATCATTCAAGCAAATAACAATACATCACCATGCAGAAAAATGCTTAAACCTCTAATACAACTCTTTCAGGAATTTCATCAAACACTTTTGGTGCATGAAATTCCCAGAATCTAGATCTCAAGTGATTATCAAGGATCTAGCATGGAGAACAGTTGTTTAGAGAAATGAATCAATGAATCCAGCCCTAAGCATTCCTAATCTAACACTTTAGCACCCTAACCTACACATCTAGAACCATTAAGGTAACTACTCACTAATCATGATCAACACACTAGATCCTTTGCAAGATGTGTTGTTAATCATGATTAGAAGTTTGATTTGATGATAAGAAATGATGAACAAGATGGAAAGAAACTGCAAATCGATTTTAAACTCTCTAAAACAAAGTGTATTAAGTAGGTTTTCACCAAAGGGGAAAGAAGACTAAAAGTAGATTAAGTGTCTTCTACAAATTAGGTCTAAAAACCTTATAAAGGAGGCTTGGGCGAACCGGGTCAACCCAGAACAAACCGGGTACTGACCCGGCCTTGATGGGTAAGTGTAGGTTTGCCACGGTCTGGTGTGCTCTGGGAGTGACCGTGGCAATCCTGACCGTGTCAAAGTCTTTACTTGTGTTCTTGGTTCCTTTTGATGCCACGGTCTGATCAAGCTTCATCTGGAACTCGTGGCAAGTTACCGTGTCAAACGCCGAAGATGTGTAAAGGTTGCCACGGTCAAGCCCCCAGACCGTGGCATTCTGACCGTGCCAAAACCCGCATGCATGTGAAATCCTTCCCAGCCAAGTCTATGCTTGCCACGGCCAAGTCTCAGGCCGTGGCATTGAAATCGTGTCAAAAGCCGAAGCTGTGTAGAAGTTGTCTCCAGCCACTTGTTCATTTGCCACGGTCAAGTCCCAGACCGTGGCATTCAGCTCGTGCCAATCGCCGAAGGTTGCAAGAGGTTGCCACGGTCAAGCCTCAGACCGTGGCATTTAGGCCGTGTCAATCGCCGAAGGTTGCAAGAAGTTCCTCTCAGCCAAGTGTGTGTTTGCCACGGTCAAGTGTAGACCGTGGCATGAAGATCGTGTCATTTGCCGAGGGTGCACAAAAGTTTCCACGGCCAAGTGTGGACCGTGGCATTCCATCGCGGCATGCTTAACTTAGTTGCTCTGGGCTGTCTGGAACATCTCGCATTCCGGAGAGTGTAACTTCCTGGAGACTTGTCCGAATTGAGTGATTCCGGTTTCCGAAGACAGAGGACTCATTTCTCTCCAACTTTGATGAAGGAAGTTTCAGTGCTTGGGAAGTGTAAGGTTTCCTGGAGGGCACATCTTTGAAGTGCATTTACACGACCAGAGAAAGGCGTCTAGACATGTGTTCATTCCGGAGACCGTATCTTTCTGCTCAAAGCTCCGAATTGACTGATCTCGGATGTTCTGGAAAGAAGACTCAAATTTCTCTGATTCTCATGAAGGCCCCGGAAACTGAATCGGCTTGGAAGTGCACCGTCCTTCGCATCCTTCAGAACTGATCTGCTCGGTCCGGAATACCTGCGAGACAGGGGTTCCTTCCGACGAGCTTATCTCTCTGCTCACAAGTCCGAATTTCACGATTCCACTTGCTATGAGACCGTGCTCCAATGCTCTCCAACTTCTATGAAGCACCCGCCGTCTGAATCGGACCGGAAAGCTCCCCGGACAGGCGATTTCTGAGGCACGTTCACACCCGGAGATTTTTGGCCGATACACTTCATTCGCGGTACATGAAAATGGCCGGTAAAGCTTCCCGCGGTACATGAAAATGGCCGGTAAAACCTTCCTGGCCAGCGAGAATGGCCGATAATCTCCTAAGACCCAATTTTTCCACTTTTTCAAGCTTTGCTCACCATTCCACCTCCTGGATTCATCTTTTCAGCTCCATATTCACCTGATAGACACTCAAAACATGCAAAGACTCATTGGGACCTAATGCATCTCCTAAGTTCTAAAACATACCCTAAGGATCTAAAATGCATGAAATAAAACATGATTTGGAATGATTTATGCAACCTAAATGATGCAAATTATGAACATATCAGTTTGAAAGAGGCTGGGTTACGGTGGGGAACTAGCTAAAGGTGAACAATCCATTCAGGATCAACAAAGAGTGGTAAAAGGATAAAGGAGTCCTGAATGTATGATTTGTTTCCCCGATCTAATGCTTTAATGAGAAAATTAAGTCAAAATTAAGTCCAGATAAAATGAGCTAGTATATTCTGTCAGAAAGAATCTCCATGAATAGAAGTCCTCTGGTGGGAGTTCATAGTGTAAGTACTCTAGCTACCGCCTAATCTAGGCCTAAATCACAGAAAGAGCAAAAAAAAACGAGGAAATAGCGTAGAAACACACTGGTCTAAATCATCATAGTATTGTTTATTTATGTTCCTGGTTTGAAAACGTTTTGAAAATTTTTTGAAAACTTTTTGAATAATTTTTTATGTCCAAAACAAACTCAAAACAAATCAAATTTTGTTAGTAACGGATGAACATCCTCCCCCAGACTTATTTCACACTGTCCTCAGTGTGATAAAATCTAAGAAATGATGGATAATGAAATAGAAATTTGAAGTGTTTAGATGTACTTACCTTGCCGGAGGAATGAGTCGCGGTTTGAAGGATGGCACCGCAGGTCAAAGTTTCAACGGGCCAGAGTGATAGCCGTTTTACGGTTTATGATTTCTGCTCATCTTTTATTCGTTCTTCTTTGTAAAAAGCTGAAATTAAATGAAACAAAAACAAAGCAACGAAATAGAAAATAAAGATCAAAGGGAAATAAGTAAAATACCAAGTGGGTTGCCTCCCACTAAGCGCTTCTTTTAAGTCGTTAGCTTGACTTGGTCGTCTTTTAGGCATTAGGCGCATCTGCTAATGAGATCGGATCTTCCTTTACTTCTTGAATGTCTGCAAGATATGGCTTAAGACGTTGTCCATTGACAGTGAAATCGCCTCCTTGACGGTTCCATAGAACCACAGCACCATATGGCAAAACTTCTTTGATCTTGAAAGGTCCAGACCATCGTGATTTAAGCTTTCCGGGAAACAATTTTAGACGTGAGTTATAAAGTAGAACCTGGTCATTAGGTGAGAACGTCTTATGAACTATTTTCCTGTCATAAAACTCCTTCGTTTTCTCCTTATAGATCTTAGAATTCTCATAGGCGTTATGGCGAATCTCGTCTAACTCATTTGGCTGAATCAAACGTTTTGCACCTGCTGTCTGGATGTCGTAATTCAGCTTTCTTATGGCCCATTCTGCCCTGAGCTCTAACTCCCATGAAGATGACAAGCCTTACCATAAACAAGTTGAAAAGGTGTAGTGTCCAATGGTGTTTTGAATGCAGTTCTATATGCCCAAGGAGCATCATTAAGCTTTGCTGACCAATCTTTTCTTGTTGGTCCTATTGTCTTTTCCAGAATTGTTTTGAGTTCTCTGTTTGATACCTCCACTTGGCCATTCTTCTGTGGGTGATAAGGTGTAGCTACCTTATGTTGCACTCCATTTTTCTTCAAGAGATTCTCAAACACTTTGTTGATGAAGTGAGAACCACCATCACTGATGACGAGTCGTGGAACACCAAATCTTGGAAATATGATCGACTTGAACATCTTCATTACTACTTTTGTGTCATTTGTGGGGCTGGCTATGGCTTCTACCCACTTAGACACGTAGTCAACAGCAACAAGGATGTACTTGTTTCCAAAAGACGAAGGAAAAGGACCCATAAAGTCGATTCCCCAAACATAAAAAACTTCGACTTCTTGAATGAAGTTTTGTGGCATCTCTTTTTTTTTGCTGATGTTCCCTTGTCTTTGGAAAGCATCACACTTAGATACGAATTTATGGGCGTCCTTGAACATGGTAGGCCACCAATAACCAGCTTGTAAAACCTTTGCTACAGTCTTATCAGTAGCAAAGTGTTCAGCATAGTTAGATCCGTGACAATGAAAAAGGATTTCTGGAACTTCTTCTTCGGAGATGCACCTGCGAAACAAGTTATCTGCACACTGCTTATAAAGATATGGTTCATCCCAAAAGTACCTTTTTATATCACGCAAGAAGTTCTTTTTGTTGTAGCTGAAGAATCGTGGCGGTTCGACGTCTGCTGCTAGGTAATTCGCGATATGCATAAACCAAGGAAGCTCGGAAGGTTTTGCTTTTGGAGGGGGGGCTGGACGTGTCTCTGGGGTGATTACTTTAGCATTACCATCTTTCTCCACGTCTCCAATAGGGTCTTGAGAGGTCGATGTCGAGCTTGCACCAGGTGAGGTAGCTTTGTCCTTAGATTTCTTTGATTTGCGCTTAGACTTCCTTGCTTTGTGTTTTGATTTTCTTAACTCGACAACTCCCTTAGGCTCGACTAACGGGGCTTGTATAGAAACGTGTTGGCACCTTCCCTTGTTATCTCCAGGGTCTAGAATCAACTTCTCTTCCTTGTAGATGGTTATACAGTAAGAGCTTCCACCACTACAGACTGCAGGATAGAAGATTCTCTTTTTAACTTTAGGAAAACAAACTCTTCGGTTGGGATAATCAACAACTGCCCCCACTGTTGCAAGGAATGAACTTCCAAATATTAACGCCCTGGGAGAGTCATTTTCCATCTCAAGAATGTGAAAATCAACAGGAACAAGACACCCTCCTACTTGCACCATCAAATCCGTTACGAAACCATATGGAATCGTGCTTGAATTGTCTCCAAACTTAACAGAACCGTGAGGAGGTTTGATATCACATATCCCCAGCTCGGTTGCAATTGCTTTAGACATCACATTCACATTCGCTCCTGTGTCACATAGAGAGTCAGAAAATTCCATACCTTCAATTATGCAGGGGAAGACAAACTTCACCGAATCGTTTATCTTATGAAGCTTCCTTTGGTGTGGAACTTTGCCTATTGCATTATACTCTTAAGGACATACTGGAGATTCAACTCCAGTGTCCTGATTGCTAGGAATAGGCGTGACTTCTCTCTCACCATCAGTGTTTATGACATTGCAACGCCACATTGGATTGTCTACGGTTTTTCCTGGAAGGTGACCATCTTGTCTCTTCACACTTTCTCCAATTTGTCCGATTTGTTTCTCGAGCATCTTGACATGAGTTGAGAGGTTAGTGAACTTCTGAAATGACTCCTCATTGTTCTTGTTGAGGTGATCATTCATGATGTCTAACTTAAGCTCAAGGTTGCGGATGTCTTGGGCGATTTCTTCATGTACCTCAGCGATTCGTGTCTCCATAGCTTCGGTGCTTTTTCAACCATCTATTGTTTGTGATAGCTGCACGTCCATGCTATCAACATGAGTGGAAAGAGCTTCAAATTTACCATTAAGGTCAGTGTATAAGCAGTCCACTCTTATATCCACATCGTCTGCTAATCTTTGCAGCTTCATAAGAAGTGGTTGCACCATAAGCTCGAGCTTGTCGTCTTGAGAGGTTGGGGGTGATTTTGGAGCAGATTGGAGATTTATATGGGTGTGATCTTGTGCTCCAAGTTGATGATTAATCTCAGCTGCATTAACTGTTTCGCAGACATTAACAGAACGCTGCTGGTTTTGGAGAAACAATTTCACCATGGCTTTAAGTTCTGCAATCTCCTTATGATCATGGGAAGTAGAACGTGATATTCTTCCTTGATCAGGACAATTGTTTCTGCTGCTTGCAGCAAGATTATTACTCAAGATGTAAGCTTCTTCTACAGTCATTGTCATGAAGTTTCCATCGTTTGCTACATTTAGAGGTGCCTTAGATGTGCATTCAAGACCATCGTAGAAAGTGTTCAAGATGCATGTCGCTGTAAAACCGTGGTGAGGACATTCTCTAATGTAGACTTTATAACGATCCCAAGTTTCATGAAAAGGTTCGCCTCCTTTTTGTTGGAACCTAAAAATCTTGTCTCTAAAGAAGTTTGATCTAGAGGTGGTGTAGAAATGGTTAAGGAAGGCGGCCTTGCATTCGTCCCATGATCCAAGTGAACCAGGAGACAAAGACTTAAACCATGCACGTGCCTTATCACAAAGAGAAAATGGAAACAACTTGCACTTTATGAAATCTGCAGGAACTCCGATCGATTGCTTAGTGCTGCAGATTTCTTCAAAATCTTCAAGATGATCCATAGGGTTCTCCGATGCATTGCCATGGAACGGGTTCTGCTTGACCAATTTTATGAGCTTCGGACTTATCTCATAGTCTACGTTGATGGGTTGTAGACTAATGGGAGAACGATTCTCATAGAAAGCATATGGATTGTTATAATCTCTTAGAGTTAAGCAAGGAGCGTTTTGAAAACTAGCGTGCTCTTCAACGTTTTGCTGGACGTGGTGGTTATCTCTAAGCCTATCTAAACCTTGCAAGTGTCTATTGTTATCGCCCATCTCTAATTTTTTTTGTGTGTGTGTGTGTTTTTTTTTAAATTAATTAATTATTTACTTTATGTATATATATAATATTTTTTTTGTTTTTTTTTGTTTTTGTTTTTAGTTTATATATATATAATTTTTTTTGATGTTAATATATAGATTTATATATATATATTTTATATAATAAGAAATATTTTTTTTAGTTATATATATAAATTTATATTTTTCGTTTTTATATTAATTTCTATATATGTATATATATTTTTATATAAAATAATAAATATATTTTTTTTTTTTCAAAAATGAACAAAAGAATGTACCTTAGACTCGATTCTGACCTGAAACTCGTAGGCAACGTTAAAGGTCCCCGGCAACGGCGCCAAAAACTTGATGTGCTCAGGTTTTAACCCTAGTTTTCTGTAAGCGCACAGATGTACGTTGTAGTACTTAGGGATCGATCCACTGAAGACCAAGTAACTGCAATACGAGTTTACTTGAGATGAGAACTGAGCTAAGATGAAAATATGGGTGTTTGTTTGGGGTTTGTGAACAGTGACGAAAATAGCAAATAATAAACTTAAAAACAAGAAAAAAATAAGATCAAATCAATACGAGAAGGTGTTGGGCGTTAGGAAATTCGCCGGAAATCATAGAATAGCTAAGAAGAGAATAAAACATAGAGTTTTCTATAGATGTGTTCCTGAAATCAAACTCAGACTAACATACTCACGTAGCATTAATCACAAATCAATTCACTCAGATTTACTAAACTCCCATTCAGTTCTCTAAGTTTCTAGATAAATTAGTTTGATAATTTTACAAAACGCTTTAGATCGACTCACGCCGTCTAAGAGAATTTGTTCATCTAAATAGGATTAATCGATTCAACAACACTTTCGATGAGTAAATCAACCTAATCGCAGTAGCTACATTATCGATCAAAGCCACATAAACGAAACACAGATTTAGACAAAGAACTCTAAAGATAAACCCTAATCTAATAAACCAGAAATCAATCCATGAATCCCTTTGAAAAATCCCTTAAAACCCAACAAGGGAATTACTCAATCATGGTGTATGAAAACATCACAAAAGTATTGTAGTTTGCTGGAAATTAAGTAAAAGAAAGTTAAAGAATGAAGAACGAGGATGAAGATGGAGATTGATGGTGACTCCTTCGGCGACTCCTTCTTCTCCCGAAGACGGCAACTCCGAGGTATGCAGCTTTTCTCTGCTCTCTCTCCACGGCTTGGTCATTATAATGACCTAAAACGAGTATATATAGCCTTCTAATTCGTTGGAAACGTCTAGGGTTTGAAGAATGAGTATTGGGCTGGACTTGGGCTTGAATTATGTCACTTTCGGACGTCAACGTTTTCTGGCCGCGGTCGCGGTGGTCCTGACCGCGGGAATCATGGTCTGGCCACGGTCGCGGCCTATGCTCTCCTTCGAGACTGCATTTTCTGTCTTTAGTGCATCGGGAATATCTGAAGATATAACCGTTGGATTGTCTCCAAACCAATTGCATTGGAAAGCTGGTTGTTTCTTCTATGTTGTTTCCAATTTTGGGGATGATCGGACGGTGAAAATGTCTCCATCGAGTACCATACTTCTGACGGTCTGCATTTATCCAAAATTGCTCATTTGTTCCAAATTGCACATCTTTAGTCCAAGTTTCCTGAAAAGTCTTTTAAAAGTCTAAAACATAGAAATCAATTAAAAACCATTGAAAACAGAGTTAAAACACCTGCATAAGATATTAAAACGATCCATAAAAATGGTCAAAATCAACAACCGACCCGAAATGAGCAGCAAACACAACACGTTCCTCAGCCTTGATAACTAAGAGTTTTCGAGGCTCTTTGTAGAGGTTATCAATCCCCTGTCTTGTAGTACAAGGGGTTATCAATCCAAACTTTTGTGTGAGGCACTAGTCTATGTTACTTGTGATCTTAAGTCAAGATGATCAAGCAAGAGTTTTTAGCTAATCTACTAGGCAAGCAAACAAACATGAAACTGAAATAAAGATGATATGTAAACTAGGTGAAGATGCAGATGATGATAAATAAACAAGCAAATGACAAGATGAGATGATATGAAATGATGGAAGCATGAGATTCTAGACATGATAGTTGGCTAGTGTGCTTTGATGCTAAATCAGGAATGCTAATGACAATGATGAGACATGATTCAAGTGATTTAGAACTCTAATCTAGAATAAGCCTCTCATGAAGGCATTAACCTCTACACTAATCCATTTTCAAACCAAATCATCATTTGTGAAATATGAATCTATGAGCATTAAGAAACAGTTCTAAAAGATCATTCAAGCAAATAACAAAACATTATCATGCAGCAAATGCTTAAACCTCTAATACATCTCTTTCAGGAATTTCATCAATCACTTATGGTGCATGAAATTCCCAGAATCTAGATCACAAGTGATGTGCAAGGATCTAGCCTAGAGAACAGCTGTTTAGAGAAATGAATCAATGAATCTAGCCCTAAGCACTCCTAATCTAACACCTTAGCACCCTAACCTACACATCTAGAACCTCATTAAGCTAAACTACTCACTAATCATACTTATCTCTCTTAAACCTTTGCAAGTTGAGAAGATTGGCATGTTTAATGATGAGAAATGGAGATGGAGAAGATAGATGATGATGGGTTTGCAGCTTTAAACACAGAAATCTCTCAATCTCTCTGATTAAAACTCACAAAGGGGTGGAAAATGAAGATGGAGATGATGGATAATGATAGATTTCAGCTTTAAACCCTAATTACTCTCTTGATTCAACCCAGAAAATGAAGATCTCTCTTACAAAGTTTAGGGTTTTCACAAAAGAGGCAAAGAAAACAAAGAGACTAAAGCTTAGTCTGGATAATGCCTAAAACATATATATAGGTAGGGTTTCTTGCTGGGCCAACCTCGGACAAACTAGGTTTTGGCCCAAAAAAGGTCCACAAAAACGTCATGAAGCGAGAATGTATCGAGGTGATTTTGGCCGGTGTAGGACGTCGATATTTCTTCGGCGATTTGAGGCTGGTTACACCGAGACACTACACCGGCTGAATTCACCTCGGTGCGGCGTCAGGGATATCAATACCGAGCAGAATTCAGTCGGTGCAGGACGTCGATATTTATTCGGCAATTTGGCTTCCAAAAGCCAGCCAAAAACGTCAAGGTTCCAAGGTAATACCGACCAGATTTTGGTCGATATTCCTTCTTGATATGGATGTAGACTGCTTGCGCCAAATCCATCTTAACTCCTTGCTCACTGATCCGAACCTTGATCTTCCACTACCAAGAACTAGATGACGTCCTTAGCTCCAAGTTTGGTGAAGGGTTCAACCCCGTATGACATTGGCAAAGCCCCCGTCTCGTCGGTTCTTTGAGGCACATCGCGTAAGACCTGATCGGGCCACGAGACAGGTGTTCCTTCCGATGGCGATATCTCCCAGTTCACGGCTCCAAATCGTCTGATTATAAGTGTTCCAGAAACTAGACTCATTCCTCTTGATTCTTGGTGAATACACCGGAGGTTGAATCGCATTGAAAGTCCTTCGGCCCACGCAATCAAAGTGAGGGTTTCGTCTGCACCAAACCATCTGTCCGAGCTGCTGTACACAGGTGAGGGTTCCTTCATGATCCCAGCTCCAAGTTGCTCCCAAAAGTCTCCAAATGACCTGAGAACACTCCAAAAATGCAGGAAACTCTAGGACCTAATGCAAATCTTAAACAAAGCTAGAACCAAAGCAAACTCTAATAAAACTATCTAAATGTATGCATGAGACTCAATATTTGGACAAAAATGCAGTCCTAATCATGACAAAATATGAGTATATCAAGCCTCCACCACCAGCTCAGAGGAAACCTCCACCGGTCTTTGTTGAAGAAAATGACCGAGCAAATGCACATCAGTATAGAGTCGGGATCCAAGCACCACCTGTGCCAAAACAACAACTTCGAAGTTAAAGCTTCCCTGCTTAATATGGTGCAGAACTCCAAGTTTCACTGTTTGCCCGGAGAGGATCCTTTAGAGCACCTAGACCAATTTGATCTAGTTTGCGACCTGACCAAGATAAACGGGGTATCAGAAGACAGCCCCAAGCTCCGCTTGTTCCCATTCAGTCTTGGTGATAAAGCCCATCAATGGGAAAAGAATCTCCCGAGGGGATCTATACAAACGTGGGAACAATGCAAGCTCGCCTTCTTGTTGATAGTAGGAATTTTTCAATCCAAATGAGGTATCAATCCAAATGGAGAGATTCTAGACACTAGAACTATGAGGATTTATCTTAATTCAAGTCTAATAAGCAGATGAGTTGGTAACAAGGTGATCTAAAAATATAAAGCAAACAAAGACAAGCAGTAATTAAGAACAAGCAACAAGATAAACAAAACAGAGACTCAAATTCAAAAATAAGATAAAGCTAAACCTCTAGATGTGATCATTGATCAGGGTGCTTTCAATGCTTAATTCATGATGCTAAGCAAACAATGCAACACTTGCAATTCTTTAGTCTAGACTTCCAATTCAGATTAATTCATTCCCATGACAGAAATCACTTTGCAAATTACTTAATCAAGACTAATTCCCATTAGTGAATAAGCAATTAACAAGCATAAGGTTCCAAGTCTAATATGACCAAACAGTCTCTTTGTGCATCAACATAAGAGCTAAGAAAGACTGAATCTTATACAGAAAGATAAAGTAAGCATCACATGATCTCAAATTCCAATCAACTTAGAACTCTAATCTAGATTAATCCTCTCATGAAGGCATTAACCTCTACACTAATCCATTTTCAAACAAAATCATCATTTGTGAAATATGAATTAATGAGCATTAAGAAACAGTGCTAATATGTCATTCATGCATTTAACAATCATTCCCATGATGAAAAAGGCATAAACCCTTAAGTTAGCTCATTCAGGCATTTCATCAAACACCTTGTGGGTGGAGAAATGCCTAAGTTCTAGACCAGAGTGATTATCAAAGATCTAGGATTAAGAGCAGCTAACTAAGGAAAGGAAATGAGAATCTAAACCTAAATATCACAAATCAAACATCTAAGCACCCTAATCTACACACCTAGAAGCTTAAAAGAAGACTACCCACTAATCATGCTTAACACACCTAATCTTTTGCAAGAGGTGATGTTAAACATGATTAGAAGCAAAGATAAGAAGAGAAAATGATAAGAAACAACTTTAGATTGATTAAATCCTTGAGATATCTCTTAACAAAATCTGGGTTTTTACAAAAGAGGCAAAGAGAAAAGAGAATAAAGCTTTTTTTTCTAATCATTAATGTCTCAAAACTATTTATACTAAGGGTTTTCTTAATGGTCCAACCTTTAACAACCAGGATATTGGCCCAAAAAGACTGAAAAACTCGGACTGGAACAAGGTCCTATTGACATGCCACAAGTCGATATTTAGGTCGATGCGTTTCAAAGAGTTTCTTAACAAGAATATCGACCAAACACTTGGTCGATAGTTTGGTCGATATTATTTCGGCGAGTCTGGCTGAGAACATATCGACATGCTCCACCTCGATATTCTGGTCGATATTATTTCGGCGTCCCAGGTAGAAAATATCGACCACCTCTCATCTGGATGCTTCTGGTCGATATGAATGCAAACCGTCTGAACCAAAACCTTCATTACTCCCAGCTCAGTTGTCCGAACCTCGTTCTGTCAACTCTGTGAGCCAGATGGCTGTGTCAGCTATAACTTTGATGAAGGGTCCAAGTCCAGCAGACGTCGGCAAGGGCTCCGTTTCACCGGTTCTTTGAGGCGCGTCGTTTTGGTCCTTTAGCGGCTGCGAGAGATGGGGTCCTTCTGATTGGCGTAACTTTCAGCTCCAACCTCAAAATTGAGTGATCGCAAGCGTTCTGGAAACTAGACGCAACCCTCTGGAATCTTGAAGAAGACACCGGAGGCTGAATCGCAATAAAAGTTCTCCTTATGAGGTCATGAAGTAGAGGGATTGTCGGCTTCTATCCACTTGTCCGGTTCTGATGCATTCACACGAGGGTCTATCCACGGCTTCTGTCCCAAATGCTCCCTTTTTTCTCCAAATGACCTGTAAACACTCCAAAATGCAAGAATCTATAGGATCTAATGCATTTCCTATCCTAAACCAACTATAATGACAAAAGCATTGAAAACTACCTAAATGTATGCATTAGACTCAATATTTGGACCAAAAATGCAATCCTAAATGATGCAAATTATGAATATATCAACTCCCCCACACTTGTCCTTTTCTTGCCCTCAAGCAAAAAGAACAAATGAGAGAGAGAGATTGAATGCATTGGGAGCTCATATTTCCTTTTGAGAGAAGTGACCACTAAGAGAATTCAAGTTCATGCTCAATATGCAATGCAAGACCATACTCAGATATAACAACACAACAAGAAATCTCCACAAGTTCTCTTATTCCTCAAGTATTTGACATTCATTAAGCTTTTAACCAAGTGAATCAAATGATGCAATGTCTAAACAAGCTGGTTTGGCTAGGGTGAGGTTATGAGACTAAAATGATCTCATCAGCGCCTGAGTGGGTTCAATGCAGCAAGGGATCTCTCTATGAATGACCAAACTTTGGCAGAATGCTAAAGGTAAAAGGCAACCTATGCATACGAGGGCAAGAACTCATCCCACCCCACACTCTACTCAAAGTTTCCTGACTTGCTTACTTTTCACACTCTTTCCTCTCTCACTAGGGGATTCACTTTTTCTTTCCATGCACAAGTCTTGGAGTTCAAACTTTCATAGCTCTTTTTCACTTTCTTTTGTAACCTCTAGCCTCTTTTTTCTTTCTTTTTAAAACATTTGAGCTCTTTGGCTCCTTTTCTTTTCTTTTCACTTAGAGGCTAGACTCTTTCATTTCAAAACACTAGAGCTCACTTTTTTTGACTCAAAACTCCATGACTGATTTCTTTTCTTTTTCTTTTTTTTTTTTTGAATAATATGTTAAATTATATTCAAAAAAGAAAGACTTTTTACATGGACTTTTAATGATAAAAGTTCGACTGTTTTAATGGCATAAAATTTCTAACTTATCTAAGGAGCTTTTGTGGCAAACCACACTCTTACACCATCTGCAAACTGATGTTTTCCTTGCAATCTGATTGTGCTGAGCCTGTTTCTCATAATGACATCCATTGTTTTCAGAAGTTGTTCATTCATACAGTGGTCCTCTCCATGTCTTCGCCGATTTCTCTCCCTCCAGATTGAATGTATTGCCATCTGAAATGCATACTTCACAATGAATGATCGTAAATCCTTTGTCCCCATCGTCATCAGGATGGCGAGAATACTTTATCAATTGCTCGTATAGTTGGTGCCCTGAATTCCCTTTAGCAGCTTCTCCCATATCAGGCTCGTAAAAGGACAGCTAAAGAATAGGTGCTCGCGAGTTTCTCTTGGTTCCGTGCAGAAAGAGCATCACAGATTTACATTAATGTTCCATCTCTCCATTCTTTCCCCTGTTTCTAGTTTGTTACGAGCTGCAAGCCAAGTCACAAAAGCATACTTTGGCGTTGTAAACTGGAACCAGATAGCTTTGTGAGCTTCCCATTCAGGATTTGGAGACCTCAAGTTCCCCAGAGTATCTTTGGTGAGGAATCGACTAGTGTAAAGACCGGTTTTGTTCTTCCAGAGTGCAACATCCTCCACATCCACCACTCTATTTCTCTGGGCTTCAACAAGCTCATCTTCGACCTGTCTCAGAAGTGGGTATCGGTGTCTTCTGGTTGTAGGTCTGTCTAATATACTGCCCAAAGTGACATTCAGAGATACGCCCAGGTCTATGCATCCTCGCGAGCCAAATATATCAAAGAGACAACCCATTGAGCTCCACTCGTCAAACCAGAATGAAATAGAGTATCCATTTTTCAACTTCCATTTATGCAGATTTTTTGCCACAGCTCTATATTTCAGTAGTTTCTTCCATATCCATGATCCCCTCACAGAATTCTCCATTACTAACCAGAAAGAGCCCATTCTTATTAAATGTTGCTTGACCCAGTCCACCCATAATGTACCGACTCAAGATATGCTTATTGGACTCTATGTATTAACGAGCGGTACTCGTCGAGGTATTTTTGCAAACATATATAATCCATGGAATCGAAAAAACTATCAAAATGAAATAATTTACGAAACAAACAATAAGTATATGAAAGAACCCTTTTTTTGCAATTCTTATGATGCAATTGGAGCTTATCGGCAGAAAATAATCAATTCAGATAGTCCTTTGTGGCTTCGGTGGCAATTAGATCAACGCGTTATTGCTTCAAGAGAAGTTCCTATCGAAGTTCACTATGAATCTTTTGGTAACTATCATGAGATTTATGCACACTATCCAATAGTAAGAAGTGTAAAAAAGAAACTTTTTGTATATATATTCGAACCACAGTTGGTCATATTTCTTTTTATCGAGAAATCGAGGAAGCTATACAAGGTTTTTCTCAAGCCTGTTCATATGATACCTAAAATAAAAAAAAGTAATTCTCGGACACCCGTGTGAATTCGATTGCTTGAACAAAAGCCTCCAAATAATTTTGAGAACACTGACCTTATTAGCCACCTCCAATGATTTTAGTCCATGTCCTCCTTCTCTCTTTGGAGTAGTAACCACCGACCAAGCAACTTTTGTTTTTCTCGAGTTTAAAGCTGGCCCTGACCATAAGAAGGCTGAACACAGCTTGTCTATCTCCTGTATACACGACTTTGGATGCCTAAATGCTGATATCCAGAAATTTGTGAGGCTAAAAACAACTGAGTTCAGAAGCTGAAGCCTGCCACCAAATGATAAGGTCTCGCAGACCAAGAGGTGATCTGAGACCTGATCTTTTTTATAAGCGGTAAGTAATCAGCTGATGTCATTCTCCTTGTTAGAAGCGGGAGCCCAAGGTATCGCACTGGGAGATTTCCTGACTCAAACGGAAACTGTTCAAGAATAGCTTCCTTTTCTACAGTCTCAATACCAGCCATGTAGATGGTTGATTTCTCCAAGCTAATATGCAAACCAGAGTGGGTACAAAATCATCAAAAACCTCCAAAACACCCTCCACCGATCTTTTATTCCCATCCACAAACACCATTAGATCATCAGCGAAACATAAGTGGGTAAGGTTTAGCTCTTGACAAGTAGGATGATAACCAAACTTTTCTTCCAAAGCTGCTTTGTCCAGTTTTTTTGACAGAACATTCATACATATAACAAAGAGGTATGGTGAGAGAGAGCACCCCTGCCTAAGTCCTCTTTTGCTTCCAAAATACCCAGCAAGTTCACCATTTACTTGTACTGAAAAGGAGGCAGTGGAGATACATAAATCGATCCAGTGAACATATTTTTCTGGGATGATCAAATCCTTGAGTGTGTTCAGCACAAACCTCCATTGAACTGAATCAAAAGCTTTGGATATGTCTATTTTCATAGCACACCTTGGAGTAATGGTTTCTTTATCATAATCCTTGACCAGCTCAGTGGCAAGGAGTAGATTTTCCATTAACAGACGATCTTTGACAAATGCTGATTGATTAGGGGCGATGAACTTCGGAAGCACAACTTTCAGCCTATTTGCAAGAATCTTTGATATGATCTTGTAGATTACATTACAACATGAGATTGGTCTGTAATCTTTCATAGTCTTAGCCTCCTTCTTCTTTGGTATCAATGCTAATATCGTCGAATTTGCACCCTTGGGAAGAAAACCAAGCTTAAAAAAGGATTGAACCGCTACCACCAAATCCTTTCCCACTATAGGCCAAGTTTCTTTGAAAATTCTTGGGTATAACCATCAGGGCCTGGTGATTTTTCCTTTGGCATTTTGAACAAGACAGTTTTAACATCTTCATCAGACACTTCCTGGAGAAGTAATTGGTGATCCTCATCACTGCACCGAAACTCAAGCAGCTCTCTCAGCTCCTCTACTGTCCACGGTTGAAACCCATTTGGCATCTGACTCATAAATTCATAGAAATGGCGCTCTGCTTCACTCTTAATACCCTCGGCATCAGAGACTATAGATCCATCCGGGCAATTAATTTCTCTGATATTGTTCCTTGTTTCTCTTATCTTTGCTGCCAAGTAAAAAACCTTATTGTTTTGATCCCCCACTTTTAACCAGAACAACTTGGCCTTCTGTCGCAAATACTTTTCCTCAATTTCTGCCAATCTACTCCACTTTTCATAGGCGCTGCGTTCAGCTTCTATAGCTCCTGTAGTTGGATGAAGCATCGTTTCCTGCTGGTATTCACAAAGGAGCTTGTAAGCTTCTTTTGTCCTTTTAGTGATATCAATAAGCATTTGTTTTCCCATACTCCTGATTTTTGGTTTAAGATCCTTCAGCTTTTTAGTGAATCGATGAAGCGCAGAAGTGGAGTGGTAAAGAGGAGGCGACGAGCTCCACTCCTCCTGAATCTGGTCCCTAAACCCTGGGAAAGAACTGATGGCGTTTGTAAACTTGAAAGGCCTTCTAACCTTTACCTCTGCTTCCTTTATATAGAGTCTGCATCTAGTGTGATCAGAGCATCCACCCGATTCAAAAACACAATATGATTGTGTAAATCGTGATATCCATGCTTGGTTTACTAACACTCTGTCAAGTTTTTTGCTTATCACTCCTTCCACTCGCTTATTACACCAAGTAAACTTGGGGCCATGGTAGCTCAAATCTATAAGTTCACAATAACTTACTAGATCTTGGAAATCCCTCATACCAGCAGGAATTGTTGGAGAAGTATCGAATAAAGAGTGCTCAGCCCCCTCAAGAATCTCATTAAAGTCTCCGCAAATCAGCCAACCTTTGCCTTGGAACATAGGAGAATCATGATGAATTTTTAAATCCTCCCATAACCTTTTCCTCTCTTCCACCGAATTTGAAGCATAGATAAAAGATATCAGCACTGGCTCCTCCATACCCTGTATCTGTATCGAACATGAGATCATTTGTTATGTTTTAAACAGAGGTGTCACGCAGACATTTTTGTTCCAAACGACCCATAGCCGGCCAAGCCTATGGTGCTCATAGCTAGTAATGCAGGACCAATCTCTAAACACTTCATCAACCACCTTTTTTGCCTTTGTTTCCTTAACCTTTGTTTCTATAAGACACCCAAAATCAAACCCTCGTTGCTTTATCCAATCCTTCACAACTGTATGCTTACTCCTTTTGTTCAATCCCCTCATATTCCAGAAGAAACCCAACATATTAATTTAATTTACGTGAGTGACCTTTGCCGTGAATGCCTCGAGTTTCCTTAGCATTCAACTGTACATCCTTTGTCATTGGTTTCTGGGCCTCTTTACTGGCAAGTCGGAGAGATTGCCTTGTCCCCGTCTCCAAAAGTTTTGGGATATCCGTGAGTTCTTTGCCCGAATCCAACTCAGTTGAAACAACCGCTACAGTCATGCTCTCTGTTTCATTCTGTTTCGAACTGATTTCCATTTCTCTCTCTTCCAAGTTCTCTTCTCTAATGTCCCCTGCTTCATCCTCCATACCACTAAGAGCCTCAAAACGAGAACTTAGAATACTCACCTCTCCATACTTGGAGTCTTTTGTCACCTTTGTAGGTGATTTTACCGGATTTGATGGTGTACTCCATTCTCCCTCTTTATCTTCCTCTCCCTTCTCCAGACTCTGTTCCACATTCTCATTAGTCCCCATCTGAACCTGTTCCAATCTCTCTATTTGTTCAGTTGATGTCGAGCTAGTGTTCTTCACCACTTTTTCAACCTAGATATGCCCTTTAGGAATATTTTTCTTTGGTGATCCACCCCCCACGCTAGGTTTATAAATGCATTTGTCTGTCTTGTGTCCCCATTTTCCGCATCCGTTACACTTTGATGGTAGCCAAGGATATTCATATTGAACCAGCACCTGTTCACCATTTTCCATATCAAAGGTATAGAATTTTGGGAGTTCCCTCGTCAAATCTGCCTCCACAAACACCTTAGCTTCTTCAAAGCTCTTACACAACTCTGTTTCAGGATGTAGACTCTTCGGTTCACCAATTGGGCTTGTCAAAAATGATAACCCTTTCCACGCAAACATAGAGCGGGGCACATTCTTGACCGTAACCCACAATGGAATAGATTGCAGCTCGGGCTGCACCTCTTCCGCAATAGGACTCCATTTTGAAACAACCATCGGCACATTGCACAAATTCCACATTCTCCTTTTTAGAACTCTGTTTCTGACCTCATCATCCTTAATTCTAAACTTCACTGTGGTTTTGTCTACAACAAAAACATCGATCTTCACAGATTTTTCCGAGAGGGGCCAGATCCTGTTTACAAGCACATGCATTTTTCCAATGTAAGGAGCTGTATCAAGAAACTTTCCAACCAGTAAAGTTTCCTATAGTGGCGGCGAGTTCTCCACAACTTCTTTTGGAACCTTGATAGTGGGCACTCCATTCACGTCATCAACTTTGTATTCATATCGATGCATTTTAGGATTTGTTTGCAACACCCCTGCCCACGATCCCGATTTCTTCTATTGCCCTGCAACACTTAATTCCTCTTTCTCAATCACGTGTTCGTTCAAAACCATATCTGCTTCCTTTGGTACGTCACTCTGTTTTCCATCACTTCCTCTCACTTCCCGATCCACAGGAGTTCCTCCCGGAGGTAGTTAGCCCTCTGTCAAAGCCACCGGAACTAATCTTTTCTTTTTCTATCCCCTAGTTCTAACCATTCTCCTTTTATTTCCACTCATCTCTCCTTTTTCCACTCACCAACAAGTATTCCCCCACACTTAGTTCTCGCCAAATCTCTCAGCTCCTTGATGATGGAACTTGACACTCAATGAGACTTTCCCTTGTCGCCCTAAACCTAACACTTTCTGCTAAGTTTGGTCCAAGGTGGCCTCTTAATCACACACAAACAATTGGCTTGAAAGAAGGATGGGTTCAGGGTGAGGAAAACTGATCTATTATGCAGATTCAGCTATTTGAGCTAAGGAAGAGGATGGTAAAAACAGGATTCTAGCTCAAATATGTATATTGGTATCCACAAGCTTATTCAAACAATACAGCAAATGATAGTTTCAAGTCAAGTTCAAGGTTTTCACTTATTAGAGTTGAGTTCAATTCAAACTTGCTTCTCTGATATATTCATAAATTACATCTTCTAGTGTACATATTTTAGTCCAAATCATGTCTTATCTCATGCATTTTAGGTCTTTAGGCATTGTTTTATAACTTAGGAGATTGCATTAGGTCCAAGAGAGTTTTTCATGGTTTGGAGTGTTAAACAGGTGCTTTTGGAGCCTATTTGGAGTGGAGGATGTGATTCAGATGAACAAATGGAGTTGAAATGATCAAAAATGGTGAAAAGGAGCAATTTTGGGTTTCTCGGCAAAATGCTGTACTGATGGCCGAAGATACTCGGCCAAAATCCCTCCCGCGGGTAGCTTTCTCGGCCAAAAACACGTACCGCGGTCAAGTCTCTCGGCCAAAAATCCCGGGTACAGATACATTTCCGAAATCGCGTCACCGGAAGCTCTTGCCGGGCGATTCAGCTTACAGAGTCTTCAGCAAAGTTGGAGATAATTGAGTCAAGAACCCACGACAGGTTGATTAAAGGCATTTGGAGCACTGAGCTGAAAGATACGGCACCGGAAGACAGACCTCTCTTGCATCCATTCCGGAGCAATCCGATACTCCTGAATGATCGCCTGTCCGGGGAACCTTCCGGTCCGATTCAGTTGTCGGGGGCTTCATCAAAGTTGGAGAAGATTGGATCATGGTTCCAGAGCAAGTGGAATCATGGAATTCGGACGCGTGAGAAGAAAGTTAAGCTCGTCGGAATAAACTCCTGTCTCGCTGCCATCTTGGACCGACCCGATGAACTCCGAAGAACGCGAAGGACGGCGCACTTCCAGGCCGATTCGGTTTACGAGGCCTTCATGAGAATCAGAGATATTTGAGTCTTCTTTCCAAAACGTCCAAGATCATTCAATTCGGATCTATGATAAAAAAAGTTAACGTTTCCAGAATGGACACATGTCTAGACGCCTCTCTCTGATCGTGTAAATGCACTGCGAAGATGAGCCCTCCAGGAAGCCTTCCACTTCCCAAGCGCCAAAGCTTTCTTCACCAAAGTTGGAGATATACGAGTCTTCTGTCCTCTGAAACATGAATCACACAATTCGGACCAGTATCCTGGAAGGTACGCCTCCCGGAATGCGAAGTGGTCCAAGCTGCTCTGAATGCTGGGAGATAGTCTTGCGACTTGGTTAACTCGCATGCCTGAACATGAATGCCTGGAAATTGATGCTTCGAGTTGAGAAGTGCGGGTAAGCTATCACTGGATAAGGTCTGAGGCTCCCGATCAAGAAAAATGCCAAGTCCACAATCATGCGACTTAGGCATGCGAGTTGGCCGCGCTTGAAACTAAGCCGCACGATCACTCGCAATCTACTCCGACTTGGGCATGCGGCTTGGGACTAAGGGATGACCAAGTCGCACATGTACATTCCCCAGAAACTGCCTTGGTCCTGCGAGTTGAAGAAGACGAAGATTAAGCCGCACAAAGACTCGCAAAACACACCTACTTAGGCGTGCGGCTAAAACCAAGCGATTTAAGTCTCACAAGACAAGTTCTTCACCTGTGCGACTTGGGCATGCGACCTGGGAGACACTGGACCAACCCGCACATTCCCCACTTTACCCACTATAGCCGGGTCAGGACCCGGTTTGTTCCGGGCTGACCCGGTTCATTAGCACTTAGTATATATAGCTTTTTGGAGAAAAACCCTAGACATCTTATCTTCTACTTAGTTTTCTCTCTAGTTTTCTTTCCTTTTTATTGTAAAAATGTTTTTGATTAAGAGAGATCTGAAGGGATTTGATCATTCCAAAGCTGTTTCTTATCATCTCATCATCTCATTTCTACTTCTAATCATGATTAACATCATCTCTTGCAAAAGATTAGATGTGTTCTTCATGATTAGTGAGTAGTCATCTTTTTAAACTTCTAGGTGTGTAGATTAGGGTTCTTAGATGTTTGATTTGTGATGTTTAGGGTTTAGATTCTCATTTCATTTCCTTAGTTAGCTGCTCCTAATGCCAGATTTCCTTGGGAAAGTGAAATCTGGGTTCATAGGCATTTCATGCACCAAAAGTGTTCGATGAAATGCCTGAAAGAGCTAACTTAAGGGTTTATGTTTTAAATGCCATGGGAATGTTTGTTTGAAGCATAAATGACATATTAGAACTGTTTCTTAATGCTCATTAGTTTATATTTCACAAATGAGAATTTGGTTTGAAAGTGGATTAGTGTAGAGATTAATGCCTTCATGAGAGGATTAGTCTAGATTAGAGTTCTAAGTTGAAATGTTTGAGATCATGTGATTGCTTTTTATGTCTTTCTGTATAAGATTCAGTCTTCTTGGTTGAGAGATTGTTTGGTCACCCTAATCAATGATCACATCTAGAGGTTTATCTTTCATCATTTGCTTTATCATCATTTTGTTTGCTTGCTTGTTTAGTAGTTCATTAATCATTTCTTGTTTGTTTCTTGTTTATGCTTTCTTGTTGCTGGTTTCACCAAACTCATCTTTTATTCAGCTTGACTTAAGAACTTGTCACATAAAATAGTGCCTAACTACCACACATATGGATTGACACCCGTTATACTAATTTGACAAGGGGATTGATAACCGTTATTTAGAGCCTTGAAAAACCTTAGTTATCAATTGGCGCCGTTGCCATATTGTGTGGGGATTGTTAGCATAAGTTTCTGATATAGTTTTTGAGATCAAGTTTATTTTTTTTTACTGATCACCCTTCAAGCTCTGTCTTTGTTTTCAGGTTTATGATCACAAGAAGCCAGGCCAGAAGACAAAGAGAAAGAGTTGTTCACTTGGAGAGGTTAGGAATGAATCAGCAAGTTGGGAATGAGCATCAGGCACAAGAAGCTGATCACGGTCAAAGAGCTGGTAATAGGATTGGAATTCAGGCTCAACAGGCTCAGGTCCATCAGGGACACGCTCATGGTAACCAGAACCAAGACCTACCTCAAGTTAACAAGCCACAGCCCCACCCAAACCCACCCATACGTCATCAGCCTCCACCAGTCTTTATTGGTGAGAATGACCGAGCTTATGCACACCAGTATGGAGCAGGAATCAGGCCACCTCCTGTCCAAAACAACAACTTTGAGGTGAAGGCCTCTTTGATCAATATGGTTCAGAATCAGAAGTTCCATGGCTTACCTATAGAGGATCCCTTGGAGCATCTAGATCAGTTTGACAGAGTTTGTGATCTCACTAAGATCAATGGGGTATCTGAAGACAGCTTCAAACTGAGATTGTTGATATGTTCATAATTTGCATCATTTAGGTTGCATAATTCATTCCAAATCATGTTTTATTTCATGCATTTTAGGTCCTTAGGGTTTGTTTTAGAACTTAGGAGATGCATTAGGTCCCAATGAGTCTTTGCATGTTTTGAGTGTTTATCAGGTGTATTTGGAGCTATTTGGAATTGGAAAGATGAATCCAGGAAATGGAATGGTGGTCAAGGCTTGAAAAATGTTGAAATTGGGTCTTTGGAGGTTATCGGCCATTCTCGCGCACCAGGAAGGTTTTTCTCGGCCAAAACGCGTACCGCGGGTGGATTTTATCGGCCATTCTCACGTACCGCGAGTGGATTGTATCGGCCAAAATCTCCGGGTGCAGACACGTTTCTGAAATCGCCTGTCCGGGGAACCTTCCGGTTCGATTCAGTTGGCGGGTGCTTCATCAAAGTTGGAGAAGATTGGATCACGGTTCCACAGCAAGTGAAATCATGGAATTCGGACGCGTGAGCAGAGAGTTAAGCTCGTCGGAAGAAACCCCTGTCTCGCTTCTGTTTTGGACCAAGCCGATGAACTCTGAAGAATGCAAAGGACGGTGCACTTCCAGGCCGATTCAGTTTCCGGGGTCTTCATGAGAATCAGAGACATTTGAGTTCTCTTTCCCGAACGTCCAAGATCATTCAATTCGGAGCTATGAGCAGGAAGATACGGTCTCCGGAAAGGACACATGTCTAGACGCCTCTCTCTGATCGTGTAAATGCACTGCGAAGATGAGCCCTCCAGGAAGCCTTCCACTTCCCAATCACCGAAGCTTCCTTCACCAAAGTTGGAGATATATGAGTCTGCTGTCCTCTGAAACCGGGATTACTCAATTCGAACAAGTATCTTATGAGTTACACTCTCCGGAATTCGAAGTGGTCTAAACAGCCCTGAATGACGCGAGCTAAGTGAAACATGCCGCGATGGAATGCCACGGTCCACACTTGGCCGTGGCACTTAATTGAAATCCTTCGGCGATTGACACAATCTTCATGCCACGGTCTACATTTGACCGTGGCAAAGAGACATTTGGCTGGGAAGGACTTTACAAGCATTCAGCAATTGACACGGTTTGAATGCCACGGTCTAGGATTTGACCGTGGCAACTTTTACACACCTTCGGCGATTGACACGGTCTGAATGCCATGGTCTAGGGCTTGACCGTGGCAACTTTTCACAAACTTTTTGATAGACAAGACTTTTTTAGGGTCTCAGGGCTATCAATCCCCTTGTCAATGTAGCACAAAGAGGTTTATCAATCCAGATGTGGTGTTAGACACTAAGCTATATGATCAAGTTCTTAATTCAAGCAAACAAGAGTGGGTTTTGATTAATCTAAAGACAACTATAAACATAAACAGGATTAAAGACTAATGACAATGACTAATGATATGATGTGAATATGATATGATGGAGGCATGAGATTCTAGACATGATAGTTGGTCAGGGTGCTTTGGTGTTAAACTAGAAATGCTAATGACAATGATGAGACATGATTCAAGTGATTAAGAATTCTAATCTAGGTTAATCCTCTCATGAAAGTATTAACCCCTATACCAATCCATTTTTAAACCAAATTCCCATTTGTGAAATATGAATCAATATGCATTAATAAACAGTTCTCAATGATCATTCAAGGATTTAACAAATCATTCCCATGATGAAAAATTACTTAAAACTCTAACACAACTCTTTCAGGAACTTCATCAAACACTTTTGGTGCATGAAATTTCCAGAATCTAGATCTCAAGTGATTATCAAGGATCTAGCATAGAGAACAGTTGTTTAGAGAAATGAACCAATGAATCTAGCCCGAAGCACTCCTAATCTAACACTTTAGCACCCTAACCTACACAACTAGAACCTCATTAAGGTGACTACTCACTAATCATGATCAACACACTAAACCCTTTGCAAGATGTGTTGTTAATCATGATTAGAAGTTGATTCTGATGATAAGAAATGATGAACCAGATGGAAAGAAACTGCAAAATCGATTTAAACTCTCTAAAACAAAGTGTATTCAGTGGTTTTTCACAAAAAGGGGGAAAAAGACTAAAAGTAGATTAAGTCCTCCTCTACAAATTAGGTCTAAAAACATTATAAAGGGGGCTTGGGCGAACCGGGTCAACCCGGAACAAACCGGGTACTGACCCGGCCTTGATGGGCAAAGAAAGGTTTGCCACGGTCTGGTGTGTCCTTGGTGTGACCGTGGCATTCCTGACCGTGTCAAAGACTTCATTTGTGTTCTTGGTTCATTTTGATGCCACGGTCTGATCAAGCTTCATCTGGAACTCGTGGCAAGCTACCGTGTCAAACGCCGAAGATGTGTAAAGGTTGCCACGGTCAAGCGTCCAGACCGTGGCATTCAGACCGTGCCAAGAGCCGAAGGTATGTAAAGGTTGCCACGGTCAAACCCCCAGACCGTGGCATTTAGGCCGTGTCAATCGCCGAAGGTTGCAAGATTCTTCTCAGCCAAGTGTATGCTTGCCACAGTCAGGTGTAGACCGTGGCATGAAGATCGTGTCATTGGCCGAGGGTGCACAAAAGTTGCCACGGCCAAGTGTGGACCATGGCATTCTATCGCGGCATGCTTAACTTGGTCGCTTTGGGCTGTCTGGACCATCTCGCATTCCGGAAACTGAATCGGCCTGGAAGTGCACCGTCCTGCGCATCCTTCAGAACTGATCTGCTCGGTCCGGAACAGCTGCGAGACAGGGGTTCCTTCCGACGAGCTTAACTCTCTGCTCACGCGTCCGAATCCCACGATTCCAATTGCTATGAAACCGTGATCAAGTCTTCTCCAACTTCTATGAAGCACCCGCCGTCTGAATCGGACCGGAAGGCTCCCCGGACAGGCGATTTCTGAGACTCGTTCACACCCGGAGATTTTGGCCGATACACTTCATTCGCGGTACATGGAAATGGCCGGTAAAGCTTCCCGCGGTACATGAAAATGGCCGGTAAAACCTTCCTGGCCAGCGAGAATGGCCGATAAAACCTTCCTGGCCAGCGAGAATGGCCGATAATCTCCCAAGACCCAATTTTTCCACTTTTTCAAGCTTTGCTCACCATTCCACCTCCTGGATTCATCTTTTCAGCTCCACATTCACCTGATAGACACTCAAAACATGCAATAGACTGATTGGGACCTAATGCATCTCCTAAGTTCTAAAACAAACCCTAAGGACCTAAAATGCATGAAATAAAACATGATTTGGAATGATTTATGCAACCTAAATGATGCAAATTATGAACATATCAACTCCCCCACACTTGTCCTTTGCTTGTCCTCAAGCAAAAAGAGCAAATGAGAGAAAGAGGTTGTATGCAACGGGAGTTCACATTTTCATTTTGAGAGAAGTGATCACAATGAGAACTCAAGTTCATGCTCAATTATGCAATGCAAAGTCATACTCAGATATATATCAACTCAGCAAGGAATCTCCACAAGTTCTTCTCTCTCTCAACTCTTTCACATTCATTAAGCTTTTATCAGGTGGATCTCATGATGCAAGGTTTAAACAAGCTGGCTTGGCTAGGGAGAGGCTATGAGATTAAAATGATCTCATCAGTGTTCAAGTGAGTTAAATGCAGCAAAGGGATCTCTCTATGAATGATCAAACTTTGGCAGAATGCTAAAGGTAAAAAGCAACCTATGCATACAAGGGCAAAGACTCATCACACCCCACCCTCTACTCAAAGCTTCCTCACTTGCTATTTTCACTCTCTCTTTTCCACTCATCTCACCTTTTTCCACTCACCAAAAGGTCTTTTCCCCCACACTTATTCCTCGCCAAAACTCTCAGTTCCTTGATGTTGGAACACAGCACTCAATGAGACCTGCCCTTGTCGCTCTAAACCTAACACTTTCTGCTAAGTTTGATCCAAGATGGCCTTTCAATTCACACACAAACATTGGCTTGAAAGAAGGATGGGTTCAAGGTATGGGAACTGATCCATGATGTGGATTCAGCTACTTGAGCTAAGGAAAAGAGTGGTAAAAACAGTGGTTCTAGCTCAAGTATGTATATTGGTATCCACAAGCTTTTTCAAACAATGCATCACAAGATATTTTCAAGTCAAGTTCAAGGTTCCCGTTTAATTAGAGTTGAGTTCAATTCAAACTTGGTTCTCAGATTCAAATCATTTCAGACTTTGCAAGCACAGAAAAAGATTCACAAGCATATTCAATTCAAGTTCTCAAAGTGATATACTCTCTAGAAAACCTATCATTACTCCCTGCAAGATGCAACCTATATGCAAATGTAATCTAGACTCAATCCTAAAAAATGAGAATGCAACTACATGATCATTTTTTTGGTTTTTATATGCACTTAGATGAGACTACATGAATATGCAACTAAAATGTGACTCAAGACTCAAAGTGTAAAATAAGAGAAGAGAAAACATGATTAGTAAAGGATGAAACTCCTCCCCCACACTTAAATAACACAGTCCCCTGTGTTATAAAAGCATGAGAAAGGAGTTTAAAACAAAGTAAACAAGTAGAATGCAAAAGAAAAAGAAAGATCTACATGCTATTTACAAGGTTTTGAGTGTTTACCTCAATCGCTGAGGTCTGATCCCAAGTAATGGGATGGATTGGAGGTTGAACATGATGGGGTGGAATATCTGGGTGGGCTGCTCTCAGGTGAGTCTGGTTGGAACGCTGTGGCCGGATTCACCCAATCTTCTTTTCCTGGTGGTAGCACAAGGTCATTGGCAGCTGAGCTTTCTCCCACCTCTTCTCTTGTATCTCGTTTGGGTGAGGTGGCTGGAGCTGTGAGCTTTTTAACCTTCTTCTTAAGCTGCCTAACACAGTCGACCAGCTTGTGGATCGTTTTGTCTTGCCATTTGCACCATTTCTGAAGGGTGTTAACTCTGGAATACAGCTTCCTTGTGTGATAGTCAGGCTCACCCCAAAAGTAAGGATCAAAGTGATACCTTCCTGCACCCATCCTTCTTTCAAAATCTCTTGGCCCCTCATTCTCACAACCAGCGGTCCTAGTTATGTCCTCCTCTTCAACTGGCTCTTTACCCTTAGAACTGATTGGCTTCTTACATTTGGGGATTGGAGGGTGAATGGCTGAGTTGTAGAGCTGATCTTTTAGGACAATAAAGGAGACATTGTGCCTTTCTGTGAGAGTGGTGATGGCTGGGTTTGGCAACAGAACATGAACTTTTTCATCTTGCAAGAGCTTGTACAAGAAGTGTACACCATTGCTTTCTTTTAGAAACCCAACCTTGGTGAGGGTAACTTCATCAATCAACCCAGGTCTGACTGCAACATTATCAAAGACAAAACCTCTTGCTTTCAGAATCCTTGTCACTAGCCATCCATTGTGCAACTTAGTGAGCTTCTTTCTTTTACCCTCACTCCAAGCAATGTCCTTGTAAATCAGCATTTGGCGTGCCAAGAATGCACCACTAGAAGGGATGTAATGTGGAAGGTGAAACTCTCTCTTGCTCTTCAAGTGACTGATGAGAGGATGAAGACCCATACCCAATAGCTCCATGTCGGCTAGATGCACCACTCCATCATTGTGCTTGGTAAAGAACATTTGGCAAAGCACCTTGTGAGCATAGCGGATTGCTGGGTTTCTTATCCATGAACTCTTGCATCTTCCTCCTCTGAAGCTCCCAAAAGCAATTGTATCCCACAAGTCAGTGATCATGTGATCAGGGTATGTGAACTTCACTGTCTCTTCTTGTGCAGGTCTTGTAAAAGCAAAGATCTCATCAAGTTCTTTGAAGCTTACATGGTGTTGTGCACCATCTATTGTGAATTCTATGTGCCCAAGACCATTGCCCTCTTTGATTCTTGCATCTCTTGGGCCATATCCACAAACTTGAAGGGATGCAAGAAATTCTTGTGTAACATCATCATGAGCCACATCTCTAATCTCAAAGAATCCACCAAACCCCATGTTGTTGAAAATGAGCTGAACTTCTTCAAGAATACCCATCTTCCTCAGCAGCTCCATATCAGGGAACTTGGTTTGCTGCACTTTTGCATCTCTGAACATGTCAAAGTAGTCATCAAAAGTTGGCTCTCTTTCCTCAGAACCTGGCTTTGCTTTCTTGGCCCGCTTCAATGCTGTTTCAGGGTCACTCTCTGTTCCTTCTTCATCCTCAGCCACAACCACCTCTTTTCCTGCTCCGTGAACGACTTCAACCAATGCCAGCTCTGTACCAGGAGTTTTTGAAGTGGAGGCCTTTGTTTTCTTTGGTGCAGCAATCTTCTTTGTTTTCTTCTCAGCTGAATCCTTTGGCTTTCTCCTCCTTTTCTGTTTCTCGAAAACTTTGTGCCCAAAAGGCAAAATCTGCTCCGCTGATTTCTCTTTTTTAGATTTCTCCATGGCTGCTTGTCTTTTTGTTCCTCCCATCCTGCATTTCCTCAAACCATTGTAAGCACCAAAGCAAGAGAACAACAAAAGTTTTTCAAAAATTCACCAAGTTCATGAGCAGCATCAATCGATTTTTCTTTAAAAGAAGGTATTGCAATCTGATTAAAAACTCATTAAACTCAAGGCAATGGCAAGAAGCAATGCACACAAATAGTTCAGCTTGAAACACAATTTCTTAAAAAAATCTATTCACATGGTGATTTTCAAGAAAATTTCTCAAAAATTCCAAGAACAGGTCATTCTCAAGCAAGATTCATGAAATCCCTATCCATTCTACTTGCACAACACTCACAAAATGATTCCAAGGTATCAAGAAACCCATTAAAATCGATTCCATTTGTTTTTCTCTGTTCATGAACAGTACTCTAAAGCATGGAAAAGGTGAGTTTTAACAGCTTAAATACCTTGGAATCTTCAAGTTTCGAGTGTAAAACGGATGTGCAACAAGAAACTAGACAGGAATACGAGTTCAATGCAGTTGGAATCACTCAATTTGATGCAGCAACGAGAGAGATATGAAAGTTTAGAGTTCAAGAATGGAGAAGAGAGAGCAAACTCGCGATGAAGAAGAAAGAGTGGTGGGGAACAGCTGGCCTGGCGCGTCTGTTGACCGGTCAACGTCCGTACGGTCAACTGGAATTCAAATTTTGGATCGCGCCTCTTTGACCGTGTCACATGCCCGTGTCTACCACTCGAGGATGCTGCCTCTTTGCCGCGGTCTCGACTTGGTCGTGTCTTCAGGCCGTGGCAAACCCCGAGCATTGTCCTTCTTCTTTCTTCCTGCCACGGTATGATTGTGTCCCCGTGGCAAACCCCTCGTGGCTGTGCTCACTCTTCAGTCAAACCCTCAAAAACTTTGCCACGGTCAGGCTTTTAGCCCGTGTCTTGTAGACCGTGGCAAACAACGAACCTTGGCCGCTTCACTTTTGCTTTGCCACGGCCTAGTCTTTATCCCGTGGCACTCCTCTCGTGGCAACCTAATCGTGGCATTGTCCGAATGTTGCCTGGTCCCCTTTTGTTCTTGCCTCGGCCTTGGTGTGTCTCGTGTCATTCCCACCGTGGCAATCACCGAACGTTTGTGATTTTTGTGTACTTTGCCACGGCCTGACTCCTTCCCGTGGCAACCCCAACCGTGGCATTGTCCGAGCCTAGTCCTTTCTTCTTTTCTCTTTTGCCACGGCCGCTTAGGTTCCATGTTACAAGGCCGTGGCATTCACCGAACACATGCCTCCTTTTTGCCACGGTCTGGCCTTGAGACCGTGATTATCTCCCCGTGGCAGCACAAAGAGACTTGCCATGCCTTGTTTTTGACCGTGGCCGGCCCCCATGTCAAAGGCCGAGCACAAGCTTGTCTCCATTCCTTCATCTCTTTTCATTTTGCATTCACTTTCCAAAGGTTTAGACTCACACCCAACACCTGTAACACTCAACAGACCCATCAAAACATCCTAAATCATAAAAAAAAGAAAAGAATCAGAAGATCAAAAGCATATTTACAAAGGATAAGCTTGGGGTGTCTCCCAAGAGCACTTTGTTTAATGTCTCTAAGTTTGACTTTGGGAACCTGATTAACAGGCTGGTGGATCAAGAAGGGGAACTGATGTAGCTTCCTCCTTCCCTTGTGAAACTAAGTAATGCTTGATTCTCTGTCCATTCACCACAAATTCCTGACCATTCTTCCCTTCCAAGACAATGGCACCATAAGGCCTCACTTCAAGAACTTTGAAAGGTCCAGACCACCTAGACTTAAGCTTTCCTGGAAACAACTTAAGTCTGGAGTTGAAAAGCAAGACCAAATCACCAGACTTGAACTCCCTTTTTAGAATCTTCTGGTCATGCAGGTCCTTGGTCTTCTCCTTTTAGATTTTTGAGCTTTCAAAAGCTTCAAGCCTGATCTCCTCAAGTTCATGAAGTTGCATGATCCTTTTCTCTTGAGCTGTCTTGATATCAAAGTTTAGAAACTTCACAGCCCACATAGCTTTGTACTCCAACTCAACAGGAAGGTGGCAGCTCTTCCCATATAGCAAACTGAATGGTGATGTTCCAATTGGAGTTTTAAAGGCATTCCTGTAAGCCCATAATGCATCATCTAGCCTTTTGCTCCAATCTTTTCTGCTTGAGCTAACAGTCCTCTCAAGAATGGCCTTGATCTGTCTATTGGATACTTCAACCTGGCCACTAGTTTGAGGATGATATGGAGTAGCTATCTTGTGTTTAACTCCATGCTTTCTCAATAAACCTTCCAGAGTCTTGTTCAAAAAATGGGATCCTCCATCAGAGATGACAACCCTTGGAACTCCAAACCTTGGGAAGATGATGTTCTTGAACAGCCTCACTACAACCTTGGAATCATTGGTAGGGGAAGCAATGGCCTCAACCCATTTGGACACATAGTCCACAGCAACAAGTATGTATTGATTTCCATAGGATGAAATGAAAGGTCCCATAAAGTCAATCCCCCAGCAATCAAAGATCTCAACCTCTAGAATGGGGTTTTGAGGCATCTCACTTCTCTTAGATATGTTCCCATGCCTCTGACAGGCATCACATGCTGAAACCACCAACTGGGCATCTTTGAACATTGTAGGCCACCAAAACCCACTTTGAAGAACCTTTGCCACAGTTTTGAATGCCCCCATGTGACCTCCAAAAGCAGAACCATGACATTCTTGCAACACAGGTTGCATCTCCTCTTCAGCAAGACACCTTCTGTAAAGCTGATCCTTGTTCAGAACATAGAGGTAGGGCTCATCCCAATAGTATCTCTGGACATCTCTGAAGAACTTTTTCCTCTTGTAAGCATCCAATTCAGGAGGCTCCACCCCACATGCAAGATAGTTCACTATGTCTGCAAACCAAGGCATCCTCCTTTCTTGAGTGCTCTCTACTTCCTCAAATTCCAAGTAGGAATGGAGCACCATCAGAGACTCTTCAGGCAAAGCATCATCTATGGGGACTTTTTCTTCAATCCTCAGCCTTGAGAGATGGTCTGCAGCACCATTCTCAATCCCCTTTTTATCAAGCACCTCCATATCAAACTCTTGGAGCAATAAAACCCATCTCAACAGCCTTGGCTTGGCATCTTTCTTGGTCATCAAGTACCTGAGGGCTGCATGATCAGTATACACAATGGCCTTTGATCCCACCAGGTAGCTTCTGAACTTATCAAAGGCAAAAACTATTGCCAGCATTTCCTTTTCAGTTGTAGTATACTTTTCTTGGACAGAGTCAAGTGTTCTACTGGCATAGTAGATCACATGCAGCTTCTTGTCTTTCTTTTGTCCAAGTACTGCTCCAACAGCAAAGTCAGAAGCATCTGTCATGACCTCAAAAGGTAGAGACCAGTCTGGTGCCTGAACTATTGGTGCACTAACCAATGCCTCCTTGATCAACTTGAAGGCTTCTTCACATTCAGCATCAAAAATGAAATCTACTTCCTTACACAACAGTCTTGTTAAAGGCCTGGCAATCCTTGAGAAGTCCTTTATGAATCTTCTATAAAACCCTGCATGGCCCAGGAAGCTCCTTATCCCTTTAACTGAAGTGGGGGTTTGCAGATTCACCATCACCTCCACCTTTGCCTTATCAACCTCAATACCCTTTTCAGAGACCTTGTGCCCAAGGACTATTCCTTCTTGAACCATGAAATGACACTTCTCCCAGTTCAGCACCAAGTTGTGCTGCTCACATCTCTCCAACACCTGTGTCAAATTAGAGAGACAATCCGAGAAGGAGGAGCCATAGACACTAAAGTCATCCATGAACACCTCAACTTTCTCTTCAATAATGTCAGAGAAAATGTGCATCATACATCTTTGAAAAGTGGCTGGTGCATTACATAAACCGAAGGGCATTCTCCTATAAGCATAAGTGCCATAAGGGCATGCGAATGTTTTTTTCTCTTGATCTCTTGGATCTATGGGAATTTGAAAAAATCCAGAGTACCCATCGAGAAAACAAAAATAAGGATGATTAGCTAACCTTTCAAACATTTGATCAATGAATGGTAAAGGGAAATGATCTTTTCTAGAAGCAGAATTCAATTCCCTATAGTCAATGCACATGCGATGGCCAGTTATAGTTCTCTGAGCTATGAGTTCATCCTTATCGTTTTTCACCACTGTGATCCCACCTTTCTTGGGCACAACGTGAACAGGAGACACCCATCTTGAGTCAGAGATTGGGTAAATTATCCCTGCCTCAAGAAGCTTTAGTATCTCCTTCTTAACCACTTCCCTAAGGTTGGGGTTAAGTCTACGTTGGTGCTCAATAGAGGACATGGCTTGGTCCTCCAGGTGGATCCTGTGGGTGCATATTTCAGGAGAGATTCCTCTAATATCTGCCAAGGAATACCCTATGGCTCTCCTGAATTTCCTTATTTCACTAAGTAATGCACGTTCCTCATGCTCCAGCAAGTTATCATTTATGATCACGGGAAAAGTAGAGTTTAGGCCTAGGAATGCATACCTGAGCCCTGTTGGTAGAGGCTTTAGCTCAACAGAGGGTGCATCCGCCTCATTCCAGTCCTGGTCCAGGTTGCTTTGGCTGGTGACTGGTTCCTTGATAGCAAAGACTTCAGAACCACTTTGTTCCAGCTCCAAGAACCTTGTTTCAGGACCCAGCTCTCTTGCATTGTCCAGATACAGCTTATACCCTTCACTTGCTTCAGCCAAGAGCCCATTATCTCCTTGTTCTTGAGTTAGAGTAGCTTGAAGAGGATCCTCAGTGTTCAGTTCCTCAAGCAACTCATCAGCCAACTGGTCCATTGTCTCCACATAGAAACATTGACCTTCAATGGTGGGTTTCTTCATCATCTCATTCACATCAAACTTGAGCCTTTCAGACCCAAGTTGAAGCTCTATTATCCCACCTCTCACATCAATAATAGCTCCTGTTGTGGCTAAGAATGGCCTGCCCAAGATGAGAGGATCTACTGGTTCCTCATCCATTTCCAGCAAAACAAAATCTGTTGGAACCTCAAAACCACCTATCTTGACAGGTAGATCTTCCAACATACCAACAGGCAATCTAACTGATCTATCTGCAAGGATAAGAGAAATCTTTGAAGGTTTGAAAACTCTAAAGCCCAGCTTCTGTGCTATGGAGAATGGCATCAAGCTGACTGATGCTCCTAAATCACAAAGACATCCAGAGAATAGAAGAGGTCCAATGGCACAAGGGAGTGTGAAGCTCCCTGGATCAGTTAACTTCCTTGGAATGGACTTCTTCTGAATGATAGCACTGCATTCATGACTTAGTACTACCATGCCTTGAAGCTCTTTTGTCTTGTTCAGAATTGCATCCTTCAAGAACTTCCCCATCTTTGGCATCATTAGGAATGCATCAATGAGAGGCATTGTGAGTGGTGTCTCTTTGAGTGCCTTCTCAAATACAGCTCTTGCCTTGTTCACTAGTTGCTTCTTAAATCTCCCTGGAAATGGGAGCTTGGGTTGGTATGGAGGTGGTGGCACATACTTCTTCTCTGGTTCTGGTTCCTTTGCTACCTCTTTACCTTTTTCTGTCCTTGGTTTCTCAGCAACTTGATCATCCTTTAAGGCTGCCTCCCCCTCAGGTTGATCATTATCCTCAATGATCACTTTCTTGTTCTCAATACCAGGTAATTCCTTGCCACTCCTCAGTGTAATTGCTTTGGCATATTCCTTGGGGTTGGGTTCTGGTTTTCCAGGTAGGTGACCTTGGTTCCTTGAGCTTGATGCCTGGTTTTGCTTCAGTTCCTTGATTTCCTGCTGCATAGTCTGTTGACCCTGAAGTAGTTGTTGCAGAATACCAACCATATCTGTACCCATCTGTGGCTGCTGTTGGACCATTGGTGGCTGAAACTGTTGTTGAACCGGCGCCTGCTGTTGGAACTGTGGTGGACCAAACCCTGGTGGTGCCTTTGGCTGCTGTGAAGTGTAACCAGTGCCCTGAAATGGCTGCTGTTGCTGACCAAAACTCTGATTCTGACCAAATTGATTCTTGGGTTGGAATGACCCTTGAAAGTTGTTCTTGGGAACAAAGTTCTTTGGAGCTTGAGAATTGGGATAGACCTGGTCTTGTGGGTTAGCTACATTGGTGTTCCTGTAAGAGAGGTTTGGATTGGCGTTACCATACTGATATCTTTGGAACCTCTGATTCCCAATGTAGTTGAGCTCCTCTTGGGTAAGACCTTCTTCACTTATGTTCTCAAAAATTTGAGAAGGTTCCTCATACTCTCCAACAAAATGCATTGGCTTATGAGTGGTGAATTTCAGCTTGTCCAATTCACTCCTCAACTCCTTAACTTCTCTGGTGAGCCTCTGTTCTGAGCTTGAACCTTCAGACCTATTTGATCTGTCATAGTCTTCACCATAAGTGTCATTGCTCAATGCTAAGTTCTCCACTAGCTCTAAAGCAGCATGTATCTCTTTACCCAGAAAGTTCCCATTGGAAGCAGTATCCAGCTGGTTTCTAATCTTGGGAAGAGCTCCCCTATACAGTGTGCTGAGAAGAGAAGCCTCACTAAACCCATGGTGTGGGCATTGGTTTGTGTAGCTCCTGAATCTCTCATATGCTTCACCAAAACTTTCATTGCTGTGCTGAGTGAAGCTAGAGATTTGGTTCCTCAGTTTTGCAGTTCTTGAGGTGGAGAAGAACTTAGATAAGAAGGCTTGCTTGCATTGCTCCCAGGCTTGAATGGAGCCTCTTGGAAGATTCTTCTCCCATTGATGAGCTTTATCACCAAGACTGAATGGGAATAGTCTTAGCTTGAAGCTGTCTTCTGAAACTCCGTTTATCTTGGTCAGATCACACACCTTATCAAACTGGTCCAAGTGTTCCAAGGGATCTTCCATTGCTAACCCATGGAACTTTGAGTTCTGGACCATATTCAGCAATGATGCTTTCACTTCAAAGTTGTTGTTTTGCACAGGTGGTGCCTGAATACCAGCTCCATACTGATGAGCATTGGCCCTGTCATTCTCTCCAACATAGACTTGGGGTTGCTCATATCTTCTTTGCTGTGGTTGGAAAGGGTGGGGTTGGTGGTGCACCTGGTGTCTTTGCTGAACATTGGCCTGATGCCTCTGTTGATGAGCTTGAGCTTGTCCATGGTGGACATAAGCTTGTTGATGGTGCACCTGTTCCTGCTGAACATTACCCTGGTGAAGCCCTTGACCAACTCCAATACCAGCTCCATGACCTTGAGCCTGTTGCTCCTGAACTGGTTGTTCTATATCTACTACGTGATCTCCTTTTTCTGCCATCTCAGTCTGATCAATTTGTCTACCACGTCTGTCTCTTCTCCTCCGTGGTACCAAAAGGTTGATGTTGTCGTTTAGAGGAAAAGGAGGACCACAGCTTCTTGATCTAGACCTGGTGTTCATACACCTGAAATCACAAACAGAACTTGAAAGGAATCAGTAAAAACAAGAAAGTAAGCACTTGATCTCAAGAACAGATCAGAGCTTAATGCTAATCAAACCACAATTTGGCAACGGCGCCAATTGATAGACAAGACTTTTTTAGGGTCTCAGGGCTATCAATCCCCTTGTCAATGTAGCACAAAGAGGTTTATCAATCCAGATGTGGTGTTAGACACTAAGCTATATGATCAAGTTCTTAATTCAAGCAAACAAGAGTGGGTTTTGATTAATCTAAAGACAACTATAAACATAAACAGGATTAAAGACTAATGACAATGACAAATGATATGATGTGAATATGATATGATGGAGGCATGAGATTCTAGACATGATAGTTGGTCAGGGTGCTTTGGTGTTAAACTAGAAATGCTAATGACAATGATGAGACATGATTTAAGTGATTAAGAACTCTAATCTAGGTTAATCCTCTCATGAAAGTATTAACCCCTATACCAATCCATTTTCAAACCAAATTCCCATTTGTGAAATATGAATCAATATGCATTAATAAACAGTTCTCAATGATCATTCAAGCATTTAACAAATCATTCCCATGATGAAAAATTACTTAAACCTCTAACACAACTCTTTCAGGAATTTCATCAAACACTTTTGGTGCATGAAATTTCCAGAATCTAGATTTCAAGTGATTATCAAGGATCTAGCATAGAGAACAGTTGTTTAGAGAAATGAACCAATGAATCTAGCCCTAAGCACTCCTAATCTAACACTTTAGCACCCTAACCTACACATCTAGAACCTCATTAAGGTGACTACTCACTAATCATGATCAACACACTAAACCCTTTGCAAGATGTGTTGTTAATCATGATTAGAAGTTGATTCTGATGATAAGAAATGATGAACCAGATGGAAAGAAACTGCAATATCGATTTAAACTCTCTAAAACAAAGTGTATTCAGTGGTTTTTCACAAAAAGGGGGAAAAAGACTAAAAGTAGATTAAGTCCTCCTCTACAAATTAGGTCTAAAAACATTATAAAGGGGGCTTGGGCGAACCGGGTCAACCCGGAACAAACCGGGTACTGACCCGGCCTTGATGGGCAAAGAAAGGTTTGCCACGGTCTGGTGTGTCCTTGGTGTGACCGTGGCATTCCTGACCGTGTCAAAGACTTCATTTGTGTTCTTGGTTCATTTTGATGCCACGGTCTGATCAAGCTTCATCTGGAACTCGTGGCAAGCTACCGTGTCAAACGCCGAAGATGTGTAAAGGTTGCCACGGTCAAGCCTCCAGACCGTGGCATTCAAACCGTGCCAAGAGCCGAAGGTATGTAAAGGTTGCCACGGTCAAACCCCCAGACCGTGGCATTTAGGCCGTGTCAATCGCCGAAGGTTGCAAGATTCTTCTCAGCCAAGTGTATGCTTGCCACGGTCAGGTGTAGACCGTGGCATGAAGATCGTGTCATTGGCCGAGGGTGCACAAAAGTTACCACGGCCAAGTGTGGACCATGGCATTCTATCGCGGCATGCTTAACTTGGTCGCTTTGGGCTGTCTGGACCATCTCGCACTCCGGAGAGTGTAACTTCCTGGAGATTTGTCCGAATTGAGTGATTCTGGTTGCGGAAGACAGAGGACTCATTTATCTACAACTTTGGTGAAGGACATTTCGATGCTTGGGAAGTTTAAGTCTTCCTGGAGGGCACATCTTTGCAGTGCATTTACACGACCAGAGAGAGGCGTCTAGACATGTGTCCATTCCGGAGACCGTATCTTTCTGCTCAAAGCTCCGAATTGACTGATCTTGGATGTTCTGGAAAGAGGACTCAAATGTCTCTGATTCTCATTAAGGCCCCGGAAACTGAATCGGCCTGGAAGTGCACCGTCCTGCGCATCCTTCAGAACTGATCTGCTCGGTCCGGAACAGCTGCGAGACAGGGGTTCCTTCCGACGAGCTTAACTCTCTGCTCACGCGTTCGAATCCCACGATTCCAATTGCTATGAAACCGTGATCAAGTCTTCTCCAACTTCTATGAAGCACCCGCCGTCTGAATCGGACCGGAAGGCTCCCCGGACAGGCGATTTCTGAGACTCGTTCACACCCGGAGATTTTGGCCGATACACTTCATTCGCGGTACATGGAAATGGCCGGTAAAGCTTCCCTCGGTACATGAAAATGGCCGGTAAAACCTTCTTGGCCAGCGAGAATGGCCGATAAAACCTTCCTGGCCAGCGAGAATGGCCGATAATCTCCCAAGACCCAATTTTTCCACTTTTTCAAGCTTTGCTCACCATTCCACCTCCTGGATTCATCTTTTCAGCTCCACATTCACCTGATAGACACTCAAAACATGCAATAGACTGATTGGGACCTAATGCATCTCCTAAGTTCTAAAACAAACCCTAAGGACCTAAAATGCATGAAATAAAACATGATTTGGAATGATTTATGCAACCTAAATGATGCAAATTATGAACATATCACTTTTGGCGTTTGACACGACCACTTGCCACGGGTTTTGGACGAGACTTGCTAGACCGTGCCACCAAGATTCAACCAAGAACACGCGAACAAGACTTTGACACGGTCAAGTTGCCACGGCCTGACCAAGAACATGCTGGACCGTGGCAAACCCATCTTTTACCCACCAAGGCCGGGTCAGTACCCGGTTTGTTCCGGGTTGACCCGGTTCGACCAAGACATCTATAAATAGTTTTTAGACCTAATTTGGAGAGAACCTTTTATCCATTTTTAGTCTCTTTTCCCTTTTTGTGAAAGACCACTTGTTACACTTTGCTTTTGAGCTTAATATCTATTTGAAGAGTCTTTTTCATCTTGTTTTATCATTTCTTATCATCAAATCACACTTCTAATCATGATTAATAACACATCTTGCAAAGGATCTAGTTTGTTGATCATGATTAGTGAGTAATCTCATATTAAGGTCTTAGATATGTAGATTAGGGTGCTTAAGTGGTAGATTAGTGAGCTTAGGGGTTAGATCATGCATATTCCATTCTCTACAACCTTTTCTCTATGTTAGATCCATACAAATCATATGTGGTCTAGATTCTGGGCATTTCATGCACCAAAAGTGTTTGATGAAATGCCTGAACCAAGGTTGTTAGAGGTTTAAGTGTTATTCATCATGGGAATGATTGTCTATATGCTTAAATGACAGATTAAACTGATTCTTAATGCTTGTTAACTCATGTTTCACTGATGATGATTGGGTTAGAAACTGTTTTAGCATAGGAGTTAATACCTTCATGAGAGGATTAACTTAATTAAAGATGTTTATGTTGAATGGTTTGCTTGATCATATGATTCATTAGCTCATTAGTTTATCACTGAAGGCACCCTAATCCACTATCATGTCTAAGACCTTTCTCATCATCATACATACATTCTCATCACTTGTCATTTGTTTAGTTCTTTGTTTGATCACTTCTTTAGTCATTAATCTTGTTTTAAGTTTGTAGTTCTCATTAGTTAATCAAAACCACACTTGTTTGCTTGAACTAAGAATCTGATCACATAGCTTAGTGTCTAACACCACATTCTTGGATTGATAAACCCCTTGTACTACAAGACAGGGAATTGATAACCTCTACAAAGAGCCTTGAAAACTCTTAGCTATCAATTGGTTTGCTTGATCATATGATTCATTAGCTCATTAGTTTATCACTGAAGGCACCCTAATCCACTATCATGTCTAAGACCTTTCTCATCATCATACATACATTCTCATCACTTGTCATTTGTTTAGTTCTTTGTTTGATCACTTCTTTAGTCATTAATCTTGTTTTAAGTTTGTAGTTCTCATTAGTTAATCAAAACCACACTTGTTTGCTTGAATTAAGAATCTGATCACATAGCTTAGTGTCTAACACCACATTCTTGGATTGATAAACCCCTTGTACTACAAGACAGGGGGATTGATAACCTCTACAAAGAGCCTTGAAAACTCTTAGTTATCAATTGGTGCCGTTGCCAAATTGTGGTTTGTTTAGCATTAAGCTCTGATCTGTTCTTGAGATCAAGTGCTTATTTTCTTGTTTTTACTGATTACTTTCAAGTTCTGTTTGTGATTTCAGGTGTATGGACACCAGGTCTAGATCAAGAAGCTGTGGTCCACCTTTCCCTCTCAACGACAACATCAATCTTTTGGTACCAAGAAGGAGAAGGGACAGACGTGGAAGACAGGTTGATCAGGCTGATATGGAAGAACAAAGAGAGCACGTGGTAGATATAGAACCACCGGTTCAGGAGCAACAGGCTCAGGGTAATGGAGCTGGTAATGGAGTTGGTCAAGGGTTAAATCAGGGTAATGTTCATCAGGAACAGGTGCATCACCAACAAGCTTATGTCCACCAGGGACAAGCTCCAGCTCATCAGCAGAGGCATCAGGCCAATGCACAACAAAGACAACAGGTGCACCACCAACATCAACCTTTTCAACACCAGCAAAGAAGATATGAGCAACCACAAGTCTATGTTGGAGAGAATGAAAGGGCCAATGCTCATCAGTATGGAGCTGGAATTCAGGCACCACCTGTGCAAAACAACAACTTTGAAGTGAAGGCATCCTTATTGAATATGGTCCAGAACTCAAAGTTCCATGGATTAGCAATGGAAGATCCCTTGGAACACTGGGATCAATTTGATAAAGTGTGTGACCTGACAAAGATTAATGAGTTTCAGAAGACAGCTTCAAGCTAAGACTATTCCCATTCAGTCTTGGTGACAAAGCTCACCAATGGGAGAAGAATCTTCCAAGAGGCTCCATTCAAACCTGGGAGCAATGCAAGCAAGCCTTCCTGTCTAAGTTTTTCTCCACCTCCAGAACTGCTAAACTAAGGAATCAAATCTCTAGTTTCACTCAGCACAGCAATGAGAGTTTTGGTGAAGCATATGAGAGATTCAGGAGCTACACAAACCAATGCCCACACCATGGGTTTAGTGAGGCTTCTCTTCTCAGCACACTTTATAGAGGAGCTCTTCCCAAGGTTAGAAACCAGCTGGATACTGTTTCCAATGGGAACTTTCTGGGTAAGGAGATTCATGCTGCTTTAGAGCTAGTGGAGAACTTAGCACTGAGCAATGACACTTATGGTGAAGATGATAACACCGGATTTTTACCATTTTTATGGATCGTTTTAATATCTTATGCAGGTGTTTTAACTCTGTTTTCAATGGTTTTTAAGTGATATCTATGTTTTAGAGTTTTAAAAGACTTTTCAGGAAACTTGGACTAAAGATGTGCAATTTGGAACAAATGAGCAATTTTGGATAAATGCAGACCGTTAGAAGTATGGTACTCGATGGAGACCTTCTCACCGTCTGATCATCCCCAAAATATGAGACAACATAGAGGACACAACCAGATTTCTAATGAAATTGGTTTGGAGACAATCCAACGGTTAGATCTTCAGATATTCCCGATGCACTCAAGACTGAAAATGCAGTCTCGAAGGAGAGCATAGGCCGCGACCGCGGCCAGACCATGATTCCCCGCGGTCAGGACCACCGCGACCGCGGCCAGACAACGTTGACGTCCGAAAGTGACCTAATTCAAGCCCAAGTCCAGCCCAATACTCATTCTTCAAACCCTAGACGTTTCCAACGAATTAGAAGGCTATATATACTCGTTTGAGGTCATTCTAATGACCAAGCCGTGGAGAGAGAGCAGAGAAGAGCTGCATACCTCGGAGTTGCCGTCTTCGGGAGAAGAAGGAGTCGCCGAAGGAGCCACCATCGATCTCCATCTTCACCCTCGTTCATCGTTCTTTACCTTTCTCTTATTTAATTTCCAGCAAACTACAATACTTCTGTGATGTTTTTATACACTATGATTGAGTAATTCCCTTGTTGGGTTATAAGGGATTTTTCAAAGGGATTCATGGATTGATTTCTGGTTTGTTATATTAGGGTTTATCTTTAGAGTTCTTCGTCTAAATCTGCGTTTCGTTTATGTGGCTTTGATCGATAATCTAGCTACTGCGATTAGGTTGATTTACTCACCGAAAGTGTTGTTGAATCGATTAACCCTATATAGATGAACAAATTCTCTTAGACGGCGTGAGTCGATCTAAAGCGTTTTGTGAAATTATCAAACTAATTTATCTAGAAAACTTAGAGAACTGAATGGGAGTTTAGTAAATCTGAGTGAATTGATTTGTGATTAATACTACGTGAGTAGGTTAGTCTGAGTTTGATTTCAGGAACACATCTATAGAAAACTCTATATTTAATTCTCTTGTTAGCTAGTCTATGATTTCCCGGCGAATTCCCTAACGCCCAACACCTTCTCATATTGATTTAATCTTACTGTTTACTAGTTTTTAAGTTTATTATTTGCTATTTTCGTCACTGTTCACAACCCCCAAACAAACATCCATATTTTCATCTTAGCTCAGTCCTCATCTCAAGTAAACTCGTATTGTAGTTACTTGGTCTTCAGTGGATCGACCCCTAAGTACTACAACGTACATCTATGCGCTTGCAGAAAACTAGGGTTAAAACCTGAGCACATCAAGTTTTTGGCGCCGTTGCCGGGAACCTTTAACGTTGCCTACGAGTTTCAGATTAGAATCGAGTCTAAGGTACGTTCTCTTGTTCATTTTGAAAAAAAAAAAAAAATTCTAGTTATTATTTTATATAAAAAATATATATACATATAGAAATTAATATAAAAACGAAAAAGTATAAATATATATATATATAACTAAAAAAATATTTATTATTATATAAAATATATATATATCTATATATATAAATCTATATATTAACATTAAAAAAAAATTTTAAAAAATTATATATATATAAATATAAACTAAAAAACAAAATAAAATAAAAAACTAAAAACTAAAAACGAAAAAAAATATAAATATATATATGTACATAAATTAAATAATTAATTAATTAAAAAAAACACACACACATACATACACAAAAATTAGACTATGAGAATCCAATGTGGCATTGCAATGTATAGAAACGTCATGAATGAACACTTTATAAAAACACTCCGTATGCTTTCTATGAGAACCGTTTTCCCATTATTCTACAACCCATCAACGTAGACTATGAGATAAGTCCGAAGCTCATAAAATTGGTCAAGCAGAACCGGTTCCATGGCGATGCATCGGAGAATCCTATGGACCATCTCGAAGATTTTGAAGAAATCTGCAGTACTAAGCAATCGACCGGAGTTCCTGCAGATTTCATAAAGTGCAAGTTGTTTCCATTTTCTCTTTGTGATAAGGCACGTGCATGGTTTAAGTCTTTGTCTCCTGGTTCACTCGGATCATGGGACGAATGCAAGGCCACCTTCCTTAACAATTTCTACAACACCTCTAGATCAAACTTCTTTAGAGACAATATTTTTAGGTTCCAACAAAAAGGAGGCGAACCTTTTCATGAAGCTTGGGATCGTTATAAAGGCTACATTAGAGAATGTCCTCACCACGGTTTTACATAGACATGCGTCTTGAATACCTTCTACGAAGGTCTTGAATGGACATCTAAGGCGCCTCTAAATGTAGCAAGCGATGGAAACTTCATGACAAGGACTGTAGAAGAAGCTTACATCTTGATTAGTAATCTTGCTGCAAGCAGCAGAAACAATTGTCCTGATCAAGGAAGAATATCACGTTCTACTTCCCATGATCATAAGGAGATTGAAGAACTTAAAGCCATGGTGAAATTGTTTCTCCAAAACCAGCAGCGTTCTTTTAATGTCTGCGAAGCAGTTAATGCAGCTGAGATTAATCATCAACTTGGAGCACAAGATCACACCCATATGAATCTCCAATCTGCTCCAAAATCACCCCCAACCTCTCAAGACGACAAGCTCAAGCTTATGGTGCAACCACTTCTTATGAAGCTGCAAAGATTAGCAGACGATGTGGATATAAGAGTGGACTGCTTATACACTAACCTTAATGGTAAATTTGAAGCTCTTTCCACTCATGTTGATAGCATGGACGTGCAGCTATCACAAACAATAGATGGTTCATAAAGCACCGAAGCTATGGAGACACGAATCGCTGAGGTACATGAAGAAATCGCCCAAGACATCCGCAACCTTGAGCTTAAGTTAGACATCATGAATGATCACCTTAACAAGAACAATGAGGAGTCATTTCAGAAGTTCACTAACCTCTCAACTCATGTCAAGATGCTCTAGAAACAAATCGGACAAATTGGAGAAAGTGTGAAGAGACAAGATGGTCACCTTCCAGGAAAAACCGTAGACAATCCAATGTGGCGTTGCAATGTCATAAACACTGATGGTGAGAGAGAATTCACGCCTATTCCTAGCAATCAGGACACTGAAGTTGAATCTCCAGCATGTCCTGAAGAGTATGATGCAATAGGCAAAGTTCCACACCAAAGGAAGCTTCATAAGATAAACGATTCGGTGAAGTTTGTCTTCCCCTGCATAATTGAAGGTATGGAATTTTCTGACTCTCTATGTGACACAGGAGCGAATGTGAATGTGATGTCTAAAGAAATTGCAACCGAGATGGGGATATGTGATATCAAACCTCCTCACGGTAAGTTTGGAGACAATTCAAGCACGATTCCATATGGTTTCGTAACGGATTTGATGGTGCAAGTAGGAGGGTGTCTTGTTCCTGTTGATTTTCACATTCTTGAGATGGAAAATGACTCTCCCAGGGCGTTAATATTTGGAAGTTCATTCCTTGCAATAGTGGGGGCAGTTTTTGATTATCCCAACCGAAGAGTTTGTTTTTCTAAAGTCAAAAAGAGAATCTTCTATCCTGCAGTCTGTAGTGGTAGAAGCTCTTACTGTATAACCATCTACAAGGAAGAGAAGTTGATTCTAGACCCTGGAGATAACAAGGGAAGGTGCCAACACGTTTCTATACAAGCCCCGTTAGTCGAGCCTAAGGGAGTTGTCGAGTTGAGAAAATCAAAGCACAAAGCAAGGAAGTCTAAGCGCAAATCCAATAAATCTAAGGGCAAAGCTACCTCACCTGGTGCAAGCTCGACATCGACCTCTCAAGACCCTATTGGAGACGTGGAGAAAGATGGTAATGCTAAAGTAATCACCCCAGAGACACGTCCAGCCCCGCCTCCAAAAGCAAAACCTTCCGAGCTTCATTGGTTTATGCATATCGCGAATTACCTAGCAGCAGACGTCGAACCGCCACGATTCTTCGGCTACAACAAAAAGAAGTTCTTGCGTGATATAAAAAGGTACTTTTGGGATGAACCATATCTTTATAAGCAGTGTGCAGATAACTTGTTTCGCAGGTGCATCTCCGAAGAAGAAGTTCCAGAAATCCTTTTTCATTGTCACAGATCTAACTATGCTGAACACTTTGCTACTGATAAGACTGTAGCGAAGGTTTTACAAACTGATTATTGGTGGCCTACCATGTTCAAGGACGCCCATAAATTCGTATCTAAGTGTGATGGTTGTCAAAGACAAGGGAACATCAGCAAACGAAAAGAGATGCCACAAAACTTCATTCAAGAAGTCGAAGTTTTTGATGTTTGGGGAATCGACTTTATGGGTCCTTTTCCTTCGTCTTTTGGAAACAAGTACATCCTTGTTGCTGTTGACTACGTGTCTAAGTGGGTAGAAGCCATAGCCAGCCCCACAAATGACACAAAAGTAGTAATGAAGATGTTCAAGTCGACCATATTTCCAAGATTTGGTGTTCCGCGACTCGTCATCAGTGATGGTGGTTCTCACTTCATCAACAAAGTGTTTGAGAATCTATTGAAGAAAAATGGAGTGAAACATAAGGTAGCTACACCTTATCACCCACAGACAAGTGGCCAAGTGGAGGTATCAAACAGAGAACTCAAAAGAATTTTGGAAAAGACAATAGGACCGACAAGAAAAGATTGGTCAGCAAAGCTCGATGATGCTCTTTGGGCATATAGAACTGCGTTCAAAACCCCATTGGGTACTACACCTTTTCAACTTGTTTATGGTAAGGCTTGTCATCTTCCATGGGAGTTAGAGCTCAGAGCAGAATGGGCAAAAAGAAAGCTGAATTACGATATCCAGACGGCAAATGAGTTAGACGAGATTCGCCATAACGCCTATGAGAATTCTAAGATCTATAAGGAGAAGACGAAGGAGTTTTATGACAGGAAAATAGTTCATAAGACGTTCTCACCTAATGACCAGGTTCTACTTTATAACTCACGTCTAAAATTGTTTCCCGGAAAGCTTAAATCTCGATGGTCTGGACCTTTCAAGATCAAAGAAGTTTTACCCTATGGTGCTGTGGTTCTATGGAACCGTCAAGGAGGCGATTTCACTGTCAATGGACAACGTCTTAATCCATATCTTGTAGATATTCAAGAAGAAACAGAGGATCCAATCTCCTTAGCAGATGCGCATAATGCCTAAAAGACGACCAAGTCAAGCTAACGACTTAAAACAAGCACTTAGTGGGAGGCAACCCACTTGGTATTTTACTTATTTCCCTTTGATCTTTATTTTCTATTTTGTTGCATTTTTTTGTTTCATTTAATTTCAGGTTTTTACAAAGAAGAACGAATAAAAGACGAGAAGAAATCATAAACCGAAAACCGGCCATCACTCCGGCCCCGGTGAAACTTCGACCGACGGTGCAACCGCGACTCATTCTTCCGACAAGGTAAGTACATCTAAACACTTCAAATTTCTACTTCCTTATCCATCCTTTCTTATATTTCATCACACTGAGGACAGTGTGAAATAAGTCTGGGGGAGGATGTTCATCCGTTACTAACGAAATTTGATTTGTTTTGAGTTTGTTTTGGACATAAAAACTATTCAAAAAGTTTTCGAAAATTTTTTCAAAAATTTTTCAAAACGTTTTCAAACCAGGAACATAAATAAACAATACTATGATGATTTAGACCAGTGTGCTTCTACGCTATTTTCTCGTTTTTTGCTCTTTCTGTGATTTAGGCCTAGATTAGGCGGTAGCTAGAGTACTTACACTACGAACTCCCACCAGAGGACTTCTATTCATGGAGATTCTTTCTGACAGGATATACTAGCTCATTTTATTTGAACTTAATCTTGACTTAACTTTCTCATTAAAGCATTAGATCAGGGAAACGAATCATACATTCAGGACTCCTTTACCCTTTTACTACTCTTTGTTGATCCTGAATGGCTAGTTCACATTTAGCTAGTTCCCCACCGTAACCCAGCCTCTTTCAAACCACATGCACTCTTGTTTTTCATTTTCCTATATGCAGATATGTGCAAAAACGTCGGAGAGAAAGAGGATCAACGCGGTTTTCAGTCACTAAAGACAGAGACCTGCGATTTCATTGGAATGGTTCAATGATAACACCGGATTTTGACCATTTTTATGGATTATTTTAATATCTTTTACAGGTGTTTTTACTCCATTTTCAAAGGTTTTCAAAGGATTTCTATGTTTCCGGATTTTAAAAGACTTTTCAGGTAATTTTGGATAAAGAAGCATAAAATGGAACAAAAAGACTCTTTTGGATAAATGCAGACCGTCAGAACTCTCATGGAGAGACGAAGACCTTCTCACCGTCTGATCACCCTAAAAATTGGACAACTTATAGAAGAATCAACCAGCTTTCAAATGCACTTGGTTTGGAGACATTCCAACGGTTGGATCTCAAGATATTCCATTAGCCCCGAAGCCACGCGGAGTCGGCCAGCAGCTCACGCGACCACGGCCAACAAGCTATTTGTCGCGGCCAGAAGCTTCCCGACCGCGGCCAACAAGCCAATTGCCGCGGTAACAACACTCCCGACCGCGGCATTCAAGCTCCGACTTAAAGCCGACTTATCTGAAGCCCAAAGTCATTCCCAGCCTCAATTCCGGAACCCTAGAGACCATGGAGTATTGGGGACTATAAATACATGTCATTTAGGTCGTTTTTAGGAGAGCTTTTTGATACTTTACAGAAACCCTTTTCCTTTAGCCGTTTTTATGAGATTTTTGTAGAAGATTGTTCAAGTCCGAGTTCTTCAATAGAGAAGCTTTCTTTATCTATTTTCTTTACTGTTTTTCATTACTTTTATTAAAACCAATGATGATGTCGAACTCAGCCATGTCTGAGTAGATCCCGAGTTGGGCTTAGGGTTCCCGAAAGGGGCTCTCATAATCGATTAAGACATCTAGGTTTATAGATCTGGGATTTCGACCTGTTCTCCGTTTATTCTTGTTCTTATTGCACGTATGCTTGATTGATCACCTAGTATCTGATCTAGATAGTTAGTGTTGCGAAAGTTTTCATTAAGTATCAGCCTAGAATGAAACAGGCGATTTTTCCGTAGGAGTGGAAACCTACCTGCGGCGAGATCGTGAGTATTGACGAGTCTTATGCAGCTCTTGCGTTCTCTCCCTTCCAGGGCCAGAGTGGAAACCTACTGGTCAGGGTTGCGAGAAACAGTTGGTTATGATCACGACAGTGACGTAGTCATACCGCCGTACTCTAGCTCTAGAACCCATATATTGTTATCCGTCAATCCCAATCTATCTACCTTAATGTTAAAACCGATTATGATCCCTTAGAGTTCCCAAAAGCTCAGCGTTTTTAGCCATAGTTTACAATTTCCATCGATTTTTACTTGCTCTTTTAGACCTGCATTTTAATTTCCTTAGTTCGTTATTTACTTGCTTTATTTACCTTTCATGCGATATTTTACTTGCCTTATCTTTGTTTAGTTCGATATTTTACTTGTTCTACTGCCTTTCATTCGATTTCTTTACTTGCCTTTTAGGATAGATTTATTTGCTTTATTTACCTTTAGTTTAATTCAAGAAAAACAACCAACCTTTAAAACCAATTTAGTCTAGACATAAAGTTAAAAACCGTAGAAGAATACCAGGCACACAAATCTCTGTGGATTCGATCCCTAAATACTACAACAGATTAGCTGTGCACTTGCGGCTTTCTTTTGTTTTGTTAAGGGTAAAACTTGTTCCCTCACGTAGTTGACACACACACACCCCATCAAGTTTTTGGCGCCGTTGCCGGGGATTTGTTTCGCTGCCTTTTGCTATTTTTCTTGTTTTAACTTCGGTTCTAGACACCTGATCTCTAGTTCTTTCTTAAAGTTTTTCTGAACTATCTTTCCCTTCTTTTGTCTTTCTCTGAATTGCATGAATACCAGGCGTAGACCTGCAGGAGACATTCCAACTCTAGATGAGATAGACAGACACGAAAGAGAACTTCGAAGACTTAGACGAACGCAAGGAATGGCCAACGACGACCAGCCTGGAGATCCTATTAATCGAAATTTAAATATGGACCAAGAAGGGTCCGAACATGGAGAAAACGAAGAGAATGATCACATAGAAGGTGATCATGCTCGACAAGATGGAGAGGAGGATGAGGTTCTTCCAAGAAACCACCAGAACCGAGAGAGAGAAGGACGTGAAGACCTTGATCCACCCATCAATGTAGCCGATGGTGAAAACCCAGCAATGCAGCCGAATGAACGCATTCACCGCCCCATTCCGCCAGCAAATCAACACCGAAGACAAGCCAGGAACCATCGCATAGCTGATTTTGATGCACCTACTCAAAATTTTCAGAATCGATCTGCGATTCAAGTACCATTTCCAAACCGGAATGAGTTTGAAGTCAAGCCTCAAATCATCTCATTGGTGAAGCAAAACCAATTTCATGGAGTTCCTTCTGAGCACCCAATGGACCATATCGAGCTTTTTGAAGAAATTTGCAGCATGATGAGAACAAACCAAGTTCCACCTGACTATTTAAAGTGTAAGTTGTTCCCTTTTTCATTAGCAGATAAAGCTCACCGTTGGTTGAAGTCTTTGCCTGGAGGATCGATTACTAATTGGGTAGAATGTAGAACTGCTTTCTTGAACCACTTCTACACTAAGTCAAGGTCGAACAATTTGAGAACGAAGATCTCAACCTTTCAACAAGGGCCAACTGAATCTTTCTATGAAGCTTGGGAACGTTTTAAGGAGTATGAACGTGATTGCCCTCATCATGGATTTCATGGATCAAGCTTGCTGAGCACATTTTATCGAGGTTTGCAACCAAAATACAAACTTTCACTTGATACAGCTAGCAATGGAGATTTTGGGCAAAAGACGATAACTCAAGGAAGAGCCCTCATCGAAAATTTGGCTCAAGCCAATAGCAATGATTGTCCTGAATATGATCGATCGATGAAGCAAGCCGGAACAGACAACAAGGAGATAACCGAGTTGAAGAACATGGTGAGCCAGCTTCTGAGAAGCAACAATCGCCCAATCCATGCTTGTGAAACCAACAATGGCGCAGAAGAGGAAGGACCTAGTGATATCGATCACATTAATCAAGCATTTCAAGAAGAAGATGTGAACTACGTAGGAGCACTGGTGCCATACCAAAATCGCTCCAACAACAACTTCAACAACAACTTCCGGAATGAAAATTACAAAAATCTCTCTTACCACAATGATAACTAAGAGTTTTCAGGCTCTTAGAAGGGTTATCAATCCCCTTGTCAAAGTAGTATAAGGGGTGTCAAACCAAGCTTGTAAACGAGACACTAGCCTATGTCATTTGTTCACTTAAGTCAAGACAAGATGATAAAAGTTTGGTGACGATGATTATCAGGCAAATGAGCAATAAAGTTAAATAAAAACAGAGATTTAAACTAATCAAGATGCAAATAAAGTTAAATAAAAGTCGTTTCCAGCTTCAGTTCTTACGTATGCATGCCTCGATCTAACCATGCCAAGGTTTTGGCACGAGGTCTAGTCCAGAATACTTCCAAGATATGAGCCTCGACTTGAGTGACGCCAAGGTAAAGATACCGAGGCTTGTGAAAATACTTAGCGCGTATCGCAACTCTTTTAGGCTTGTATCGACCATGTCACCTTCCGGAAGCAGTAACTTTCAGCACACGACTCCAATTGCTCTGGGACCAGTTCCACAGTCAAGATGACTCAATAAGCTCGAACTTTGGTCAAGAAACCATCGGAGCTTGGGGAGTGGAAGGCTTCCTGGATTTAACATCTTTGTGCTGCATTGAAATCACCGGAAAATAGACTTCAAGACCGATGTGAACTCCGGAAACCCTATCTTCCAAACCTTTGCTCCGAATTGAGCGATTCTAAATGCTCTGAGAAGATCTTCCATGGTTCTCGAACTTTGGTGAAGACCGGGTAAGCTGATTCAGTCTGGAGGGGCTCCGTCCGCCATGATCTTTGAAGTTCACCGTTCAGTTCTCGGGTACGCGCAATGCTGGTGAATGCTTCGGAAGCCATATCTTTCTCTCCACTGGTCCGAATTGGATGATTCCAACTGTTATGGAATCTTTGCTTGATTATATCCAACTTTGGTGAAGACCCCGACAACTGATTCGGATCGGAAGGTTCCCCGGATTGCTGATCTCTGAATTGCGCGGGCAAGGACAACTTTTGGTCGTAAAAACCTTCCCGCGGTAAGAAAAATGGCCGAGGGCTGTGTACCGCGGTAAGCTTTTTGGTCGTAAAAATTCTTGCCTCGGTCAAAAACTTGTCCTGTGGTATTTTTGCACTCGATACTCGATTCTGGCCGATCGGTAAGGTTTTGGCCGGTAATGAGCGTCCGGTAAACATTTTGGCCGAGGTTTCCGACCAGCCGGTACGAGATTTGGCCGAGAAACTCCTCCAAGCGGTTTTCACCATTTTTGACCCTTTTCTTCACCGTTTTCTTTTCTGTTCCTCTTCTTAGGCTCCAATTGGTCTCCAAAGCTCCTGATAAAGACTTCAAAACATGCAAAACTCTTTGGGACCTAATGCAAGCCCTAAGTCCTATTTTAACGCCTAAAGACTCAATTTACATGAGAAAACACATGATGAGGACTCTATAATGCAATCTAAATGATGTAAAATATAGACATATCAACTCCCCCACACTTGTCCTTTGCTTGTGCTCAAGCAAAAAGAACAAATGAGAGAGAGAGGTTGTAATGCAGATGGAGCTCATATTTCCTTTCTAGAGAGAAGTGACCACAAGAGAACTCGGATTCATGCTCAAATATGCAATGCAAAGCTATACCCGGATATTTTCAAACTAAAACACGGAATCTCCACAAGTCATTATCACATTCAACTCTTTCACATTCATTAAGTTCGTAACTGGTGAATCAAATGATGCAATGTTCAAATAGGCTGGCTTGGCTAGGGTGAGGTCATGAGATAAAAATAATCTCATCAATATTCCGGTGGATGCAATGCAACAGGGGATCTCTCAATGAACAACTAAACTTCGGCAGAATGCTAATAGTAAAAGCAACCTATGCATACAAGGGCAAGACTCATTACACCCCACACTCCACTCAAAGCGTTTCTCACTTGCTCACCCTCTCAGAATCCTCACTCTTCACAATCGTTTTCTTTTCACTAGGGGACTCGCCGTTTTCTTTCATCTTCAAGTCTTGGTTTTCACTTATTCACACAGCTCTTTTCTTTCATTTTCATTTCAGAACACTTGAGCCTTTGGCTTCTTTTTCATTTCAGAGCTTATCTTTTCACATCCAAGACTTAATTCATTTTCATTCATTCCCCTAGCTATTTCCACTCTCACTTTTCCACTCAGCTCACCTTTTTCCACTCACCAACAAGTCTTTTCCCCCACACTTATTTCTCACCAATACTCTTGGTTCCTTGATGTTGGAACATATCACTCAATGAGCCTAGCCCTTGTCGCTCTAAACCTAACACTTTCTGCCAAGTTCAGTCCAAGGTGGCCTTGAAATTCACACACAAACATTGGCTCGAAAGAAAGATGGGTTCGAGGTGAGGGAACTGATCCATGATGCGGATTCAGCTACTTGAGCTAAGGAAGGAGGGTGGTAAAAACAACGATTCTAGCTCAAGTATGTATATCGGTATCCACAAGCCCATTCAAGCAATGCATCAAAAGATATTTACAATTCAAGTTCAGGGTTATCACTTAGCTAGAGTTGAGTGTAATTCAGACTTGCTTCTCAGATTCAAATCGTTTCAAGTTTTACAAGCACAGAATGAGTTTCACAAGCATATTTAGTTCAAGTTCTCAAGTGATTTACTCTCTAGGAAAAAATCTATCATTGCTCCTTGCACTGATGCAATCCTACATGATGCAACTAGACTCGATCTTAAAATGCGAGATGCAACTAGAATGATGTAATTTATCACATGTATTAAGCTAAATGAGACTCAAGAATGCAAAAGTCAAATAAGAACAAAGAAAACAAGATCAGAAAACACAAAGCTCCTCCCCCACACTTAGATAACACAGTCCCTTGTGTTATAAAAGCGTGTGAGAGAAGTGAAAAGACAAACTGAACGAATGCAAGATGATATATACAAGATGCATATGTACAAGGTTTGAAGTCGATACCTTAGTCGGAGAGGTCGGATCCCAAGTAGTGCGAGGGATTCGATGTTGAGCAGGATGGAGTGGGCTGACGTGGTGGGCTGCTTTCTGAGGGTTCAGGCAGGAAAGCCGTGGCTGGATCGATCCAGTCTTCTTTGCCTGGTGGAAACTCCGGGTTCCTCGCGTTTGAGCTTTCTCCAACTCCTTATTCTGTAATCGGTGCGGTTAAGGTCGCTGAGTTCTTATCCGGTGAGGATGGCCTCGTGAGCTGCTTTACCTTCTTCTTCAAATGCCTCACACAATCCACCAATGCGTGGATGGTTTTGTCTTGCCACTTACACCACTTTTGGAGGGTGTTCACTCGAGAATACAGCTTCTTGGTGTGGTATTCAGGCTCACCCCACACTTGCGGATCAAAGTGATAGTGGCCTGCTCCGATCCTTCTCTCATAGTGTCTCTGCTCCTCGTTATCACAATCTTCCGGGCCATTAGTGTTCTCGGGTTTGCTGGGTGCTGCCTTGGTGCATTTGCGTGTTGGTGGGTCGAGAGCTGGGTTATACAACTGGTCTTTGAGAACGTAGAATGAGACGTTACACTGCTTGTCGAGCATGGTGAGGCTTCGGTTAGGCAGTAGAACCTGCGTGCCGTCTCTATGCAGTAGGGTGAAGTTGTAAACCCATTTGTCCCCTGACTTGCCTCCGAAGAAACCACTTTTGCTTAGGTATAACTCATCAATGAGATTCGGCTTCTTTGGTGAATCAGGGAATATAAACCCTTGAGCCCTCAGGATCTTGGTGACTATCCAACCGTTCTGAAGTCTTCTTGCTCCTCGCTTCTTGCGGTCGCACCATACATTGTGCCGATAAGTGAGCATTTGAATGGCAAAGAATGCTCCCAATGATGGTACATGCAGAGGCCCTTGGAACTCTTTCTTGTTCTTTATTTGAGTGATGAACGGCTTCAGTCCGAGTCCCAATAGTTCAAGCTCGGCCGTGTGAATAACACCAGGGTTAAAGGTCGAGAAGAATGTTGATGCTAGGACGCGGTTTATGTATCTGATCGCAGGGTTCCTTATGCAGCTTGTCTTGCTCTTGCCTCCGAGGTAGGGTCCAAAAGATATCGTTTCCCACAAGGCGGCCAACTCATCAGGAGGGTACACAAACTTGTCAAGCGAGCTTCCATTCCTTTCAAACCCAAAGATTTCATCAAGCTCCTTGAAACTGACCTTGTAGTGCACACTATCCATTTCAAACTCAATGTGGCCGAATCCTTTGCCATGTAAACACTTTGGATCTCTCTTGGGGTAGATGATGCCTCCAAGGTTGCAAGAAACTGCTGTGTAATCCCTTCATAGGCAACATCGCTCATCTCAAAGAACTTTGCCAAGCCCATATTCTCAAAAATGAGGGTCACATCATCAAGTATCTAGAGTTTCTTCAGCAACTCCAAGTCAGGGAATCGACCTTGAGCCACTCTGATTGAGTTAAAGTGCTCCAAGTATTCCTCAGTGGTTGGGAAGTGCTCATCCTCGGGCTCGGCCTTTGGTTCTTTCTTGGACTTTTTGTCACCGTTGTCTACATAAGGGACTAAGGCTCCGGGCTCGTCGTCATCAGATCCCACAACTGCCTTCTTCCCGTTCCTCTTTGACTCGAGAGCTGGTGCCAGAGTGAGCTCAGTATTTCTTGCTCGTTTGGGGGTTGGCTCGTCATCGGGTCGCATCGAGAGTTTCTTGCTGGTCTCTCCACTACGTGGCACGGCAACGGCTTTACCCTTCAAAACTCTCTTCTGGCGCGCACTTCTGTTTGTCTCGTGGGTAGGAACGGTTCGGTCTCCGGTCATCTGCAAGGGAGATTCTCAAAGAAACCGTCAGAGCCAAGTATATCGTTAAGCACATGTATCTCAAGATTGGCAAGTACAAAACTTTTTCTCTAGCAGAACTGATATTCATAGCTTTTTCAAACATCAAGGAAAGTAAGAACAAGCCAGAACAACCGATTAGAGACAAGTTATCTAGACATTTCAGCTCAAACACACAAATCATCATTAAGACCGATTCCAAGCGCATTTTCTCAAGAATTTTAAAAAATCAAGAATAAGTGATTTTAAATGCAAAGACCGGTTTTTGTCGTGTGTTGTCTACCCTGGTGGAATTTACAAAATTGTTCCCAAAGGCCGATATACTCTAAAAGAATCGATTCCACATTTTACAAACATTTAAGCTCGCAAAGAATGAAGGAAAAAGATGAGTTCTTTAAGATGCAAATACCTTTGGGAATGCAAGATTTAAGCTGAACGAGATGCTTATGCAGAGTAGACAACACCCTAACGAGTCTATAACGCTTGGAATCACACAAAATGAACGAGAAATGAGTGAGTTGTGTTCGTGAAATGCAGAGAAAAGAGTCTAGAGGGCAAACTCTGCGTTTTGGCCAAGTATGGAGGTCGGTATGGGCTGGAGCGCGCTTTCCAGCTGGCATTTGGACTGTTGTGGGACTGGTCCCCCCTTCTGCTCCAGCTCCAGCCGTTGACCGCGCTAAAAACTACTTTGGCCGAGTGTTCAAATTCAAAATGCCGCGCAACCCTTCAAATGGACGCGGTATGGGGATGACGTGGGCTGTACGGACCAAGCCAAATTTTCTCGTGTTACTCTGAGCTGCCTCGACTTGTTCCACCCCGAGGGTACCAAGCCGAGTTGTCTGAGCCCATGCCAACGAGTAAATCCCCATAGCTTTCACGTCTTTTCTTTGGACCTCGCAAAGCCTCTTCTTCGTTCTAAGTGTTTCATGTGTTCTTGCTTTTGATCATTTCTTGAAACCGAGTGCCTAAGCACGCTCCACCACGAGGGCATCATGCCGAAGTCACTTGTTTTTAGCAAAGAACAAGTGAGGCTTGGGGGTTTAAACAGGCTGGCCTTGGTGTAAACTGGTCGCGGCCTCGGATCAAGGTTTTTGACCGTTTTAAGTGAACATCGCCCCTCGGTATACTTATACCGAGGTGTTTACACCGTGAGCCTCCCCCACACTTAGTTATTTTACCATAGCACTTCTCAGACACGACCATGATGAAACTAAGTCGAGGAATCTAGCTGAGGTTCTCAAGCTTTCACTCGGTAAAAGATGACCATGGTATGAATATACCGAGGGTCGATACCGAGGCTATGTATGCTCTTTGACTTAATTCATCAGGCCGTTCTTTTTCAAGCTTTCTCTCACTTTCACCCTCAAGGTTCACTGTCTAACTCCTGAAACACTTAACAAACCCTTCAAAAAAAGCTTCAAATAAAAAGAAAAAGAAGATGAAAAACGAAATATGTACATGGATAAGCTTGGGGTGTCTCCCAAGAGCACTTTGTTTAACGTCGCTAAGTTTGACTTTTCATACCTTTTCAGGCTGATTCCGGTTCAAGTAGAGGAACTGAGGTAGCTCCCTCCCTTATTTCTGATGCCAAGTAATGCTTTACCCTCTGGCCGTTTACCACAAAGCCTTGTCCATCTTTTCCTTTCAAAACCACGGCTCCATAGGGTCTTACTTCAAGAATCGTGAACGGACCGGACCACCTAGACCTCAGCTTCGCAGAGAACATCTTGAGTCTTGAGTTAAACAACAGAACTTGGTCCCCTTCTTTGAACTCTCTCTTGTGTATCTTCTTGTCATGGAGCGCCTTGGTTCTTTCTTTGTAGATCTTAGAGCTCTCGAAAGCATCTAACCGGATCTCCTCAAGCTCATGAAGCTGTAAAACCCTCTTCTCTTGTGCGGTCTTGATGTCAAAGTTCAGAAGTTTCACTGCCCACAAGGCTTTGTATTCCAACTCAACCGGTAGATGGCAGCTCTTCCCATAGAGCAACCTCCACTTGGCCGCTGGTTTGCGGATGATAAGGGGTGGCCACCTTGTGCTTTACTCCGTGCTTCTTCAAAAGACTCTCAAGAGTCTTGTTGATGAAATGGCTTCCCCCATCACTGATGACTACTCTTGGTACTTGATAGACAAGACTTTTTATGGTCTCAGGGCTATCAATCCCCTTGTCAATGTAGCACAAAGAGGTTTATCAATCCAAATGTGGTGTTAGACACTAAGCTATATGTTCAAGTTCTTAATTCAAGCAAACAAGAATAGGTTTTGATTAATCTAGAGACAACTATAAACATAAACAGGTTTAAAGACAAATGACAATGACAAATGATGTGAATATGATATGATGGAGGCATGAGATTCTAGACATGATAGTTGGTTAGGGTGCCTTGGTGTTAAACTAGAAATGCTAATGACAATGATGAGACATGATTCAAATGATTAAGAACTCTAATCTAGGTTAATCCTCTCATGAAGGTATTAACCCCTATACTAATCCATTTTCAAACCAAATTCCCATTTGTGAAACATGAATCAATATGCATTAACAAACAGCTCTTAATGATCATTCAAGCATTTAACAAATCATTCGCATGATGAAAAATTACTTAAACCTCTAACACAACTCTTTCAGGAATTTCATCAAACACTTTTGGTGCATGAAATTCCCAGAATCTAGATCTCAAGTGATTATCAAGGATCTAGCATAGAGAACAGCTGTTTAGAGAGATGAATCAATGAATCTAGCCCTAAGCACTCCTAATCTAACACTTTAGCACCCTAACCTACACATCTAGAACCTCATTAAGGTGACTACTCACTAATCATACTAATCTCTCTTAAACTTTTGCAAGTTGAGTAGATTAGCATGATTAATGATGAGAAATGGAGATGGAGATGATAGATTCAAAAGAAAACAGCTTTAAACACCCAGATCTCCTTAAACTCTCTTGATTAAACACTCAAATAAAGATATTTCTCTTCTTAATGGAGTCTTTTCACCAAAGAGGCAAGAGACAAAGGGAATAAAACTTAGTTCTCTCCCAAAAAACCCTAAAAAGTATTTATACTTCCTTAAAAACGAACCGGGTCAGCCCGGAACAAACCGGGTCCTGACCCGGCTTTAATGGATAAAGTGGGAATTACTGCGGGTCGGTCCAGTATGTCCCAGGTCGCACACCAAAGTCGCAGTAGATGAAGACTTGTCTTGTGAAGCCTGAATCGCCTTGTCTTAGCCGCACGCCTAAGTAGGAGTGTTTTGCGAGTGTTGCTGCGGCTTGGTCTCCTTCCTCTCCAACTCGCAGGGCTAAGGCGGTTTCTGGGGAATGTACAAACTGTGCGGGTTGGTCTCTATTGCACCTAGGTCGCAGGCTCAAGTCGGAGTGATTTGCGAGTGATCGTGCGGCATAGTTCCAGGCGCGGCTAACTCGCATGCCTAAGTCGCACGATTGTGGACTTAGCATTTCTCTTGCTCTTGAGCTTCAGACCTCTTCCAGTGATAGTTCACCCGCACATATCAACTCGCAGCATCAGCATTCAGGCGTTCATCTTCAGGCCTGCGGGTTAACCAAGTCGCAAGACCATCTCGCAGCATCCAGAGCAGCTTAGACCACTTCGCATTCCGGAGAGTGTAACTCCTATGAGAATTGTCCGAATTGAATGATTTCGGTTGCAGAAGACAGAGGACTCATCTATCTCCAACTTTGGTGAAGGAAGCTTCGGTGCTTGGGAAGTGTAAGGCTTCCTGGAGGGCACATCTTTGAAGTGCATGTACACGACCAGAGAGAGGCGTCTAGAGATGTGTCCATTCCGGAGACCATATCTTTGTGCTCATAGATCCGAATTGAATGCTCTTGGACGTTCTGGAAAGAAGACTCAAATGTCTCTGATTCTCATGAAGGACCCGGAAACTGAATCGGCCTGGAAGTGCACCGTCCTTCGCATCCTTCAGAACTGATCTGCTCGGTCCGGAATACCTGCGAGATAAGGGCTCCTTCCGACGAGCTTAACTCTCTGCTCACGCGTCCGAATTCCACGATTCCACTTGCTATGAGACCGTGATCCAATGCTCTCCAACTTCTATGAAGCACCCGCCATCTGAATCGGATCTATGAAGCACCCGCCATCTGAATCGGATCGGAAAGTTCCCCGGACAGGCGATTTCTGAGACATGTTTGCGGTACGTGTTTTGGTCGACAAAGTCCACCCGCGGTACGTGAAAATGGTCGACAAAACCTTCCTGGCCAGCGAGAATGGTCGACAAAACCTTCCTGGCCAGCGAGAATGGCCGATAACCTCCATAGACCCAAGTTTTCCACTTTTTCAAGCTTTGCTCACCATTCCACCTCCTGGATTCGTCTTTTCAGCTCCATATTCACCTGATAGACACTCAAAACATGCAAAGACTCATTGGGACCTAATGCATCTCCTAAGTTCTAAAACAAACCCTAAGGACCTAAAATGCATGAAATAAAACATGATTTGGAATGATTTATGCAACCTAAATGGTGCAAATTATGAACGTATCAACTCCCCCACACTTGTCCTTTGCTTGTCCTCAAGCAAAAAGAGCAAATGAGAGAAAGAGGTTGTATGCAATGGGAGTTCACATTTTCTTTTTGAGAGAAGTGATCACAATGAGAACTCAAGTTCATGCTCAATTATGCAATGCAAAGTCATACTCAGATATATATCAACTCAGCAAGGAATCTCCACAAGTTCTTCTCTCTCTCAACTCTTTCACATTCATTAAGCTTTTATCAGGTGGATCTCATGATGCAAGGTTTAAACAAGCTGGCTTGGCTAGGGAGAGGCTATGAGATTAAAACGATCTCATCAGTGTTCAAGTGGGTTAAATGCAGCAAAGGGATCTCTCTATGAATGATCAAACTTTGGCAGAATGCTAAAGGTAAAAAGCAACCTATGCATACAAGGGCAAAGACTCACCACACCCCACCCTCTACTCAAAGCTTCCTCACTTGCTCAAAAATCCTCACTTTTCACTCTCATTTTCCTCTCACTAGGGGATTCACTTTTCACTTTTCCTCACAAGTCTTGGAACTCAAACTTTACACAGCTCTTTTTCTTTTACAACTTCTAGCCTCTTCTTTCTTTCTTAACAAAACATTTGAGCCTTTGGCTTCTTTTCTTCCTTTTTTACTTAGAGGCTAGACTCTTTCTTTTCAACAAACCAGGGCTCACTCTCTCAAAACACCAAGACTGATTTCTTTTTCTTTCATTCCCCTAGCTATTTTCACTCTCTCTTTTCCACTCATCTCACCTTTTTCCACTCACCAAAAGGTCTTTTCCCCCACACTTATTCCTTGCCAAAACTCTCAGTTCCTTGATGTTGGAACACAGCACTCAATGAGACCTGCCCTTGTCGCTCTAAACCTAACACTTTCTGCTAAGTTTGATCCAAGGTGGCCTTTCAATTCACACACAAACATTGGCTTAAAAGAAGGATGGGTTCAAGGTATGGGAACTGATCCATGATGTGGATTCAGCTACTTGAGCTAAGGAAAAGAGTGGTGAAAACTGTGGTTCTAGCTCAAGTATGTATATTGGTATCCACAAGCTTTTTCAAACAATGCATCACAAGATATTTTCAAGTCAGGTTCAAGGTTCCCACTTAATTAGAGTTGAGTTCAATTCAAACTTGCTTCTCAGATTCAAATCATTTCAGACTTTGCAAGCACAGAAAAAGATTCACAAGCATATTCAATTCAAGTTCTCAAAGTGATGTACTCTCTAGAAAACCTATCATTACTCCTTGCAAGATGCAACCTACATGCAAATGCAATCTAGACTCAATCCTAAAAATGAGAATGCAACTATATGATCAATTTTTGTGTAAAATTTTCAGATTTTTCCATTTTTTTGGTTTTTATATGCACTTAGATGAATATGCAACTAGAATGTGACTCAAGACTCAAAGTGTAAAATAAGAAAATAGAAAACATGATTAGTTAAGGATAAAACTCCTCCCCCACACTTAGATAACACAGTCCCTTGTGTTATAAAAGTATGAGAAAGAAGTGAAACCAAAGCAAACAGGCAAAATGCAAAAGAAAAAGAAAATCTACATGCTATTTACAAGGTTTTGAGTGTTACCTAGTGGCTGTTGAAATCAGACCCCAATGAGTAGGAGGGGTTCGATGTGTGGCCTGACGGTGTTTCCCAAGAATGGTGGCTGGCCTCATCAGTCCCGTCGTCAAGATCTACCCAAGTGGTTCCATATGTGACCAAGGCTGTGCAGTTCATGGAACTCTCCCCAACTTCCTCTCTGTTCCTTGGTGAAACCGGTGCTGGAGCCCCACCTTTGCAAGGGTTTTCAAGCTTCTTGATCCTCTTCTTCATCTCCTTGATGCATTTGGCCATCTTGCGGATGGTTTTGTCTTGGTACTTGCACCATTGTTGGAGAATACCAATCTTTTGTTGAGCTCTGAACCCTGAAGTGCCTGGTTCCTCCCAGTTGTAATCATCAAAGTGATATCTGTTTCCACCAAAACGTTTTTGAGGTGGAGGCAGATCAGCATCTTGAGCACCAGCTGCACTTGTGGTAGCATCTTCAGCGGTTGCTTTCTTTCCCTTGGAGGCTTCTTCTCTGCAAGCTTGCCTGTATGTGAGGATTGGTGGATCAGTTTGGACATTGTACAGCTCTTCCTTCAGCAAGAAGAAGTGAATGTTCCTTTTAACTTGGACTGTGGTGATGGAGGGATTGGGTAGGAGAACTTGGGCTGGCTCGCTGATGAGTGTCTTGAAGTTGTAGACTACCTTGGTACCCACTCTTCCTTGGAGGAAGCCAATCCTACACAAATGTGCTTCATTAATCAGATCAATCTTTGCCTTGTTCTCCTTGAATCTATACCCCATGGCTTTCAAGATCTTTGTTACCACCCATCCATGGGTCAGCTTTGCATCTTGCTTAGTAGAACCCCACATGCACTTTTTGTAGAACATCAAAGACCTTGCTAATTGAGATGCAAGGCAAAGTGGGTATTCATACCCTTCATAGGGTTCCCCATCTTCATGTGTTGGCATCAGCGGTCTCAGCCCTACACCAAGAAGCATCAGATCTCCCTTGTGAACTCTTCCAACATCAATCTTGAAGTAAAAGCTGTGAGAGAGAATCTTGTGTACATATCTCAGAACTGGGTTCCTTATCCAAGAGGCCTTTGCTGTTCCAGCTGTGTACTTCCCAGAAGCAATTGATCTCCATAGAAGTTGGATCTCATCTTTTCTGAGATTGACCTGGTTGGAGAGAAGTTCATTTCTAGGTGCTGAAAACCCAAAGATCTTATTCAATTCTCTGAATGACACTGAATACTCCTTCCCTTTCACAGTAAACTCCACATGTCCAAGTCCATCTCCTTGAATGATTCTTGAATCCCTTGGGTAGTAAATGAAAGCTTCAAAGGAGGCTAAGAACTCTTGGGACTCTTGCTCATAAGCGATTTCTCTCATCTCCAAAAGTGACTCAACACCCATGTTCCCAAGCAAAGTCTTGACATCTTCATAGAGGCCAATCTTCTTCAGAAAGTCCAAATCAGGGAATCTCCCTTGCTGGATCTCTATCTGCTGAAACTTAGCCAGATAATCAAGTGTTTCTGGTTCAGTTGTCTTGAACTTCTTTGATCCCTCTTCAATGGTGCCTTGGGAACCACCAGCTGAGCTGCTGGAGTCACTTTCAGTCTGTTCACTCTCAGATACCACAGCCAACTGTTTCCCCTTTTTCTTGGAACCAGAAGCAACCACCAAAACTCTTCCTTCAGGCCTTGTCCTTTTTGGCGCTGGATCACACTTTCCTTGCTTTGTGGTATTCTTTGCACCTTGACCTTTGTTTCTTGGCTTTGAAGTTCCTGAGACCAAACCTTTGCCTTTTGATGCAGGGCCCTTCTTCTTGGCCAAAGAGTTGGTTCTTTCAGTCATCTGCCAAGATATTCTCAAAAAATATTGTTAGTACAAGGATAAACCTCACAAAAGTCTCAAAATTTTGAAAAAAAATTGTTGCAACAATTTTCAAAATTCAAGAACAGGTAATTACAAACAAAGTGCTCTGTTTTCCAAGACTATCTAGCACCCTAGCATTTATAAAAATAATCCCAAGGTCTAAAACAACCTATCAAAATCGATTCCACACCTTAAAGTTCAAAAATCACCATTGAAGAACATGGAAAGAGGTGAATTTTAACAGGATGAAATACCTTGGGATTAAGATGCAACGAGTTCGAAATGCAATCAGGATGATGTTAACAACTCAAAAACGAGCTCAGAGCACTTTGAATCAACAATTTTGGTGGAGAAATGAGAGAGATATGGTGAAAACAATGGAGAGAAAAGAGAGAGAGAGAGAGTTGCAAACTCGGGTTTGTAGTAAGGAAGAGAGAGTGTGGGGTAGAGTCAAGCCTTTGGACTGGTGGTCAATACATCTATTTTGACCAGTCAAGGCTTTGACCCATCCTTTTCTCATTGACCGGCCTCCTTTCTCTCTTTTGTGCGTCCGGGAACTGTTTGGATCGAGCCGTGTGACCGTCTCGGTGTAAAACCGGAAATAATTTTGTGCGACCTGGTCATCTTCTGTCTAATCCGCACAACCATCCCGCAGCACTTGGTACTTAGGCATTCTAGCCGTTCCTCTTTTTGCTGCGACTTGGTTTCCTATGCTTCTAGGTCGCACGCCCACGCCGCAGGGTTTTGTCACTTAGGCTCCTTAGCCGTTCTCTTCATGCTGCGACCTAACCCTCCTCTTTCCAGGTCGCACGACCATCTCGGAGTGAATTGCGAATGATCGTGCGACTTAGCCTCCTTGGGTTTCAAGCCGCAGCACCAGGTCGCACAGGTTTGGACTTAGGCGTTTTTGGACTCCTCCTGTTTAGTGCGGCCTGGCCTTCCTCTTTCCAGGTCGCACGACCATCTCGGAGTAGATTGCGAATGATCGTGCGACTTAGTCTCCCAGGGTTCTAGGCCGCAGCACCAGGTCGCACAGTTTTGGACTTAGAACCTTCGGCCTTCTTCTTTCTGGTGCGGCTCAGCGTCTACGCTTCTAGGTCGCACGCCCAAGCCGGAGTAAATTCCGAACCTTGCTGCGGCCTGGCTCCCTTTCTTCTGACCCGCACACCCATCCCGCAGCAAATGGGACTTAAACATTTCGGGCTTCTCAAGGTATTGTGCGGCCAGGGTTCTTTCACTCCAGGTAGCACGCTTATCTCGCAGGTTTTGGGACTTAAACTCTTTGGCCTCCCTTCTTTTTGTGCGGCCTGGCCTCCATGTTTCTAGGTCGCACACTCAAGCCGGAGTGAATTCCGAATAGACGTGCGACCTAGCTCCCTCTCTTCTGACCCGCACACCCATCCCGCAGCAAATGGGACTTAAACATTTCGGGCTTCTCAAGGTATTGTGCGGCCAGGGTTCTTTCACACCAGGTAGCACGCCCAGGCCGGAGTAAATCGCGAGTCTTGCTGCGGCCTGGGTTCTTCATGCACTAACCCGCACACCTAGGTAGCACTGAGGCGTTCTTCGAGTTTTTCTGGCTTTAAACAGTCCTCTCAGCTCTCTCACATGCTCCATTCCATTCATCACAAGTTATGTCCTCCAAGGGTCACCTAGTACCTGAGACCAACTCACAAAACCCATCAAAAAGTTCTAAAACATAAAGGAAAAGAGAAGAAACCAAAAGAACTATGTACAAAGATAAGCTTGGGGTGTCTCCCAAGAGCACTTTGTTTAAAGTCTCTAAGTTTGACTTTGAGAACCTGTTTAACAGGCTGGTGGATCAAGAAGAGGAACTGTTGTAGCCTCCTCTTTCCCTTGTGAAACTAAGTAATGCTTGACTCTCTGTCCATTCACCACAAATTCCTGACCATTCTTTCCTTTTAAGACAATGGCACCATAAGGCCTCACTTCAAGAACTTTGAAAGGTCCAGACCACCTAGACTTAAGCTTTCCTGGAAACAACTTAAGCCTGGAGTTGAAAAGCAAGACCAAATCACCATACTTGAACTCTCTCTTCAGAATCTTTTGATCATGCAGGACCTTGGTCTTCTCCTTATAGATCTTTGAGCTTTCAAAAGCTTCAAGCCTGATCTCCTCAAGTTCATGAAGTTGCATGATCCTTTTCTCTTGAGCTGTTTTGATATCAAAGTTTAGAAACTTCACAGCCCACATAGCTTTGTACTCCAACTCAACAGGAAGGTGGCAGCTCTTCCCATATAGCAGACTGAATGGTGATGTTCCAATTGGAGTTTTAAAGGCAGTCCTGTAAGCCCATAATGCATCATCTAGCCTTTTGCTCCAATCTCTTCTGCTTGAGCTAACAGTCCTCTCCAGAATGGCCTTGATCTGTCTATTGGATACTTCAACCTGGCCACTAGTTTGAGGATGATATGGAGTAGCTATCTTGTGTTTAACTCCATGCTTTCTCAATAACCCTTCCAGAGTCTTGTTCAAAAAGTGGGATCCTCCATCAGAAATGACAACCCTTGGAACTCCAAACCTTGGGAAGATGATGCTCTTAAACAGCTTTACTACAACCTTGGAATCATTGGTAGGGGAAGCAATGGCCTCAACCCATTTGGACACATAGTCCACAGCAACAAGTATGTATTGATTTCCAAAGGATGAAATGAAAGGTCCCATAAAGTCAATCCCCCAACAATCAAAGATCTCCACTTCTAGAATGGGGTTTTGAGGCATCTCACTTCTTTTAGATATGTTCCCATGCCTCTGACAGGCATCACATGCTGCAACCACCAACTGGGCATCTTTGAACATTGTAGGCCACCAGAACCCACTTGAAGAACCTTTGCCACAGTTTTGAATGCCCCCATGTGACCTCCAAAAGCAGAACCATGACATTCCTGCAACACAGGTTGCATCTCCTCTTCAGCAAGACACCTTCTGTATAACTGATCCTTGTTCAGAACATAGAGGTAGGGCTCATCCCAATAGTATCTCTGGACATCTCTGAAGAACTTTTTCCTCTTGTAAGCATCCAATTCAGGGGGCTCCACCCCACATGCAAGATAGTTCACTATATCTGCAAACCAAGGCATCCTCCTTTCTTGAATGCTCTCTACTTCCTCAAACTCCAAGTATGAATGGAGCACCATCAGAGACTCTTCAGGCAAAGCATCATCTATGGGGACTTTTTCTTCAATCCTCAGCCTTGAGAGATGGTCTGCAGCACCATTCTCAATCCCCTTTTTATCAAGCACCTCCATATCAAACTCTTGGAGCAATAGAACCCATCTCAACAGCCTTGGTTTGGCATCTTTCTTGGTCATCAAGTACCTGAGGGCTGCATGATCAGTATACACAATGACCTTTGATCCCACCAGGTAGCTTCTGAACTTATCAAAGGCAAAAACTATTGCCAGCATTTCCTTTTCAGTTGTAGCATACTTCTCTTGGGCAGAGTCAAGTGTTCTACTGGCATAGTAGATCACATGCAACTTCTTGTCTTTCTTTTGTCCAAGTACTGCTCCAACAGCAAAGTCAGAAGCATCTGTCATGACCTCAAAAGGTAGAGACCAGTCTGGTGCCTGAACTATTGGTGCACTAACCAATGCCTCCTTGATCAACTTAAAGGCTTCTTCACATTCAGCATCAAAGATGAAATCCACCTCCTTACACAACAGTCTTGTTAAGGGCCTGGCAATCCTTGAGAAGTCCTTTATGAATCTTCTATAAAACCCTGCATGACCCAGGAAGCTCCTTATCCCTTTAACAGAAGTGGGGGTTTGCAGATTTACCATCACTTCCACCTTTGCCTTATCAACCTCAATGCCCTTTTCAGAGATCTTGTGCCCAAGAACTATCCCTTCTTGCACCATGAAATGACACTTCTCCCAGTTCAGCACCAAGTTGTGTTGCTCACATCTCTCCAACACCTGTGTCAAATTAGAGAGACAATCCGAGAAGGAGGAGCCATAGACACTAAAGTCATCCATGAACACCTCAACTTTCTCTTCAATAATGTCAGAGAAAATGTGCATCATACATCTTTGAAAAGTGGCTGGTGCATTACATAAACCGAAGGGCATTCTCCTATAAGCATAAGTGCCATAAGGGCAGGTGAATGTCGTTTTCTCTTGATCCCGGGGGTCTATGGGAATTTGGAAGAACCCCGAGTACCCATCGAGAAAACAAAAATAAGGATGATTAGCTAACCTTTCAAGCATTTGATCAATGAATGGTAAAGGGAAATGATCTTTTCTAGAAGCAGAATTCAATTTCCTATAGTCAATGCACATGCGATGGCCAGTTATGGTTCTTTGAGCTATGAGTTCATTCTTATCGTTTTTCACCACTGTGATCCCACCTTTCTTGGGCACCACATGAACAGGAGACACCCATCTTGAGTCAGAGATTGGGTAAATTATCCCTGCCTCAAGAAGCTTTAGTATCTCCTTCTTAACCACTTCCCTAAGGTTGGGGTTAAGTCTACGTTGGTGCTCAATAGAGGACATGGCTTGGTCCTCCAGGTGGATCCTGTGGGTGCATATTTCAGGAGAGATTCCTCTAATGTCTGCCAAGGAATACCCTATGGCTCTCCTAAATTTCCTTATTTCACTAAGTAATGCATGTTCCTCATGCTCTAGCAAGTTATCATTTATGATCACGGGAAAAGTAGAGTTCAGGCCTAAGAACGCATACCTGAGCCCTGTTGGTAGAGGCTTGAGCTCAACAGAGGGTGCATCCGCCTCATTCCAGTCCTGGTCCAGGCTGCTTTGGCTGGTGACTGGTTCCTTGATAGCAAAGACTTCAGAACCACTTTGTTCCAGCTCCAAGAACCTTGTCTCAGGACCCAGCTCTCTTGCATTGTCCAGATACAGCTTATACCCTTCACTTGCTTCAGCCAAGAGCCCATTGTCTCCTTGTTCTTGAGTTAGAGTAGCTTGAAGAGGATCCTCAGTGTTCAGCTCCTCAAGCAACTCATCAGCCAACTGATCCATTGTCTCTACATAGAAACATTGACCTTCAATGGTGGGCTTCTTCATCATCTCATTCACATCAAACTTGAGCTTTTCAGACCCAAGTTGAAGCTCTATTATCCCACCTCTCACATCAATAATAGCTCCTGCAGTGGCTAAGAATGGCCTGCCCAAGATGAGAGGATCTACTGGTTCCTAATCAATTCCAGCACAACAAAATCTGTTGGAACCTCAAAACCACCTATCTTGACAGGTAGATCTTCCAACATACCAACAGGCAATCTAACTGATCTATCTGCAAGGATAAGAGAAATCTTTGAAGGTTTGAAAACTCTAAAGCCCAGCTTCTTTGCTATGGAGAATGGCATCAAGCTGACTGATGCTCCTAGATCACAAAGACATCCAGAGAATAGAAGAGGTCCAATGGCACAAGGGAGTGTGAAGATCCCTGGATCAGTTGACTTCCTCTGAATGATAGCTCTGAATGATAGCACTGCATTCATGACTTAGTACTACCATGCCTTGAAGCTCTTTTGTCTTGTTCAGAATTGCATCATCTTTGGCATCATTAAGAATGCATCAATGAGAGGCATTGTGAGTGGTGTCTCTTTGAGTGCCTTCTCAAATACAGCTCTTGCCTTGTCCACTAGTTGCTTCTTAAATCTCCCTGGAAATGGGAGCTTGGGTTGGTATGGAGGTGGTGGCACATACTTCTTCTCTGGTTCTGGTTCCTTTGCTACCTCTTTACCCTTTTCTGACCTTGGTTTCTCAGCAACTTGATCATCCTTTAAGGCTGCCTCCCTCTCAGGTTGATCATTGTCCTCAATGATCACATTGTTGTTCTCAATACCAGGTAACTCCTTGCCACTCCTCAGTGTAATGGCCTTGGCATATTCCTTGGGGTTGGGTTCTGGTTTTCCAGGTAGGTGACCTTGGTTCCTTGAGCTTGATGCCTGGTTTTGCTTCAGTTCCTTGATTTCCTGCTGCATAGTCTGTTGACCCTGAAGTAGTTGTTGCAGAATACCAACCATATCTGTACCCATCTGTGGCTGCTGTTGAACCATTGGTGGCTGAAACTGTTGTTGAACCGGCGCCTGCTGTTGGAACTGTGGTGGACCAAACCCTGGTGGTGCCTTTGGCTGCTGTGAAGTGTAACCAGTGCCCTGAAATGGTTGCTGTTGCTGACCAAAACTCTGATTCTGACCAAATTGATTCTTGGGTTGGAATGACCCTTGAAAGTTGTTCTTGGGAACAAAGTTCTTTGGAGCTTGAGAATTGGGATAGACCTGGTCTTGTGGGTTAGCTACATTGGTGTTCCTGTAAGAGAGGTTTGGATTGGCATTACCATACTGATATCTTTGGAACCTCTGATTCCCAATGTAGTTGAGCTCCTCTTGGGTAAGACCTTCTTCACTTATGTTCTCAAAAATTTGAGAAGGTTCCTCATACTCTCCAACAAAATGCATTGGCTTCTGAGTGGTGAATTTCAGCTTGTCCAATTCACTCCTCAACTCCTTAACTTCTCTGGTGAGCCTCTGTTCTGAGCTTGAACCTTCAGACCTATTTGATCTGTCATAGTCTTCACCATAAGTATCATTGCTCAATGCTAAGTTCTCCACTAGCTCTAAAGCAGCATGAATCTCTTTACCCAGAAAGTTCCCATTGGAAGCAGTATCCAGCTGGTTTCTAATCTTGGGAAGAGCTCCCCTATACAGTGTGCTGAGAAGAGAAGCCTCACTAAACCCATGGTGTGGGCATTGGTTTGTGTAGCTCCTGAATCTCTCATATGCTTCACCAAAACTTTCATTGCTTTGCTGAGTGAAGCTAGAGATTTGGTTCCTTAGTTTTGCAGTTCTTGAGGTAGAGAAGAACTTAGATAAGAAGGCTTGCTTGCATTGCTCCCAGGTTTGAATGGAGCCTCTTGGAAGATTCTTCTCCCATTGATGAGCTTTATCACCAAGACTGAATGGGAATAGTCTTAGCTTAAAGCTGTCTTCTGAAACTCCATTTATCTTGGTCAGATCACACACCATATCAAACTGGTCCAAGTGTTCCAAGGGATCTTCCATTGCTAACCCATGGAACTTTGAGTTCTGGACCATATTCAGCAATGATGCTTTCACTTCAAAGTTGTTGTTTTGCACAGGTGGTGCCTGAATACCAGCTCCATACTGATGAGCATTGGCCCTGTCGTTCTCTCCAACATAGACTTGGGGTTGCTCATATCTTCTTTGCTGTGGTTGGAAAGGGTGGGGTTGGTGGTGCACCTGGTGTCTTTGCTGAACATTGGCCTGATGCCTCTGTTGATGAGCTTGAGCTTGTCCCTGGTGGACATAAGCTTGTTGATGGTGCACCTGTTCCTGCTGAACATTACCCTGGTGAAGCCCTTGACCAACTCCAATACCAGCTCCATGACCTTGAGCCTGTTGCTCCTGAACTGGTTGTTCTATATCTACCACGTGATCTCCTTGTTCTGCCATCTCAGTCTGATCAATTTGTCTACCACGTCTGTCTCTTCTCCTCCTTGGTACCAAAAGGTTGATGTTGTCGTTTAGAGGAAAAGGAGGACCACAGCTTCTTGATCTAGACCTGGTGTTCATACACCTGAAATCACAAACAGAACTTGAAAGGAATCAGTAAAAAACAAGAAAGTAAGCACTTGATCTCAAGAACAGATCAGAGCTTAATGCTAATCAAACCACAATTTGGCAACGGCGCCAATTGATAGACAAGACTTTTTAGGGTCTCAGGGCTATCAATCCCCTTGTCAAAGTAGCACAAAGAGGTTAATCAATCCAAGAATGTGGTGATAGACACTAAGCTATATGATCAAGTTCTTAATTCAAGCAAACAAGATTGGGTTTTGGTTAACTAGTGATAGGTTTTGATTAATCTAGAGACAACTATAAACATAAACAGGTTTAAAGACAAATGACAATGACAAATGATGTGAATATGATATGATGGAGGCATGAGATTCTAGACATGATAGTTGGTTAGGGTGCCTTGGTGTTAAACTAGAAATGCTAATGACAATGATGAGACATGATTCAAATGATTAAGAACTCAAATCTAGGTTAATCCTCTCATGAAGGTATTAACCCCTATACTAATCCATTTTCAAACCAAATTCCCATTTGTGAAACATGAATCAATATGCATTAACAAACAGCTCTTAATGATCATTCAAGCATTTAACAAATCATTCCCATGATGAAAAATTACTTAAACCTCTAACACAACTCTTTCAGGAATTTCATCAAACACTTTTGGTGCATGAAATTCCCAGAATCTAGATCTCAAGTGATTATCAAGGATCTAGCATAGAGAACAGCTGTTTAGAGAGATGAATCAATGAATCTAGCCCTAAGCACTCCTAATCTAACACTTTAGCACCCTAACCTACACATCTAGAACCTCATTAAGGTGACTACTCACTAATCATACTAATCTCTCTTAAACTTTTGCAAGTTGAGTAGATTAGCATGATTAATGATGAGAAATGGAGATGGAGATGATAGATTCAAAAGAAAACAGCTTTAAACACCCAGATCTCCTTAAACTCTCTTGATTAAACACTCAAATAAAGATATTTCTCTTCTTAATGGAGTCTTTTCACCAAAGAGGCAAGAGACAAAGGGAATAAAACTTAGTTCTCTCCCAAAAAACCCTAAAAAGTATTTATACTTCCTTAAAAACGAACCGGGTCAGCCCGGAACAAACCGGGTCCTGACCCGGCTTTAATGGATAAAGTGGGAATTACTGCGGGTCGGTCCAGTATGTCCCAGGTCGCACACCTAAGTCGCAGTAGATGAAGACTTGTCTTGTGAAGCCTGAATCGCCTTGTCTTAGCCGCACGCCTAAGTAGGAGTGTTTTGCGAGTGTTGCTGCGGCTTGGTCTCCTTCCTCTCCGACTCGCAGGGCTAAGGCGGTTTCTGGGGAATGTACAAACTGTGCGGGTTGGTCTCTATTGCACCCAGGTCGCAGGCTCAAGTCGGAGTGATTTGCGAGTGATCGTGCGGCATAGTTCCAGGCGCGGCTAACTCGCATGCCTAAGTCGCACGATTGTGGACTTAGCATTTCTCTTGCTCTTGAGCTTCAGACCTCTTCCAGTGATAGTTCACCCGCACATATCAACTCGCAGCATCAGCATTCAGGCGTTCATCTTCAGGCCTGCGGGCTAACCAAGTCGCAAGACCGTCTCGCAGCATCCAGAGCAGCTTAGACCACTTCGCATTCCGGAGAGTGTAACTCCTATGAGACTTGTCCGAATTGAATGATTTTGGTTGCAGAAGACAGAGGACTCATTTATCTCCAACTTTGGTGAAGGAAGCTTCGGTGCTTGGGAAGTGTAAGGCTTCCTGGAGGGCACATCTTTGCAGTGCATGTACGCGACCAGAGAGAGGCGTCTAGACATGTGTCCATTCCGGAGACCGTATCTTTCTGCTCATAGATCCGAATTGAATGCTCTTGGACGTTCTGGAAAGAAGACTCGAATGTCTCTGGTTCTCATGAAGGACCCGGAAACTAAATCTGCCTGGAAGTGCACCGTCCTTCGCATCCTTTAGGACTGATCTGCGAGACTGGGGTTCCTTCTGACAAGCTTATCTCTCTGCTCACGCGTCCGAATTCCACGATTCCACTTGCTAAGAGACCGTGATGCAATGCTCTCCAACTTCTATGAATCACCCGCCATCTGAATCGGATCGGAAAGTTCCCCGGACAGGCGATTTCTGAGACATGTTTGCACCCGGATATTTTGGCCGATACACTTCACTCGCGGTACGTGTTTTGGTCGACAAAGTCCACCCGCGGTACGTGAAAATGGTCGACAAAACCTTCCTGGCCAGCGAGAATGGCCGATAACCTCCATAGACCCAAGTTTTCCACTTTTTCAAGCTTTGCTCACCATTCCACCTCCTGGATTCGTCTTTTCAGCTCCATATTCACCTGATAGACACTCAAAACATGCAAAGACTCATTGGGACCTAATGCATCTCCTAAGTTCTAAAACAAACCCTAAGGACCTAAAATGCATGAAATAAAACATGATTTGGAATGATTTATGCAACCTAAATGGTGCAAATTATGAACGTATCAGTACTCCAAACCGTGGGAAGATGATACTCTTGAAGAGTTTTACCACCACTTTTGAATCGTTGGTCGGAGATGCAACCGCTTCAACCCATTTACTCACATAATCCACTGCTACAAGGATATATTGATTCCCATATGAGCTTACAAAGGGACCCATGAAGTCAATGCCCCAACAGTCGAAGACTTCTACTTCAAAGATTGGGTTTTGGGGCATTTCATTCCTTTTGGATATGTTTCCGTGCCTTTGACAAGCTTCACACCTCGAGACCACTTCCTGGGCGTCTTTGAACATGGTCGGCCACCAGAAACCGCTCTGTAGAACCTTGGCAACTGTCTTGAACGCACCTAAATGACCACCATACGATGAGCCGTGGGATTCTTGTAGCACTGGATGGATCTCTTTTTCGGCCAAGCATCGCCTATAGAGATGGTCCTTGTTAAGCACGTAAAGATACGGATAATCCCAATGATACCTCATCACATCTCTAAAGAACTTCTTCCTCTGATAAGTATCAAGATCTGGAGGCTCTAATCTGCAAGACAAGTAGTTCACAAGATCCGCAAACCATGGAAGGCTTCTTTCCTTGATCGTATTGGCTTCCGCCACCTCTAAGTAAGACCGGACTAACATGAGATGTTCCTCGGGTAAAGCATCATTTATAGGGACCTGTTCTTCAATCCTCAGCCTCGAGAGGTGTGCGGCTCCGTTTTCAATGCCCCTCTTATCAAGTATCTCCATGTCAAATTCTTGGAGCAATAAGACCCATCTCAAAAGCCTCGGCTTAGCGTCCTTCTTAGACATCAGGTACCTCAAGGCCGCGTGATCTGTGTAAACCGTGACCTTTGATCCCACTAGATAACTCCTGAATTTGTCAAATGCAAACACAATGGCAAGCATTTCCTTCTCGGTGGTGGCATACTTTTCTTGAGCCAAGTCCAAAGTGCGGCTGGCATAGTAGATCACATGGAGCTTCTTATCTTTCTTCTGTCCCAAGACAGCTCCTACAGCATAATCAGATGCATCGGTCATCACTTCAAATGGTAAAGACCAATCAGGGGCTTGTACAATCGGTGCACTGATCAAAGCCTCCTTGATTCTCTTGAACGCTTCCTCACATTCTTCATCAAAGTTGAAATCCACGTCTTTGCACAATAACCTGGTCAAAGGCCTGGCTATCTTGGAGAAATACTTGATGAACCGTCTATAGAACCCAGCGTGGCCAAGGAAGCTTCTTATTCCTTTCACAGAATTCGGGGCTTGTAAGTTCACCATCACCTCGATCTTGGCCTTATCCACCTCGATGCCTTTCTCTGATACCTTGTGTCCCAAGACAATGCCTTCTTGGACCATGAAATGACACTTTTCCCAGTTTAAGACAAGCCTATGCTCCTCACACCGCTTGAGAACCTGAGAAAGATTAGCAAGACATTCGGAGAAAGAGGAGCTGTATACGGAGAAGTCATCCATAAACACCTCAACTTTCTCTTCAATTAGATCAGAGAAAATGTGCATCATACATCTTTCAAAAGTGGCCGGTGCATTACACAAACCGAATGGCATTCTTCTATAAGCATAAGTGCCATAAGGGCAGGTGAATGTCGTTTTCTCTTGATCTCGGGGGTCTATAGGTATTTGAAAGAACCCCGAGTATCCATCAAGAAAACAAAAATAAGGATGATTAGCTAACCGTTCAAGCATTTGATCAATGAATGGTAAAGGAAAATGATCTTTTCTTGATGCAGAATTCAATTTCCTATAGTCAATGCACATGCGATGGCCGGTTATAGTTCTTTGGGCTATGAGTTCATCCTTATCGTTTTTCACCACCGTGATCCCACCTTTCTTGGGCACAACATGTACAGGAGATACCCACCGAGAGTCAGAGATTGGATATATTATCCCTGCCTCAAGGAGCTTTAGTATCTCCTTCTTAACCACCTCTTCGAGGTTCGGATTAAGTCGACGTTGGTGCTCAATAGAGGACATGGCTTGGTCCTCTAGGTGGATCCTGTGGGTGCATATATCAGAAGAGATTCCTCTAATGTCAGCCAAGGAATACCCTATGGCTCTCCTGAATTTCCTTATTTCACTAAGTAATGCACGTTCCTCATGCTCAAGCAAGTTATCGTTTATGATCACAGGAAATGTAGAGTTTAGACCTAAGAATGCATACCTGAGCCCTGTTGGTAGAGGCTTGAGCTCAACAGGGGGTGCGTCTGCCTCATTCCAATCGGCATCAAAGCTGCATTGGCCCGGAACAGCTTCCTCGGCCTCTGCTTCATTCTCGCGCGGTTTACCATCGGCCTCGGTATGAGTTGTCACGGCCATGATATCCCGAGGTGTCTCTTCTTTTCCCTTTGACTCCTCGCTTTCTAGAATGTCGAGGCTGCTCGTGTGGAGCTCCAAAAACCTCGCCTCAGCTCCAAGTTCCCTCGGTTGGTCCAAAAGACGCTTGTACACCTCGCTTTCCTCGTTCAAGTACCCGTGTTTGCTTTGTTCCCGCGTTAAGACCACTTGTAACGGATCCTCTGCGTTCAACTCTTCAAGGAGCTCATCAGCCAGCTCCTCCATTACCTCCACATAGAAAACCTGACCTCCAATGGTCGGTTTCTCCATCATTTCCTTCACGTTGAACTTCATAGTCTCGGAACCGATGTGTAGTTCAATCATTCCTCCTCTCACATCTATTATGGCTCCTGCGGTTGCTAAGAACGGTCGGCCCAAGATGATAGGGTCTAATGGTTCCTCGTCCATCTCAAGAACTATGAAGTCCGTGGGGATTTCTATCTCACCGATCCTCAAAGATAGATCCTCAAGCAACCCCACCGGTAATCTAACCGATCTATCAGCTAATACAAGAGAGATCTTGGCTGGCTTGTAGCTTTTGTATCCCAATCTCTTGGCCACCGTGTAAGGCATTAAGCTTACAGAAGCTCCAAGGTCACATAAACAGTTTGAGAACTTCAGGTGACCTAAACCACACAGCAAAGTGAAGCTGCCCGGATCGGATAGCTTCCTTGGTATAGATCTCCTTTGTATTATGGCACTGCACTCATGGCTCAGTATCACCATACCCTGGAGCTCCTTTGTCTTGTTGAGGATCGCGTCCTTTAGAAACTTCCCAAGCTGGGGTATAGCTAAGAAAGCATCTATAATGGGTAAGGTGAGTTGCGTGTTCTCCAAGTGTTTCTCAAAGACCGCCTTGGCCTTGTCTAGGATTTTCTTTTTGAAACGCCCTGGGAACGGTATCTTGGGTTGATAAGGTGGTGGTGGAACATAGGGCTTTTCAAGCTCGGTTGTCTTTTCCACCTCTTTTTCTTTGTCCTTGATCCGTTCCTTCTCTAAGACCGCTTCTTTACACGCATCGTCTGAGGCTGCCTCCCCCTCTAATTGCTCATTCGCCTCAATGAGCTTTGTCTTAGGCGTTGGAGTTTGTAATTCCTTACCACTCCTCAATGTGATGGCGTTCACATACTCTTTAGGGTTCGGCTCCGGTTTACCTGGTAAAGTCGGGCCTCTTGATGATGTAGAAGCTTGATTCTGCTTAAGCTCTCTGATATCTTGCTGCATTGTCGCGTGCTGGCTCTCAACCCTTTGCTGGCCCTGTAACAGTTGCTGTAGTATCCCACAGACGTCGTTCCCCATTTGATTCTGACCCGTTCCCTGAATCTGTTGTTGATTACCCATCGGCTGCGGATGGAACCCTGGTGGAAACTTGTGTTGCTGCGGTTGGTTGTTGAAATTGTTACTCTGAGCCGCTTGATTCTGCTGAGTGTAGCCGTGCTGTTGCCCACTGAACTGTTGCTTGGGCTGGAAGGTATTCTGAAAAGGAGCCTTTTGAGCATAGCTTTGTTGTTGTTGTTGAGCAGGGTACACTTGGTCTTGAGGGTTAGCTACATTCGGGTTTCTGTATGAGAGGTTTGGGTTACTGTTGTAGTTGTTAAACCGCTGATACCTCTGCTGATTCCCTATGTAATTCAACTCCTCCTGTGTTAGACCATCTTCATTAACATTGTCAAAACTTGGCCCTTGCTCATCAAACTCGCCTACAAAGTGTATTGGCTTTTGAGTCGCCATCAAAACCTTGTCAAGCTTACTCTGAAGCTCTCTTATATCCTTTTTCATGCGCTGTTCATCACTAGATCCCTCTGTACGGTTTGTTCTATCAAAGTCCTCTCCATACGTGTCATTGGACATGGCTAGGTTCTCAACTAGTTCCATTGCCGCAGTGATCTCTTTTCCAAGAAAATTCCCATTTGAAGCTGTATCGAGTTGGTTTCTGATCTTGGGGAGTGCACCTCGGTAGAAAGTACTCAAGAGGGATGCCTCTGAGAAGCCGTGGTGTGGGCATTGGTTAGTGTAGCTTCTAAACCGTTCCCAAGCTTCACAAAATCTCTCGTTATTGTGCTGCGTGAAACTTGAGATCTGATTCCTGAGCTTAGCCGTGCGTGATGTGGAAAAGAACTTTGATAAGAACGCCAGTTTACACTGCTCCCAGGTTTGTATAGAACCCCTCGGTATATTCTTTTCCCACTGGTGTGCTTTATCACTGAGGCTGAAAGGGAACAAGCGTAGCTTGAAACTATCTTCGGACACGCCATTTATCTTGGTTAAGTCGCAAACCCGATCAAATTGATCTAGATGCTCGAGAGGGTCTTCTCCAGCCAGACCGTGGAACTTTGAGTTTTGCACCATATTGAGTAGGGAAGCTTTAACTTCAAAGTTGTTGTTTTTAACTGGTGGAGCTTGAATCCCAGCTCGGTATTGGTGCGCATTAGCTCGGTCATTCTCTCCAACACAGATTGAACTTTTGGAGGTGGCGGATGAACATGATGGGCTTGTTGCTCATTTCTATTCGCTTGGTGTTGGTTTTGCTGAGCAAGCCGTTCGTTTCTTTGAGCTTGTTGCTGATTAACATAGGCTTGTTGTTCATTTCTTCCTGCCTGCGCCTGATTAGCCTGAGCCTGGTGCTCGGCTGCCTGAGCCTGTTGCTCCATTCTCTGTTGTTCTGCCATTCCAAGTCTGTCAAAGTGCCGTTCTCTCTCGCGAGCTCGCCTTTCTAATCTGTCGATGTTATCGTCGTATGGGAAAAGCGATCCTGTGCTCCGAGACCTGGTATTCATGCACCTGAAAACAAAACAAGAACTTGGAAAGAAGTTAGTAAAACAAAGGAAAGAAAAGCTTGAACTCAAGAACAAACAAGAGACTAATGCTCCTACAAGTTGGCAACGGCGCCAATTGATAACTAAGAGTTTTCAGGCTCTTAGAAGGGTTATCAATCCCCTTGTCAAAGTAGTATAAGGGGTGTCAAACCAAGCTTGTAAACGAGACACTAGCCTATGTCATTTGTTCACTTAAGTCAAGACGATGATAAAAGTTTGGTGACGATGATTAACAGGCAAATGAGCAATAAAGTTAAATAAAAGCAGAGATTTAAACTAATCAAGATGCAAATAACAAACAGGTGATTCAGATGATGGTAATGAATGATAAAGGCAGAAGCTTTAGACAGGATATTTGACTCAGGTGCTTCCAAGTTAGACTAAGGGGCTAATGAATCATTTTATCAAACGATTTCATTTGACTTTGAACTCAAGGCACGTTAATCTTCTCATGAAAGTATTAAACGTCTAAACTGATCCTCTTTCATACCAAAATCCCTTTTGAGAAGCACGAATCAGTCAGCAATAAGAATCGGTTCAAAAACGTCATTTAAGAGAACAAACTATCACTCTCGCGATGAAAGACTCTTAAACCCTTAATCGAGTGGTTCAGAGATTTCTACAAACACTTCTGATGCGAGATATGTCTCAGATCTGAACCTCAAGTGATGTGCTTGGATCCAGCTTAGAGATCTCGTCGATTAAGGAATGAAACATGCAAGACTAGACACCTAAACCCATTAATCCACCTTGAAAGCACCCTAATCTACCTATCTAAAGCCGCTTAAACGACTACTCACTGATCATAGCGAGCTCACTAAGTCCTTTGCAAGACGTGTAGCTAGTCATGATAAGGAGTTTGAAGTTGGATGATAAAAGAAATAAAGAAAGAACAAGATTCTGATGCAAAAACGAGATATCGGATTAGATTAATCAAGTTTCACAAAAAAGGCAAGTTCTTAGAGCTAAAAAACAGATAAGAGATAAGATAACTAGGTTTTTAGTCTCAAAATGTATTTATAGCAAAGGGAAAGTGTCGCGGGTCAGCCCGGAACAAACCGGGTACTGAACCTCCTTCTTGGGTTGATGGGTGAGTGCCACGGTGTGTCGGAAAGTGAAGCCGAGGTCTTCATGCCGAGGCGTGCACGTGAGTCAGGATCAAGATGAAGATCTCGTGAAGAACACGTCAAGAACATGCATGAACCCTAGTCTTTGATCTATCCTCACGTGTATGTTCTTGAGCCATTCTTTTCTTGATTCTGGGTTCGTGACAAGGGACCTCGGGATAAAATGTCGAGGGGTCATGATGTCGAGGTGCTTGGGAGAACACAGTCCGGCATGCACGCCGAGGTCATTACACCGAGGTGTACTTTCAACACTTAGTCGTTTCCAGCTTCAGTTCTTACGTATGCATGCCTCGATTTAACCATGCCAAGGCTTTGGCACGAGGTCTAGTCCAGAATACTTCCAAGATATGAGCCTCGACTTGAGTGACGCCAAGGTAAAGATACCGAGGCTTGTGAAAATACGTAGCGCGTATCGCAACTCTTTTAGGCTTGTATCGACCATGTCACCTTCCGGAAGCAGTAACTTTCAGCAGACGACTCCAATTGCTCTGGGACCAGTTCCACAGTCAAGATGACTCAATAAGCTCGAACTTTGGTGAAGAAACCATCGGAGCTTGGGGAGTGGAAGGCTTCCTGGATTTAACATCTTTGCGCCGCATTGAAATCACCGGAAAATAGACTTTAAGACCGATGTGAACTCCGGAGACCATCTTCCAAACCTTTGCTCCGAATTGAGCGATTCCAAATGCTCTGAGAAGATCTTCCATGGATCTCGAACTTTTGTGAAGACCGGGTAAGCTGGTTCGGTCTGGAGGGGCTCCGTCCGCCATGATCTTTGAAGTTCGCCGTTCAGTTCTCGGGTACGCGCAATGCTGGTGAATGCTCCGGAAGCCATATCTTTCTCTCCACTGGTCCGAATTGGATGATTCCAACTGTTCTGGAATCTTTGCTTGATTATCTCCAACTTTGGTGAAGACCCCTCCAACTGATTCGGACCGGAAGATTCCCCGGATTGCTGATCTCTGAATTGCGCGGGCAAAGACAACTTTTGGTCGTAAAAACCTTCCCGCGGTAAGAAAAATGGCCGAGGGCTGTGTACCGCGGTAAGCTTTTTGGTCGTAAAAATTCTTGCCTCGGTCAAAAACTTGTCCCGTGGTATTTTTGCACTCGATACTCGATTCTGGCCGATCGGTAAGGTTTTTGGCCGGTAATGAGCGTCCGGTAAACATTTTGGCCGAGGTTTCCGACCAGCCGGTACGAGATTTGGCCGAGAAATTCCTCCAAGCGGTTTTCACCATTTTGACCCTTTTCTTCACTGTTTTCTTTTCTGTTCCTCTTCTTAGGCTCCAATTGGTCTCCAAAGCTCCTGATAAAGACTGCAAAACATGCAAAACTCTTTGGGACCTAATGCAAGCCCTAAGTCCTATTTTAACGCCTAAAGACTCAATTTACATGAGAAAACACATGATGAGGACTCTATAATGCAATCTAAATGATGTAAAATATAGACATATCACGCAATCCAAATGTGGAGAATCCTCAAGATCAGTACTATCCACCTCAGCAAAAATCATTCCAAAACAAGTTTCAAGGCGGAAACTTTGGAGGAATAGTACCATACCAACCGCGACAGCCATATAACTACCAAGGTACGAATTTTAACAATCAATTCGTACAACAGCAGGGAGTCACGACGAACCAGCTAGCTTCACAAATCGGTAGACTTGAACAGTCAATCCAACAACTCGTTATGACGAATGAAAAAGCATCTAAAGACGTGAACGAGAAAGTGGACTGCATGTACAATGATCTGAATGGTAAGTTTGAATCTTTATCTTTGCACGTAAAAAAGTTAGATGTGCAGGTTGCCCTAACAGCCGACTCTATGAAGAGGCAAAGTGGAGTTCTTCCAGGAAGAGTTGAAGATAACCCTAAGAAGTTTTGCAACGCAATAACCACATTGCCCGAAGAAGAGTCCGGAACCGATGGAAAGGAAGAAGAAATCCCGATCTTTGTACCACTGTACAAGGATATCGATCCCAAGCAGCCACCGTTTAAGGTACCCGAACGATCACCGTTTCAAAGGCTTACCAAAGCCGATGATCCGGGACGTTTTGTTTTCCAGTGTTTCATTTCAGGAGTCAAGTTTACAGACTGCTTGTGCGATTCCGGAGCCAATGTTAACATCATGTCTAAGACATTTGCCGAAAAATTGGGCATAAAAACCTTAAGGACATCGACGGTTAAGGTTATCTTTGGAGATTCATCTCAAAAAGATACTGAAGGGGCGATTCATGATCTACAAATTCTAGTGGGAGATAAGATTGTTCCAGCAGATTTCCAAATCCTGGAGATGGATAAAGACAAGGAGAGGCCACTCATTTTCGGGAGGCCATTCCTAGCTACAGTAGGAGCAATAATCGATCACGCAAACCGGCGTGCTGTTTTCCTCAATGTGGACAGAAAAAGGTACTATCTTACTATCTTAGATGAATTTCCAAGCAAAGGAAACAGGCCAAAAGAGAAAGAAAAGGAGAAGCCGAAAGCTTTTTCAAAGATCAAAATCATCATTCCACCAGATGCAACAGAAACTAGTGAGGACCAAATCCATGAGCTGATCGAAAACACAAAAAGGGTTCTGAACAACATTAAGGTCCGAAAGAAGATTAAAGGTAAGAAGATTTCTCTTCAAGGGGAAGAAGTAAAACCTCCACCAACCGGAAGTGATAAAGGCACATCAAGTGGAGTGCCATTCAAATCAGCCTGATTCATCATACTTACGTCGAGCTAAACGACTTAAAACAAAAGCGCTTAATGGGAGGCAACCCATTTAGGTACTCTTTCTTTTAATTTTCTTTTCCATTTTAGAATTTATGCTTTCTTTTTAAGTTTTAGGTATTTTATAAAATAAAAACACAAAAAAATCAGAAAATTAGTAAAACCAAAGAGAAAAAGGTAGGTCTTTAGCTGCTCGGCCCGGCAAAGACGAGAAGATTGAAAAATAGGCCGCAGGAGGAAGACCCGCGGTCGCAACTGACGGGACCGCGGCAAAAGGTGCATCGACCGCGGCACCGTGAATGCGACCGCGGCCGAGCCCTCATCCACCGCGGTCGCGCGTCTCCTGACCGTGGCCGTTGGTCGTTGAGGTGATGTCGCGGATTTGTGACGTTTTTCGGTGATTCCTGGTGTTTCCCGAAATGTTCCCGGTAAAACCCGAAAAGATCCTCCATAAGTTTTAAACTTTCCTAATGTGCAAACAAGAAAAGCAAGCTGCGGCCCGTGCTCATTTTCAGCCATCCATTCCGACCGGCCACGCCTCATCATCTACATCATCACACACTCATTCCGATCTGGAGCGCAGAGTTGAGAGACAGGGACGACGCTTTGAGCGCGTTGTCACCTTCTTACAGGAGCAGCACCAGTTCGCAGACGACACTTCGGAGGATAAGTGATTGATCAGCACTTCACTACCATCACGGTTCTATCATCATTTTCTTTTCTTTTATTTTATTTTATTTCGCTTTTATTCACCATCTTCTCACCAACTTTTTCACACTGGGGACAGTGTGATTTAAGTCTGGGGGAGGATGTCTATCCGTACTAATCATTTTTCCTGCTTTGCTTTTGATTTTCAAGTACTTTTTAAATTTAAGTATGTAACCTATTCGACATTAAGTATTTTTTCAGGAATGTTTGACGCAAAACTATGATGATACCTGCACACTTCTACACTATGCATGATAGCTCATTTGTGGTTAGCACTAGACTAGGCGGTAGCTAGAGTACTTGCACTACGAACTCCCACCAGAGGACTTCTATTCATGGAGATTCTTTCTAACAGGATTTACTAGCTCATTTTATTTGAACTTAATCTTGACTTAACTTTCTCATTAAAGCATTAAATCAGGGAAACGAATCATACATTCAGGACTCCTTTACCCTTTTACCACTCTTTGTTGATCCTGAATGGCTAGTTCACATTTAGCTAGTTCCCCACCGTAACCCAGCCTCTTTCAAACCACATGCACTCTTGTTTTTCATTTTCCTATATGCAGATATGTGCAAAAACATCGGAGAGAAAGAGGATCAACGCGGTTTTCAGTCACTAAAGACAGAGACCTGCGATTTCATTGGAATGGTTCAATGATAACACCGGATTTTGACCATTTTTATGGATCATTTTAATATCTTTTACAGGTATTTTTACTCCATTTTCAAAGGTTTTCAAAGGATTTCTATGTTTCCGGATTTTAAAAGACTTTTCAGGTAATTTGGGATAAAGAAGCATAAAATGGAACAAAAAGACTCTTTTGGATAAATGCAGACCGTCAGAACTCTCATGGAGAGACGAAGACCTTCTCACCGTCTGATCACCCTCAAAATTGGAAAACTTATAGAAGAATCAACCAGCTTTCAAATGCACTTGGTTTGGAGACAGTCCAACGGTTGGATCTCAAGATATTCCATTAGCCCCGAAGCCACGCGGAGTCGGCCAGCAGCTCACGCGACCGCGGCCAACAAGCTATTTGCCGCGGCCAGAAGCTTCCCGACCGCGGCCAACAAGCCAATTGCCGTGGTCACAACACTCCCGACCGCGGCATTCAAGCTCCGACTTAAAGCCCACTTATCTGAAGCCCAAAGTCATTCCCAGCCTCAATTCCGGAACCCTAGAGACTATGGAGTATTGGAGACTATAAATACATGTCATTTAGGTCGTTTTAGGAGAGCTTTTTGATACTTTATAGAAACCCTTTTCCTTTAGCCGTTTTTATGAGATTTTTGTAGAAGATTGTTCAAGTCCGAGTTCTTCAATAGAGAAGCTTTCTTTATCTCTTTTCTTTACTGTTTTTCATTACTTTTATTAAAACCAATGATGATGTCGAACTCAGCCATGTCTGAGTAGATCCCGAGTTGGGCTTAGGGTTCCCGAAAGGGGCTCTCATAATCGATTAAGACATCTAGGTTTATAGATCTGGGATTTCGACCTGTTCTCTGTTTATTCTTGTTCTTATTGCATGTATGCTTGATTGATCACCTAGTATCTGATCTAGATAGTTAGTGTTGCAAAAGTTTTCATTAAGTATCAGCCCTAGAATGAAACAGGCGATTTTTCCGTAGGAGTGGAAACCTACCTGCGGCGAGATCGTGTGTATTGACGAGTCTTATGCAGCTCTTGCGTTCTCTCTCTTCCAGGGCCAGAGTGGAAACCTACTGGTCAGGGTTGTGAGAAACAGTTGGTTATGATCACGACAGTGACGTAGTCATACCGCCGTAATCTAGCTCTAGAACCCATATATTGTTATCCGTCAATCCCAGTCTATCTACCTTAATGTTAAAACCGATTATGATCCCTTAGAGTTCCCAAAAGCTCAGCGTTTTTAGCCATAGTTTACAATTTCCATCGATTTTTACTTGCTCTTTTAGACCTGCATTTTAATTTCGTTAGTTCGTTATTTACTTGCCTTATTTACCTTTCATGCGATATTTTACTTGCCTTATCTTTGTTTAGTTCGATATTTTACTTGTTCTACTGCCTTTCATTCGATTTCTTTACTTGCCTTTTAGGATAGATTTATTTGCTTTATTTTCCATTAGTTTAATTCAAGAAAAACAACCAAACTTTAAAACCAATTTAGTCTAGACATAAAGTTAAAAACCGTAGAAGAATACCAGGCACACAAATATCTGTGGATTCGATCCCTAAATACTACAACAGATTAGCTGTGCACTTGCGGCTTTCTTTTGTTTTGTTCAGGGTAAAACTTGTTCCCTCATGTAGTTGACACACACACACCCCATCATTCAACAAAAGGAGAAAACTCAGTTTGCCTTGGAAAAACTTCAAAATCTTGGTACAATTTCGTCCCTTAGACTCTCTCTCTATAAAAGGTTGTTTTCCCTTCGCAAAAAAAAAAAAAAAAAAAAAATCGAAAATAGATGAAAAGAAAAAAAAATATAAGAAAGGAAATAAAATAAAAACCTTAAGAGAGTCTAGGAGGATCGATTTTATACTTGAGGCAAGCTTGATTCGATTATTTGGAGTTTTGGAGTTCATCCATCTGATTCCTAAAAAAGATCTAAGTCTGGGGGGAGTAGCTGTTTACAACAATGGAGGAAGATTATGCCACAGCATTTGGCAAAGGAGAAGTGACTGAAAATCTGCGGTCATTAACAGGTCCTTCTCTCTCTTACGGTTTTGCATAATATTGATAGACAAGACTTTTTAGGGTCTCAGGGCTATCAATCCCCTTGTCAAAGTAGCACAAAGAGGTTAATCAATCCAAGAATGTGGTGATAGACACTAAGCTATATGATCAAGTTCTTAATTCAAGCAAACAAGATTGGGTTTTGGTTAACTAGTGACAACTAACAAACTTAAACAGGTTTAAAGACTAATGACAATGACTAATCAAGAACTAAGCAATGACAAAGGATATGAATATGATATGATGGAGGTATGAGATTCTAGACATGATAGTTGGTTAGGGTGCTTTGGTGCTAGACTAGAAATGCTAATGACAATGATGAGACATGATTCAAATGATTAAGAACTCAAATCTAGGTTAATCCTCTCATGAAGGTATTAACCCCTATACTAATCCATTTTCAAACCAAATTCCCATTTGTGAAACATGAATCAATATGCATTAACAAACAGCTCTTAGTGATCATTCAAGCATTTAACAAATCATTCCCATGATGAAAAATTACTTAAACCTCTAACACAACTCTTTCAGGAATTTCATCAAACACTTTTGGTGCATGAAATTCCCAGAATCTAGATCTCAAGTGATTATCAAGGATCTAGCATAGAGAACAGCTGTTTAGAGAGATGAATCAATGAATCTAGCCCTAAGCACTCCTAATCTAACACTTTAGCACCCTAACCTACACATCTAGAACCTCATTAGGGTGACTACTCACTAATCATACTAATCTCTCTTAAACCTTTGCAAGTTGAGTAGATTAGCATGATTAATGATGAGAAATGGAGATGGAGATGATAGATTCAAAAGAAAACAGCTTTAAACACCCAGATCTCTTTAAACTCTCTTGATTCCACACTCAAAATAAAGATATTTCTCTTCTTAATGGAGTCTTTTTTCACCAAAGAGGCAAGAGACAAAGGGAATAAAACTCTCCCTCTCCCAAAAAACCCTAAAAAGTATTTATACTTCCTTAAAAACGAACCGGGTCAGCCCGGAACAAACCGGGTCCTGACCCGGCTTTAATGGATAAAGTGGGAATTACTGCGGGTCGGTCCAGTATGTCCCAGGTCGCACACCTAAGTCGCAGTAGATGAAGACTTGTCTTGTGAAGCCTGAATCGCCTTGTCTTAGCCGCACGCCTAAGTAGGAGTGTTTTGCGAGTGTTGCTGCGGCTTGGTCTCCTTGCTCTCCAACTCGCAGGGCTAAGGCGGTTTCTGGGGAATGTACAAACTGTGCGGGTTGGTCTCTATTGCACCCAGGTCGCAGGCTCAAGTCGGAGTGATTTGCGAGTGATCGTGCGGCATAGTTCCAGGCGCGACTAACTCGCATGCCTAAGTCACACGATTGTGGACTTAGCATTTCTCTTGCTCTTGAGCTTCAGACCTCTTCCAGTGATAGTTTACCCGCACATATCAACTCGCAGCATCAGCATTCAGGCGTTCATCTTCGGGCCTGCGGGTTAACCAAGTCGCAAGACCATCTCGCAGCATCCAGAGCAGCTTAGACCACTTCGCATTCCGGAGAGTGTAACTCCTATGAGACTTGTCCGAATTGAATGATTTCGGTTGCAGAAGACAGAAGACTCATTTATCTCCAACTTTGGTGAAGGAAGCTTCGGTGCTTGGGAAGTGTAAGGCTTCCTGGAGGGCACATCTTTGCAGTGCATGTACGCGACCAGAGAGAGGCGTCTAGACATGTATCCATTCCGGAGACCGTATCTTTCTGCTCATAGATCCGAATTGAATGCTCTTGGACGTTCTGGAAAGAAGACTCGAATGTCTCTGGTTCTCATGAAGGACCCGGAAACTAAATCGGCCTGGAAGTGCACCGTCCTTCGCATCCTTTAGGACTGATATGCTCGGTCCGGAATACCTGCGAGACTGGGGTTCCTTCCGACAAGCTTATCTCTCTGCTCACGCGTCCGAATTCCACGATTCCACTTTCTAAGAGACCGTGATGCAATGCTCTCCAACTTCTATGAAGCACCCGCCGTCTGAATCGGACCGGAAGGCTCCCCGGACAGGCGATTTCTGAGACACGTTCATACCCGGAGGTTTTGGCCGATACACTTCATTCGCGGTACATGAAAATGGCCGGTAAAGCTTCCCGCGGTACATGGAAATGGCCGGTAAAACCTTCCTGGCCAGCGAGAATGGCCGATAATCTCCCAGGACCCAATTTTTCCACTTTTTCAAGCTTTGCTCACCATTCCACCTCCTGGATTCATCTTTTCAGCTCCACATTCACCTGATAGACACTCAAAACATGCAATAGACTGATTGGGACCTAATGCATCTCCTAAGTTCTAAAACAAACCCTAAGGACCTAAAATGCATGAAATAAAACATGATTTGGAATGATTTATGCAACCTAAATGATGCAAATTATGAACATATCAACTCCCCCACACTTGTCCTTTGCTTGTCCTCAAGCAAAAAGAGCAAATGAGAGAAAGAGGTTGTATGCAATGAGAGTTCACATTTTCTTTTTGAGAGAAGTGATCACAATGAGAACTCAAGTTCATGCTCAATTATGCAATGCAAAGTCATACTCAGATATATATCAACTCAGCAAGGAATCTCCACAAGTTCATCTCTCTCTCAACTCTTTCACATTCATTAAGCTTTTATCAGGTGGATCTCATGATGCAAGGTTTAAACAAGCTGGCTTGGCTAGGGAGAGGCTATGAGATTAAAATGATCTCATCAGTGTTCAAGTGGGTTAAGTGCAGCAAAGGGATCTCTCTATGAATGATCAAACTTTGGCAGAATGCTAAAGGTAAAAAGCAACCTATGCATACAAGGGCAAAGACTCATCACACCCCACCCTCTACTCAAAGCTTCCTCACTTGCTCAAAAATCCTCACTTTTCACTCTCATTTTCCTCTCACTAGGGGATTCACTTTTCACTTTTCCTCTCAAGTCTTGGAACTCAAACTTTACACAGCTCTTTTTCTTTTACAACTTCTAGCCTCTTCTTTCTTTCTTAACAAAACATTTGAGCCTTTGGCTTCTTTTCTTCCTTTTTTTACTTAGAGGCTAGACTCTTTCTTTTCAACAAACCAGAGCTCACTCTCTCAAAACACCAAGACTGATTTCTTTTTCTTTCATTCCCCTAGCTATTTTCACTCTCTCTTTTCCACTCATCTCACCTTTTTCTACTCACCAAAAGGTCTTTTCCCCCACACTTATTCCTCGCCAAAACTCTCAGTTCCTTGATGTTGGAACACAGCACTCAATGAGACCTGCCCTTGTCGCTCTAAACCTAACACTTTCTGCTAAGTTTGATCCAAGGTGGCCTTTCAATTCACACACAAACATTGGCTTAAAAGAAGGATGGGTTCAAGGTATGGGAACTGATCCATGATGTGGATTCAGCTACTTGAGCTAAGGAAAAGAGTGGTGAAAACTGTGGTTCTAGCTCAAGTATGTATATTGGTATCCACAAGCTTTTTCAAACAATGCATCACAAGATATTTTCAAATCAGGTTCAAGGTTCCCACTTAGTTAGAGTTGAGTTCAATTCAAACTTGCTTCTCAGATTCAAATCGTTTCAGACTTTGCAAGCACAGAAAAAGATTCACAAGCATATTCAATTCAAGTTCTCAAAGTGATGTACTCTCTAGAAAACCTATCATTACTCCTTGCAAGATGCAGCCTACATGCAAATGCAATCTAGACTCAATCCTAAAAATGAGAATGCAACTACATGATCATTTTTTTTTTGTGTAAAATTTTCAGATTTTCCATTTTTTTGGTTTTTATATGCACTTAGATGAATATGCAACTAGAATGTGACTCAAGACTCAAAGTGTAAAATAAGAAAATAGAAAACATGATTAGTAAAGGATAAAACTCCTCCCCCACACTTAGATAACACAGTCCCTTGTGTTATAAAAGTATGAGAAAGAAGTGAAACCAAAGCAAACAGGCAAAATGCAAAAGAAAAAGAAAATCTACATGCTATTTACAAGGTTTTGAGTGTTACCTAGTAGCTGTTGAAATCAGACCCCAATGAGTAGGAGGGGTTCGATGTGTGGCCTGACGGTGTTTCCCAAGAATGGTGGCTGGCCTCATCAGTCCCGTCGTCAAGATCTACCCAAGTGGTTCCATATGTGACCAAGGCTGTGCAGTTCATGGAACTATCCCCAACTTCCTCTCTGTTTCTTGGTGAAACCGGTGCTGGAGCCCCACCTTTGCAAGGGTTTTCAAGCTTCTTGATCCTCTTCTTCATCTCTTTGATGCATTTGGCCATCTTGTGGATGGTTTTGTCTTGGTACTTGCACCATTGTTGGAGAATACCAATCTTTTGTTGAGCTCTGAACCCTGAAGTGCTGGTTCCTCCCAGTTGTAATCATCAAAGTGATATCTGTTTCCACCAAAACGTTTTTGAGGTGGAGGCAGATCAGCATCTTGAGCACCAGCTGCACTTGTGGTAGCATCTTCAGCGGTTGCTTTCTTTCCCTTGGAGGCTTCTTCTCTGCAAGCTTGCCTGTATGTGAGGATTGGTGGATCAGTTTGGACATTGTACAGCTCTTCCTTCAGCAAGAAGAAGTGAATGTTCCTTTTAACTTGGACTGTGGTGATGGAGGGATGGGGTAGGAGAACTTGGGCTGGCTCACTGATGAGTGTCTTGAAGTTGTAGACTACCTTGGTACCCACTCTTCCTTGGAGAAAGCCAATCCTACACAAATGTGCTTCATTAATCAGATCAAACTTTGCCTTGTTCTCCTTGAATCTGTACCCCATGGCTTTCAAGATCTTTGTTACCACCCATCCATGGGTCAGCTTTGCATCTTGCTTCGTAGAACCCCACATGCACTTTTTGTAGAACATCAAAGACCTTGCTAATTGAGATGCAAGGCAAAGTGGGTATTCATACCCTTCATAGGGTTCCCCATCTTCATGTGTTGGCATCAGCGGTCTCAGCCCTACACCAAAAAGCATCAGATCTCCCTTGTGAACTCTTCCAACATCAATCTTGAAGTAAAAGCTGTGAGAGAGAATCTTGTGTACATATCTCAGAACTGGGTTCCTTATCCAAGAGGCCTTTGCTGTTCCAGCTGTGTACTTCTCAGAAGCAATTGATCTCCATAGAAGTTGGATCTCATCTTTTCTGAGATTGACCTGGTTGGAGAGAAGTTCATTTCTAGGTGCTGAAAACCCAAAGATCTTATTCAATTCTCTGAATGACACTGAATACTCCTTCCCTTTCACAGTAAACTCCACATGTCCAAGTCCATCTCCTTGAATGATTCTTGAATCCCTTGGGTAGTAAATGAAAGCTTCAAAGGAGGCCAAGAACTCTTGGGACTCTTGCTCATAAGCGATTTCTCTCATCTCCAAAAGTGACTCAACACCCATGTTCCCAAGCAAAGTCTTGACATCTTCATAGAGGCCAATCTTCTTCAGAAAGTCCAAATCAGGGAATCTCCCTTGCTGGATCTCTATCTGCTGAAACTTAGCCAGATAATCAGGTGTTTCTGGTTCAGTTTTCTTGAACTTCTTTGATCCCTCTTCAATGGTGCCTTGGGAACCACCAGCTGAGCTGCTGGAGTCACTTTCAGTCTGTTCACTCTCAGATACCACAGCCAACTGTTTCCCCTTTTTCTTGGAACCAGAAGCAACCACCAAAGCTCTTCCTTCAGGCCTTGTCCTTTTTGGCGCTGGATCACACTTTCCTTGCTTTGTGGTATTCTTTGCACCTTGACCTTTGTCTCTTGGCTTTGAAGTTCCTGAGACCAAACCTTTCCCTTTTGATGCAGGGCCCTTCTTCTTGGCCAAAGAGTTGGTTCTTTCAGTCATCTGCCAAGAGATTCTCAAAAAATATTGTTAGTACAAGGATAAACCTCACAAAAGTCTCAAAATTTTGAAAAAAAATTGTTGCAACAATTTTCAAAATTCAAGAACAGGTAATTACCAACAAAGTGCTCTGTTTTCCAAGACTATCTAGCACCCTAGCATTTATAATAATAATCCCAAGGTCTAAAACAACCTATCAAAATCGATTCCACACCTTAAAGTTCAAAAATCACCATTGAAGAACATGGAAAGAGGTGAATTTTAACAGGATGAAATACCTTGGGATTAAGATGCAACGAGTTCGAAATGCAATCAGGATGATGTTAACAACTCAAAAATGAGCTCAGAGCACTTTGAATCAACAATTTTGGTGGAGAAATGAGAGAGATATGGTGAAAACAATGGAGAGAAAAGAGAGAGAGAGTTGCAAACTCGGGTTTGTTGTGAGGAAGAGAGAGTGTGGGGTAGGGTCAAGCCTTTGGACTGGTGGTCAATAGATCTATTTTGACCAGTCAAGGCTTTGACCCATCCTTTTCTCATTGACCGGCCTCCTTTCTCTCTTTTGTGCGTCCGGAAACCGTCGGGATGGAGCCGTGTGACCGTCTCGGTGTAGAACCGGAAACATTTTTGTGCGACATGGTCATCCTATGTCTAACCCGCACAACCATTCCGCAGCCTTTTTTACTTAGGCTTTCTGGCCGTTCCTCTGTTTGCTGCGGCCTGGAACCCTTACTTCCCAGCTAGCACGCCCATCTTGGAGTAAATTCCGAGTATATGTGCGGGTTGGCCTTCTTTACTCCCAGGTAGCACGCATATCTCGCAGGTTTTGGGACTTAAACTCTTTGGCCTCCCTTCTTTTTGTGCGGCCTGGCCTCCATGCTTCTAGGTCGCACACTCAAGCCGGAGTGAATTCCGAATAGACGTGCGGCCTAGCTCCCTCTCTTCTGACCCGCACACCCATCCCGCAGTAAATGGGACTTAAACATTTCGGGTTTCTCAAGGTATTGTGCGGCCAGGGTTCTTTCACACCAGGTAGCACAACCAGGCCGGAGTAAATCGCGAGTCTTGCTGCGGCCTGGGCTCTTCATGCACTAACCCGCACACTTAGGTAGCACTGAGGCGTTCTTCAAGTTTTTCTGGCTTTAAACAGTCCTCTCAGCTCTCTCACATGCTCCATTCCATTCATCACAAGCTATGTCCTCCAAGGATCACCTAGTACCTGAGACCAACTCACAAAACCCATCAAAAAGTTCTAAAACATAAAGGAAAAGAGAAGAAATCAAAAGAACTATGTACAAAGATAAGCTTGGGGTGTCTCCCAAGAGCACTTTGTTTAAAGTCTCTAAGTTTGACTTTGAGAACCTGTTTAACAGGCTGGTGGATCAAGAAGAGGGACTGTTGTAGCTTCCTCTTTCCCTTGTGAAACTAAATAATGCTTGATTCTCTGTCCATTCACCACAAATTCCTGGCCATTCTTTCCTTCCAAGACAATGGCACCATAAGGCCTCACTTCAAGGACTTTGAAAGGTCCAGACCACCTAGACTTAAGCTTTCCTGGAAACAACTTAAGTCTGGAGTTGAAAAGCAAGACCAAATCACCATACTTGAATTCTCTCTTCAGAATCTTTTGATCATGCAGGACCTTGGTCTTCTCCTTATAGATCTTTGAGCTCTCAAAAGCTTCAAGCCTGATCTCCTCAAGTTCATGAAGTTGCATGATCCTTTTCTCTTGAGCTGTCTTTATATCAAAGTTTAGAAACTTCACAGCCCACATAGCTTTGTACTCCAACTCAACAGGAAGGTGGCAGCTCTTCCCATATAGCAAACTGAATGGTGATGTTCCAATTGGAGTTTTAAAGGCAGTCCTGTAAGCCCATAATGCATCATCTAGCCTTTTGCTCCAATCTTTTCTGCTTGAGCTAACAGTCCTCTCAAGAATGGCCTTGATCTGTCTATTGGATACTTCAACCTGGCCACTAGTTTGAGGATGATATGGAGTAGCTATCTTGTGTTTAACCCCATGCTTTCTCAATAAACCTTCCAGAGTCTTGTTCACAAAATGGGATCCTCCATCAGAGATGACAACCCTTGGAACTCCAAACCTTGGGAAGATGATGTTCTTGAACAGCCTCACTACAACCTTGGAATCATTGGTAGGGGAAGCAATGGCCTCAACCCATTTGGACACATAGTCCACAGCAACAAGTATGTATTGATTTCCATAGGATGAAATGAAAGGTCCCATAAAGTCAATCCCCCAGCAATCAAAGATCTCAACCTCTAGAATGGGGTTTTGAGGCATCTCACTTCTCTTAGATATGTTACCATGCCTCTGACAGGCATCACATGCTGAAACTACCAACTGGGCATCCTTGAACATTGTAGGCCACCAAAACCCACTTTGAAGAACCTTTGCCACAGTTTTGAATGCCCCCATGTGACCTCCAAAGGCAGAACCATGACATTCTTGCAACACAGGTTGCATCTCCTCTTCAGCAAGGCACCTTCTATATAGCTGATCCTTGTTCAGAACATAGAGGTAGGGCTCATCCCAATAGTATCTCTGGACATCTCTGAAGAACTTTTTCCTCTTGTAAGCATCCAATTCAGGAGGCTCCACCCCACATGCAAGATAGTTCACTATGTCTGCAAACCAAGGCATCCTCCTTTCTTGAATGCTCTCTACTTCCTCAAACTCCAAGTAGGAATGGAGCACCATCAGAGACTCTTCAGGCAAAGCATCATCTATGGGAACTTTTTCTTCAATCCTCAGCCTTGAGAGATGGTCTGCAGCCCCATTCTCAATCCCCTTTTTATCAAGCACCTCCATATCAAACTCCTGGAGCAATAGAACCCATCTCAACAGCCTTGGCTTGGCATCTTTCTTGGTCATCAAATACCTAAGGGCTGCATGATCAGTATACACAATGACCTTTGATCCCACCAGGTAGCTTCTGAACTTATCAAAGGCAAAAACTATTGCCAGCATTTCCTTTTCAGTTGTAGCATACTTCTCTTGGGCAGAGTCAAGTGTTCTACTGGCATAGTAGATCACATGCAGCTTCTTGTCTTTCTTTTGTCCAAGTACTGCCCCAACAGCAAAGTCAGAAGCATCTGTCATGACCTCAAAAGGAAGAGACCAGTCTGGTGCCTGAACTATTGGTGCACTAACCAATGCCTCCTTGATCAACTTAAAGGCTTCTTCACATTCAGCATCAAAGATGAAATCCACTTCCTTACACAACAGTCTTGTTAAAGGCCTGGCAATCCTTGAGAAGTCCTTTATGAATCTTCTATAAAACCCTGCATGACCCAGGAAGCTCCTTATCCCTTAAACAGAAGTGGGGGTTTGCAGATTCACCATCACTTCCACCTTTGCCTTATCAACCTCAATACCCTTTTCAGAGATCTTGTGCCCAAGAACAATTCCTTCTTGCACCATGAAATGACACTTCTCCCAGTTCAGCACCAAGTTGTGCTGCTCACATCTCTCCAACACCTGTGTCAAATTAGAGAGACAATCCGAGAAGGAGGAGCCATAGACACTAAAGTCATCCATGAACACCTCAACTTTCTCTTCAATAATGTCAGAGAAAATGTGCATCATACATCTTTGAAAAGTGGCTGGTGCATTACATAAACCGAAGGGCATTCTCCTATAAGCATAAGTGCCATAAGGGCAGGTGAATGTCGTTTTCTCTTGATCCCGGGGGTCTATGGGAATTTGGAAGAACCCCTAGTACCCATCGAGAAAACAAAAATAAGGATGATTAGCTAACCTTTCAAGCATTTGATCAATGAATGGTAAAGGGAAATGATCTTTTCTAGAAGCAGAATTCAATTTCCTATAGTCAATGCACATGCGATGGCCAGTTATGGTTCTTTGAGCTATGAGTTCATTCTTATCGTTTTTCACCACTGTGATCCCACCTTTCTTGGGCACCACATGAACAGGAGACACCCATCTTGAGTCAGAGATTGGGTAAATTATCCCTGCCTCAAGAAGCTTTAGTATCTCCTTCTTAACCACTTCCCTAAGGTTGGGGTTAAGTCTACGTTGGTGCTCAATAGAGGACATGGCTTGGTCCTCCAGGTGGATCCTGTGGGTGCATATTTCAGGAGAGATTCCTCTAATGTCTGCCAAGGAATACCCTATGGCTCTCCTAAATTTCCTTATTTCACTAAGTAATGCATGTTCCTCATGCTCTAGCAAGTTATCATTTATGATCACGGGAAAAGTAGAGTTCAGGCCTAAGAACGCATACCTGAGCCCTGTTGGTAGAGGCTTGAGCTCAACAGAGGGTGCATCCGTCTCATTCCAGTCCTGGTCCAGGCTGCTTTGGCTGGTGACTGGTTCCTTGATAGCAAAGACTTCAGAACCACTTTGTTCCAGCTCCAAGAACCTTGTTTCAGGACCCAGCTCTCTTGCATTGTCCAGATACAGCTTATACCCTTCACTTGCCTCAGCCAAGAGCTCATTATCTCCTTGTTCTTGAGTTAGAGCAGCTTGAAGACGATCCTCAGTGTTCAGTTCCTCAAGCAACTCATCAGCCAACTGGTCCATTGTCTCCACATAGAAACATTGACCTTCAATGGTGGGTTTCTTCATCATCTCATTCACATCAAACTTGAGCCTTTCAGACCCAAGTTGAAGCTCTATTATCCCACCTCTCACATCAATAATAGCTCCTGCAGTGGCTAAGAATGGCCTGCTCAAGATGAGAGGATCTACTGGTTCCTCATCCATTTCCAGCACAACAAAATCTGTTGGAACCTCAAAACCACCTATCTTGACAGGTAGATCTTCCAACATACCAACAGGCAATCTAACTGATCTATCTGCAAGGATAAGAGAAATCTTTGAAGGTTTGAAAACTCTAAAGCCCAGCTTCTGTGCTATGGAGAATGGCATCAAGCTGACTGATGCTCCTAAATCACAAAGACATCCAGAGAATAGAAGAGGTCCAATGGCACAAGGGAGTGTGAAGCTCCCTGGATCAGTTAACTTCCTTGGAATGGACTTCCTCTGAATGATAGCACTGCATTCATGACTTAGTACTACCATGCCTTGAAGCTCTTTTGTCTTGTTCAGAATTGCATCCTTCAAGAACTTCCCCATCTTTGGCATCATTAAGAATGCATCAATGAGAGGCATTGTGAGTGGTGTCTCTTTGAGTGCCTTCTCAAATACAGCTCTTGCCTTGTTCACTAGTTGCTTCTTAAATCTCCCTGGAAATGGGAGCTTGGGTTGGTATGGAGGTGGTGGCACATACTTCTTCTCTGGTTCTGGTTCCTTTGCTACCTCTTTACCCTTTTCTGTCCTTGGTTTCTCAGCAACTTGATCATCCTTTAAGGCTGCCTCCCCCTCAGGTTGATCATTGTCCTCAATGATCACTTTGTTGTTCTCAATACCATGTAACTCCTTGCCACTCCTCAGTGTAATGGCCTTGGCATATTCCTTGGGGTTGGGTTCTGGTTTTCCAGGTAGGTGACCTTGGTTCCTTGAGCTTGATGCCTGGTTTTGCTTCAGTTCCTTGATTTCCTGCTGCATAGTCTGTTGACCCTGAAGTAGTTGTTGCAGAATACCAACCATATCTGTACCCATCTGTGGCTGCTGTTGAACCATTGGTGGCTGAAACTGTTGTTGAACCGGCGTCTGCTGTTGGAACTGTGGTGGACCAAACCCTGATGGTGCCTTTGGCTGCTGTGAAGTGTAACCAGTGCCCTGAAATGGTTGCTGTTGCTGACCAAAACTCTGATTCTGACCAAATTGATTCTTGGGTTGGAATGACCCTTGAAAGTTGTTCTTGGGAACAAAGTTCTTTGGAGCTTGAGAATTGGGATAGACCTGGTCTTGTGGGTTAGCTACATTGGTGTTCCTGTAAGAGAGGTGTGGATTGGCATTACCATACTGATATCTTTGGAACCTCTGATTCCCAATGTAGTTGAGCTCCTCTTGGGTAAGACCTTCTTCACTTATGTTCTCAAAAATTTGAGAAGGTTCCTCATACTCTCCAACAAAATGCATTGGCTTCTGAGTGGTGAATTTCAGCTTGTCCAATTCACTCCTCAACTCCTTAACTTCTCTGGTGAGCCTTTGTTCTGAGCTTGAACCTTCAGACCTATTTGATCTGTCATAGTCTTCACCATAAGTATCATTGCTCAATGCTAAGTTCTCCACTAGCTCTAAAGCAGCATGAATCTCTTTACCCAGAAAGTTCCCATTGGAAGCAGTATCCAGCTGGTTTCTAATCTTGGGAAGAGCTCCCCTATACAGTGTGCTGAGAAGAGAAGCCTCACTAAACCCATGGTGTGGGCAGTGGTTTGTGTAGCTCCTGAATCTCTCATATGCTTCACCAAAACTTTCATTGCTTTGCTGAGTGAAGCTAGAGATTTGGTTCCTCAGTTTTGCAGTTCTTGAGGTGGAGAAGAACTTAGATAAGAAGGCTTGCTTGCATTGCTCCCAGGTTTGAATGGAGCCTCTTGGAAGATTCTTCTCCCATTGATGAGCTTTATCACCAAGACTGAATGGGAATAGTCTTAGCTTAAAGCTGTCTTCTGAAACTCCATTTATCTTGGTCAGATCACACACCTTATCAAACTGGTCCAAGTGTTCCAAGGGATCTTCCATTGCTAACCCATGGAACTTTGAGTTCTGGACCATATTCAGCAATGATGCTTTCACTTCAAAGTTGTTGTTTTGCACAGGTGGTGCCTGAATACCAGCTCCATACTGATGAGCATTGGCCCTGTCGTTCTCTCCAACATAGACTTGGGGTTGCTCATATCTTCTTTGCTGTGGTTGGAAAGGGTGGGGTTGGTGGTGCACCTGGTGTCTTTGCTGAACATTGGCCTGATGCCTCTGTTGATGAGCTTGAGCTTTTCCCTGGTGGACATAAGCTTGTTGATGGTGCACCTGTTCCTGCTGAACATTACCCTGGTGAAGCCCTTGACCAACTCCAATACCAGCTCCATGACCTTGAGCCTGTTGCTCCTGAACTGGTTGTTCTATATCTACCACGTGATCTCCTTGTTCTGCCATCTCAGTCTGATCAATTTGTCTACCACGTCTGTCTCTTCTCCTCCTTGGTACCAAAAGGTTGATGTTGTCGTTTAGAGGAAAAGGAGGACCACAGCTTCTTGATCTAGACCTGGTGTTCATACACCTGAAATCACAAACAGAACTTGAAAGGAATCAGTAAAAACAAGAAAGTAAGCACTTGATCTCAAGAACAGATCAGAGCTTAATGCTAATCAAACCACAATTTGGCAACGGCGCCAATTGATAGACAAGACTTTTTAGGGTCTCAGGGCTATCAATCCCCTTGTCAAAGTAGCACAAAGAGGTTAATCAATCCAAGAATGTGGTGATAGACACTAAGCTATATGATCAAGTTCTTAATTCAAGCAAACAAGATTGGGTTTTGGTTAACTAGTGACAACTAACAAACTTAAACAGGTTTAAAGACTAATGACAATGACTAATCAAGAACTAAGCAATGACAAAGGATATGAATATGATATGATGGAGGTATGAGATTCTAGACATGATAGTTGGTTAGGGTGCTTTGGTGCTAGACTAGAAATGCTAATGACAATGATGAGACATGATTCAAATGATTAAGAACTCAAATCTAGGTTAATCCTCTCATGAAGGTATTAACCCCTATACTAATCCATTTTCAAACCAAATTCCCATTTGTGAAACATGAATCAATATGCATTAACAAACAGCTCTTAGTGATCATTCAAGCATTTAACAAATCATTCCCATGATGAAAAATTACTTAAACCTCTAACACAACTCTTTCAGGAATTTCATCAAACACTTTTGGTGCATGAAATTCCCAGAATCTAGATCTCAAGTGATTATCAAGGATCTAGCATAGAGAACAGCTGTTTAGAGAGATGAATCAATGAATCTAGCCCTAAGCACTCCTAATCTAACCTTTAGCACCCTAACCTACACATCTAGAACCTCATTAGGGTGACTACTCACTAATCATACTAATCTCTCTTAAACCTTTGCAAGTTGAGTAGATTAGCATGATTAATGATGAGAAATGGAGATGGAGATGATAGATTCAAAAGAAAACAGCTTTAAACACCCAGATCTCTTTAAACTCTCTTGATTCCACACTCAAAATAAAGATATTTCTCTTCTTAATGGAGTCTTTTTTCACCAAAGAGGCAAGAGACAAAGGGAATAAAACTCTCCCTCTCCCAAAAAACCCTAAAAAGTATTTATACTTCCTTAAAAACGAACCGGGTCAGCCCGGAACAAACCGGGTCCTGACCCGGCTTTAATGGATAAAGTGGGAATTACTGCGGGTCGGTCCAGTATGTCCCAGGTCGCACACCTAAGTCGCAGTAGATGAAGACTTGTCTTGTGAAGCCTGAATCGCCTTGTCTTAGCCGCACGTCTAAGTAGGAGTGTTTTGCGAGTGTTGCTGCGGCTTGGTCTCCTTGCTCTCCAACTCGCAGGGCTAAGGCGGTTTCTGGGGAATGTACAAACTGTGCGGGTTGGTCTCTATTGCACCCAGGTCGCAGGCTCAAGTCGGAGTGATTTGCGAGTGATCGTGCGGCATAGTTCCAGGCGCGACTAACTCGCATGCCTAAGTCGCACGATTGTGGACTTAGCATTTCTCTTGCTCTTGAGCTTCAGACCTCTTCCAGTGATAGTTTACCCACACATATCAACTCGCAGCATCAGCATTCAGGCGTTCATCTTCGGGCCTGCGGGTTAACCAAGTCGCAAGACCATCTCGCAGCATCCAGAGCAGCTTAGACCACTTCGCATTCCGGAGAGTGTAACTCCTATGAGACTTGTCCGAATTGAATGATTTCGGTTGCAGAAGACAGAGGACTCATTTATCTCCAACTTTGGTGAAGGAAGCTTCGGTGCTTGGGAAGTGTAAGGCTTCCTGGAGGGCACATCTTTGCAGTGCATGTACGCGACCAGAGAGAGGCGTCTAGACATGTGTCCATTCCGGAGACCGTATCTTTCTGCTCATAGATCTGAATTGAATGCTCTTGGACGTTCTGGAAAGAAACTCAAATGTCTCTGGTTCTCATGAAGGACCCGAAAACTAAATCGGCCTGGAAGTGCACCGTCCTTCGCATCCTTTAGGACTGATCTGCTCGGTCCGGAATACCTGCGAGACTGGGGTTCCTTCCGACAAGCTTATCTCTCTGCTCACGCGTCCGAATTCCACGATTCCACTTGCTAAGAGACCGTGATGCAATGTTCTCCAACTTCTATGAAGCACCCGCCGTCTGAATCGGACCGGAAGGCTCCCCGGACAGGCGATTTCTGAGACACGTTCATACCCGGAGGTTTTGGCCGATACACTTCATTCGCGGTACATGAAAATGGCCGGTAAAGCTTCCCGCGGTACATGGAAATGGCCGGTAAAACCTTCCTGGCCAGCGAGAATGGCCGATAATCTCCCAGGACCCAATTTTTCCACTTTTTCAAGCTTTGCTCACCATTCCACCTCCTAGATTCATCTTTTTAGCTCCACATTCACCTGATAGACACTCAAAACATGCAATAGACTGATTGGGACCTAATGCATCTCCTAAGTTCTAAAACAAACCCTAAGGACCTAAAATGCATGAAATAAAACATGATTTGGAATGATTTATGCAACCTAAATGATGCAAATTATGAACATATCAAATATCTTGCATCCTCCAGTTCTTCAGGTAACCCGAAACAGTTAAACTCCACCACTTAAATAGCCTTTAATGCCAAACGCCGTCTACCCTGAATAATGTCTTTGATGAGAATTCACTACTATACTTAGTGAATGTAGAGAGCTAGTTGACTGGAAGTTAGATCTAAGTGTGTAGATTTTTGCATGACGGATAAACAGACTAGTTTGTTTGTATTTTGGTGAGAATTTTCTAGACTAGATCCAGATAGATGTTTTACGATAGGTTATGATTTAGAAGGACGGTCACTGAGATATAGTTTAGTTCCTGCGGGTTTTTAAAGATTCTTTCCTAGCTTGATCTATGTTTTGTTTGAGGACAAACAAAGGTTTAAGTCTGGGAGAGTTGATAACACCGGATTTTTACCATTTTTATGGATCGTTTTAATATCTTATGCAGGTGTTTTAAATCTGTTTTCAATGGTTTTTGAGTGATTTCTATGTTTTAGATTTTAAAAGACTTTTCAGGAATCTTGGACTAAAGATGTGCAATTTGGAACAAATGAGCAATTTTGGATAAATGCAGACCGTTAGAAGTATGGTACTCGATAGAGACCTTCTCACCGTCTGATCATCCCCAAAATTTGAGACAGCATAGAGGACACAACCAGCTTTCTAATGAAATATGTTTGGATACAATCCAACGGTTAGATCTTCAGATATTCCCCATGCACTCAAGACAGAAAATGCAGTCTCGAAGGAGAGCATAGGCCGCGACCGCGGCCAGACCATGATTCCCCGCGGTCAGGACCACCGCGACCGCGGCCAGACAACGTTGACGTCTGAAAGTGACCTAATTCAAGCCCAAGTCCAGCCCAATACTCATTCTTCAAACCCTAGACGTTTCCAACGAATTAGAAGGCTATATATACTCGTTTTAGGTCATTCTAATGACCAAGCCGTGGAGAGAGAGCAGAGAAGAGCCGCATACCTCAGAGTTGCCGTCTTCGGGAGAAGAAGGAGTCGCCGAAGGAGCCACCATCGATCTCCATCTTCACCCTCGTTCTTCGTTCTTTACCTTTCTCTTATTTAATATCCAGCAAACTACAATACTTCTGTAATGTTTTTATACACTATGATTGAGTAATGCCCTTGTTGGGTTTTAAGGGATTTTTCAAAGGGATTCATGGATTGATTTCTGGTTTGTTAGATTAGGGTTTATCTTTAGAGTTCTTCGTCTAAATCTGCGTTTCGTTATGTGGCTTTGATCGATAATCTAGCTACTGCGATTAGGTTGATTTACTCACTGAAAGTGTTGTTGAATCGATTAACCCTATATAGATGAACAAATTCTCTTAGACTGCGTGAGTCGATCTAAAGCGTTTTGTGAAATTATCAAACTAATTTATCTAGAAAACTTAGAGAACTGAATGGGAGTTTAGTAAATCTGAGTGAATTGATTTGTGATTAATACTACGTGAGTAGGTTAGTTTGATTTCAGGAACACATCTATAGAAAACTCTATATTTAATTCTCTTGTTAGCTAGTCTATGATTTCCCGGCGAATTCCCTAACGCCCAACACCTTCTAATATTGATTTGATCTTACTGTTTACTAGTTTTTAAGTTTACCTGGTTTCTCTTATCCTTGCAGATAGATCAGTTAGATTGCCTGTTGGTATGTTGGAAGATCTACCTGTCAAGATTGGTGGTTTTGAGGTTCCAACAGATTTTGTTGTGCTGGAAATGGATGAGGAACCAGTTGATCCTCTTATCTTGGGCAGGCCATTCTTGGCCACTGCAGGAGCCATAATTGACGTGAGAGGTGGGATAATAGAGCTTCAACTTGGGTCTGAAAAGCTCAAGTTTGATGTGAATGAGATGATGAAGAAACCCACCATTGAAGGTCAATGTTTCTATGTGGAGACAATGGATCAGTTGGCTGATGAGTTGCTTGAGGAGCTGAACACTGAGGATCCTCTTCAAGCTACTCTAACTCAAGAACAAGGAGACAATGGGCTCTTAGCAGAAGAAAGTGAGGGGTATAAGCTGTATTTGGACAATGCTAGAGAAGTTGGTCCTGAGACAAGGTTTTTGGAACTGGAACAAAGTGGCTCGGAGGTTTTTGCTATCAAAGGATCAGACACCAGCCAGAGCAGCTTGGACAAGGATTGGAATGAGGCTGATGCACCCCCTGTTGAGCTCAAGCCTCTACCAACAGGGCTCAGGTATGCTTTCATGGGCTTAAAATCCACTTATCCAGTAATCATCAATGATAGCCTATTAGAGGATCAAGAGAGTGCATAGCTTAGCGAGATAAGAAAGTTCAAGAGAGCCATAGGATATTCTTTGGCTGATATTAGAGGGATCTCTCCTGACATTTGCACCCACAGGATACACCTAGAGGACCAATCTATGTCCTCTATTGAGCATCAACGACGTCTTAACCCCAACCTTAAGGAAGTGGTTAAGAAGGAGATACTAAAACTTCTTGAGACAGGGATAATTTACCCAATCTCTGACTCAAGATGGGTGTATCCTGTTCATGTTGTGCCCAAGAAGGGTGGGATCACAGTGGTAAAAAACGAGAAGGATGAGCTTATAGCTACTAGGACTGTCACAGGACACAGAATGTGTATAGACTATAGAAAGCTTAATGCAGCCTCTAGGAAGGATCATTTTCCTTTACCTTTCATTGATCAGATGTTAGAGAGGCTTGCAAACCACCCCTTCTTTTATTTTCTCGATGGGTACTCGGGGTTCTTCCAAATTCCCATAGATCCCCGAGATCAAGAGAAAACAACATTCACATGCCCTTATGGCACATTTGCATACAGGCGAATGCCTTTTGGTCTCTGTAATGCCCCTGTCACATTTCAACGTTGCATGATGCATATCTTCTCTGACATCATTGAAGAGAAGGTGGAGTTTGTTCATGGATGATTTCAGTGTCTATGGCTCCTCCTTCTCGGATTGTCTCTCTAATTTGTCACAGGTCTTGGAGAGATGTGAGCAGCATAACTTGGTGTTGAACTGGGAGAAATGCCACTTCATGGTGCAGGAAGGAATAGTTCTTGGGCACAAGATATCTGAGAAGGGCATAGAGGTTGACAGAGCAAAAGTAGAAGTAATGGTGAACCTGCAAACCCCCACTTCAGTCAAAGGGATAAGGAGTTTCCTTGGGCATGAAGGGTTTTACAGAAGATTTATCAAAGACTTCTCAAGAATAGCGAGACCCTTGAAAAGGCTATTGTGTAAAGAAGCAGATTTCATCTTTGATGCTGAATGTGAAGAGGCCTTCAAGATGATCAAGGATGCATTAGTCAGTGCACCAATAGTTCAGGCACCAGACTGATCCCTTCCTTTTGAGGTTATGACAGATGCATCTGATTTTGCTGTTGGAGCAGTTCTTGGGCAAAGGAAAGACAAGAAGCTACATGTTATCTACTATGCAAGTAGAACACTTGACTCTACACAAGAGAAGTATGCTACTACTGAGAAGGAAATGCTGGCAATAGTCTTTGCCTTTGATAAATTCAGAAGCTACCTGGTGGGATCAAAAGTCATTCTATATACTGATCATGCAGCCCTCAGGTATCTGATGACCAAGAAAGATGCCAAGCCAAGACTGTTAAGATGGGTTCTTCTACTTCAGGAATTTGATATGGAAGTACAAGATATAAAGGGTATAGAGAATGGAGCTGCAGACCATATCTCTAGGCTGAGAATTGACTCTGAAGTGCCTCTTAATGAAAGTCTTCCTGAGGAATCACTGATGGTGCTCCATTCTTATTTGGAGTTTGAAGAAGTGGACATCATTCAAGAGAGGAGGATGCCTTGGTTTGCAGACATTGTGAACTATCTTGCTTGTGGAGTGGAACCACCTGAATTAGATGCTTACCACAGGAAGAAGTTCTTCAGAGAAGTTCAAAGGTACCATTGGGATGAGCCCTACCTCTATGTCCTAAACAAAGATCAGCTGTATAGAAGGTGTCTTGCTGAGGAGAAGATGCAACTTGTGTTGCAAGAGTGTCATGGTTCAGCTTTTGGAGGTCACATGACAGCATTCAAGACTGTGGCCAAGGTTCTTCAGAGTGGGTTTTGGTGGCCCACAATGTTCAAAGATGCTCAGTTGGTGGTTTCAGCATGTGATGCTTGTCAGAGGCATGGGAGCATATCAAAGACGAGTGAGATGCCTCAAAACCCAATTAGAAGTTGAGATCTTTGATTGCTGGGGGATTGACTTCATGGGGACCTTCATTTCATCCTATGGGAATCAGTATATACTTGTTACTGTGGATTATGTTTCCAAATGGGTTGAGGCCATTGCTTCCCCTACCAATGATTCCATGGTTGTAGTGAAGCTATTCAAGAGCATTATCTTCCCAAGATTTGGTGTTCCAAGGGTTGTTATCTCTGATGCAGGATCTCATTTTGTGAACAAGACTTTGGAGGGTTTGTTGAGAAAGCATGGAGTGAAACACAAGGTAGCTACTCCTTATCATCCTCAAACTAGTGGCCAGGTTGAAGTATCTAATAGACAGATCAAGGCCATTCTTGAGAGGACTGTTAGCTCAAGCAGAAAAGATTGGAGCAAAAGGCTAGATGATGCATTGTGGGCCTATAGAACTGCCTTTAAAACTCCTATTGGGACATCACCTTTCAATCTGCTATATGGGAAGAGCTGCCACCTTCCTGTTGAGTTAGAGTACAAGGCTTTGTGGGCTGTGAAGTTGCTGAACTTTGATATCAAGACAGCACAAGAAAAAAGGGTCATTCAACTCCATGAACTTGAAGAGATCTGGGGCCTTTGAAAGCTCAAAGATCTATAAGGAGAAGACCAAGGCTCTGCATGATCAAAAGATTCTGAAAAGGGAGTTCAAGGATGGTGATCTGGTGTTGCTGTTCAACTCTAGGCTTAAGTTGTTTCCTGGAAAACTTAAGTCTAGATGGTCTGGTCCCTTTAAAGTTCTTGAAGTCAGGCCATATGGAGCTGTTGTCTTAGAAAGAAAGAATGGTCAAGAGTTTGTGGTAAATGGCCAGAGGATCAAGCATTACCTGGTTTCACAAAAGAAGGAGGAAGCTACATCAGTTCCCCTTCTTGATCCACCACCAGCCTGCTAAACAGGTTTCCAAAGTCAAACTTAGAGACTTTAAACAAAGTGCTCTTGGGAGACACCCCAAGCTTATCCTTTTGATCTTTTGATTTCTTTCTTTTTTATGTTTTAGGATGTTTTGATGGGTTTGTTTAGTGTCTACAGGTTACAGGTTTGAGTTTGGACCCTTGGAAAGTGAACAAAAGTTGAAAAGGAATGAATGAGTGGGCACAAACTTATGCTCGGCCTTTGACATGGTCACCAGCCACGGTCAGAAACAAGGTGTGGCAAGCCTTTTAGCTTTGCCACGGGGAATGAATCACGGTCTCAAGGCCTGTCCGTGGCAAAAGAAGCAAGAGTTCGGAGATTGCCACGGGTTAAAGGCACGGGACACAGGTGACCGTGGCAAAAAGAAATGAGGAATGGACCTGATTCGGGCTTTGCCACGGTGGGAAGACATGGAACGCAGGCGGCCGTGGAAAAAAGAGATGCAAACCTTCGGGGTTTGCCACGACTACAAGACACGGGTTCGGGACCAGGCCGTGGCAAAACAAAGGTGGAATGAGCATAGTTCGGAGATTGACACGGCTAGATGACATGGGAAGAAGTCAGGCCGTGGCAAAATGAAGATGGAAAGACAAAGGGCTTGGACTTTGACACGGCCAAGAGACACGGTTAGAGATCCGGCCGTGGCAAAGCAAAAAGAAAAGGACACATGCTCGGGGTTTGCCACAGTTGGACGACACGGAGGAAGAACGGGCCGTGGCAAAAGCAAAGAAAAATGGCCGATGCTCGGTGTTTGACACGGTTTAAGGACACGGGCTAAAGGTTTGGCCGTGGCAAAGCAGGGAGGAATTGACCAAGGTTTGGAGTTTGCCACGGTAAGATTGCCACGGTCTGAAGACACGGACGACCCAGGCCGCGGCAAAGAGAAAGCTTACACACGTTATTTGACACGGTCACGTGCCACGGTCAACGATGGCGCGACCAAATTTTGAAAAACATTGACCGTACGGCCGTTGACCGGTCAAAGGACGCGCCAATACAGCTGTGTCCCACCGAGTCTTCTTCTTCTTCGCGAGTTTGCTCCCTTTCTCACTATTTCTTGAGCTTTAAACACTCATATCTCTCTCATTCTTGCATTAAATTGAGAAATTCCAACTGCATTGAACTCGTAATCTTGTCTAGATTCTTGCTGCACATTCGTTTTTCACTCTAAACTTGAAGATTCCAAGGTATTTAATCTGTTACAACTCACTTTTTCCATGTCTTAGTGTACTGTTCATGAACAGGAAAACAAATGGAATCGATTTTAATAGGCCTCTTGGTACCTTGGAATCATTTTGTGAGTATTGTGCAAGTAGAATGGATAGGAAATGCATGGATCTTGCTTGAGAATAACCTGTTCTTGGAATTTTTTTTTCAAAATTTCTTGAAATTCACCAAGTATCTCGATTTTTTTTAGAAATTGTGTTTCAAGCTCAACTCTTTGTGTGCATTTCTTCTTGCCATTGTTTTGAGTTTATTGAGTTTTTAACTAGCTTGAGAAACATTCTTTTCTAGTAAAAATGAGCTTGTGAATTTTTTGGAAAACTTTTGTTATTCTCTTGTTTTGGTGCTCACAGCTATTTGAGAAAATGCAGGATGGGAGGAACAAAAAGAACAGCAGCCATAGAGAAAGCAAAAAAAGAGAAAGCTGGAGCTTCAGAGGATCAGATTATGCCTATTGGGCATAAAGTTTTCAAGAAACAGAAGAAACAGAGGAAGCCAAAGGATCCAGCTGAGAAGAAGGCAAAAAGTGTGGCTGCACCAAAGAAAACAAAGGCCTCTACCTCAAAGACTTCTGGTAAAGAACTGGCATTGGTTGAGGTTGTTCACAGGGCAGGAAAAGAGGTGGGTGCGGCTGAGGATGAAGAAGAAACAGAGAGTGATCCTGAAATCCCAATGCAGCCGGTTAAGAAAGCGAAAAGAAAATCAGAACCTGAGGACAAAGAACCAACTCTTGATGACTACTTTTCTGTGTTCAAGAATGTAAAGGTGCTGCAAACCAAGTTCCCTGACATGGAGTTGCTGAAAAAGATGGGGATTCTTGAAGAGGTTAAGCTCATTTTTGACAACATGGGATTTGGTGGATTCTTTGAGATGAAAGATGTGGCTCATGATGGTGTAACACAAGAGTTCCTTGCATCCCTTGAAGTTTGTGGATATGGCCCAAGAGATCAGAGGATCATGGAGGGAAATGGTCTTGGGCATATAGAGTTCACAATCAATGGTACACAATACCAAGTGAGCTTCAAGGAATTAGATGAGATCTTTGCATTCTCAAGACCTACACAGGATGAGTCATTGAAGTTCACATACCCTGATCACATGATTACTGACTTGTGGGATACAATTGCTTTTGGGAGCTTCAGGGGAGGAAGATGCAAGAGTTCATGGATAAGAAACCCAGCCATCCGCTATGCTCACAAAGTACTTTGCCAAATGTTCTTTACCAAGCACAATGATGGTGTGGTGCATCTAGCTGACATGGAACTTCTGGGTATGGGTCTACATCCTCTCATCAGTCATTTGAAGAGCAAGAGAAAATTTCATCTCCCACACTATATCCCCACTGGTGGTGCATTCTTGGCACGCCATATGCTGATATACAAGGACATTGCTTGGAGTGAGGGCAAGAGAAAGAAGCTCACTAAGTTGCACAATGGATGGCTAGTGACAAAGATTCTGAAAGCAAGAGGTTTTTGTCTTTGATGATGTTGAGGTCAGGCATGAGTTGATTGATGAAGCTACACTCACCAAAGTTAAGTTCTTGGAAGAAAGCAATGGTGAAAACTTCTTGTACAACTTCAAGCTCTTACAAGATGAGAAAGTTCAAGTTCTTTAGCCACACCCAGCCATCACCACTCTCTCAGAAAGGCACAATGTCTCCTTTATTGTTCTCAAGGATCAGCTCTACAACCCAGCCATTCACCCTCCAATCCGCAAATGCAAGAGGACAGCAAGTTCCAAGGGCAAAGAGCCAGTTGAAGAGGAGGACACAACTAGGACCGCTGGTTGTGAGAATGAGGAGCCAAGAGATTTTGAAAGAAGGATGGGAGCAGGCCGGTATCACTTTGATCCTTACTTTTGGGGTGAGCCTGACTATCACACAAGGAAGCTGTATTCCAGAGTTAACAGCCTTCAGAAATGGTTCAAATGGCAAGACAAAACAATCCACAAGCTAGTTGACTGTGTTAGGCAACTAAAGAAGAAGGTGAAGAAACTCACAGCTCCAGCCACCTCACCCAAACGAGATACAAGAGAAGAGGTGGGAGAAAGCTCAGCCGCTAATGACCTTGTGTTACCACCAGGAAAAGAAGACTGGGTGAACCCGGCCACAGCGTTCCAAACCGAGAGCAGCCCACCTAGATACTCAACTCCATCATGTTCCACCTCCAACCCATCCCACTACCTGGGATCAGACCTCAGTGATTGAGGTAAACACTCAAAACTCTGTATATATGCATGTAGATTTTCTTTTCCATTTTGCTTTGTTTTTAACTCCTTTCTCATGCTTTTGTAACACAAGGGACTGTGGAGGAGTTTCATCTTTTACTAATCATGTTTTCTCTTTTCTTATTTTACACTTTGAGTCTTGAGTCACATTCTAGTTGCATATTCATGTAGTCTCATCTAAGTGCATATAAAAACCAAAAAAATTGAAAAATCTGAAAACATTTTCACAAAAAAAAATGATCATGTAGTTGCATTCTCATTTTTAGGATTGAGTCTAGATTGCATGTTCATGTAGGTTGCATCTTCCAGGGAGTAATGATAGGTTTTCTAGAGAGTACATCACTTTGAGAACTTGAACTGAATATGCTTGTGAATCTTTTTCTGTGCTTGCAAAGTCTGAAATGATCTGAATCTGAGAAGCAAGTTTGAATTGAACTCAACTCTAATTAAGTGGGAATCTTGAACTTGACTTGAAAATATCTTGTGATGCATTGTTTGAAAAAGCTTGTGGATACCGATATACATACTTGAGCTAGAACCATTGTTTTTACCACCCTTTTTCCTTAGCTCAAGTAGCTGAATCCGCATCATGGATCAGTTCCCTCACCTTGAACCCATCCTTCTTTCAAGGCCACCTTGGATCAAACTTAGCAGAAAGTGTTAGGTTTAGAGCGACAAGGGCAGGTCTCATTGAGTGCTGTGTTCCAACATCAAGGAACTGAGAATTTTGGCGAGGAATAAGTGTGGGGGAAAAGACTTGTTGGTGATTGGAAAAAGGTGAGATGAGTGGAAAAGAGAAAGTGGAAATAGCTAAAGGTATGAAAGAAAAAGAAATCAGTCTTGGAGTTTTGAGTTAAAGAAAGTGAGCTCTGGTGTGTTGAAAAGAAAGAATCTAGCCTCTAAGTAAAAGGAAAAGAAAAGAATCCAAAGAGCTCAAATGTTTTGAAAAGAAAGAAGAAAAGGAGGCTAGAGGTTGCAAAAGAAAAAGAGTTGTGTAAAGTTATAACTCCAAGACTTGAGAGTGAAAGTCAAAAGTAAGCCCCTTAGTGAGAGTAAAATAAGTGTGAAAAGTGAGGTTCTTGAGAGAGTGAGCAAGTGAGTAAGCTTTGAGTAGAGGGTGGGGTGTGATGAGTCTTTGCCCTTGTATGCATAGGTTGCTTTTTACCTTTAGCATTCTGCCAAAGTTTGATCATTCGTAGAGAGATCCCTTTGCTGCATTAAACCCACTTGAACACTAATGAGATCATTTTAATCTCATAGCCTCTCCCTAGCCAAGCCAGCTTGTTTAAACATTGCATCATTAGATTCACCTGATAAAAACTTAATGAATGTGAAAGAGTTGAGAGAGAGAAGAACTTGTGGAGATTCCTTGTTGAGTTGATATACATCTGAGTATGTCTTTGCATTGCATAATTGAGCATGAACTTGAATTCTCATTGTGATCACTTCTCTCAAAAAGGAAATGTGAACTTCAATGCATTCAACCTCTTTCTCTCATTTGCTCTTGTTTGCTTGAGGACAAGCAAAGGACAAGTGTGGGGGAGTTGATATGTTCATAATTTGCATCATTTAGGGTGCATAATTCATTCCAAATCATGTTTTATTTCATGCATTTTAGGTCCTTAGGGTTTGTTTTAGAACTTAGGAGATGCATTAGGTTCCCATGAGTCTTTGCATGTTTTGAGTGTTTATCAGGTGTATTTGGAGCTATATGGAACTGGAAAGATGAATCCAGGAAGTGGAATGGTGGTCAAGGCTTGAAAAATGGTGAAACTGGGTCTTTGGAGATTATCAGCCATTCTCGCGCACCAGGAAGGTTTTTCTCGGCCAAAACGCGTACCGCGGGTGGATTTTATCGGCCATTCTCACGTACCGCGAGTGGATTGTATCAGCCAAAATCTCCGGGTGCAGACACGTTTCCGAAATCGCCTGTCCGGGGAACCTTCCGGTTCGATTCAGTTGGCGGGTGATTCATCAAAGTTGGAGAGGATTGGATCACGGTTCCATAGCAAGTAGAATCATGGAATTCGGACACGTGAGCAGAGAGTGAAGCTCGTCGGAAGAAACCCCTGTCTCGCTGCTGTTTTGGACCAAGCCGATGAGCTCTGAAGAATGCGAAGGACGGTGCACGTCCAGGCCGATTCAGTTTCCGGGGCCTTCATGAGAATCAGAGACATTTGAGTTCTATTTCCAGAACGTCCGAGATCATTCAATTCGGGGCTATGAGCAGGAAGTTACGGTCTCCGGAATGAACACATGTCTAGACGCCTCTCTCTGATCGTGTAAATGCACTGCGAAGATGAGCCCTCCAGGAAGCCTTCCACTTCCCAAGCACCGACGCTTCCTTCACCAAAATTGGAGATATATGAGTCTTCTGTCTTATTCAACCGGGATCACTAAATTCGGACAAGTATCTTATGAGTTACACTCTCCGGAATGCGAAGTGGTCCAAACAGCCCTGAATGATGCGAGCTAAGTGAAACATGCCGCGATGGAATGCCACGGTCCACACTTGGCCGTGGCACTTAATTGAAATCCTTCGGCGATTGACACGATCTTCATGCCATGGTCTACACTTGACCGTGGCAAAGAAACATTTGGCTGGGAAGGACTTTACAAGCATTCGGCACTTGACACGGTTTGAATGCCACGGTCTAGGACTTGACCGTAGCAACTTTTACACACCTTCGGCGATTGACACGCTCTGAATGCCACGGTTCTAGGGCTTGACCGTGGCAAATTTTCACAAACTTTTGGCATTTGACACGACCACTTGCCACGGGTTTTGGACGAGACTTGCTAGACCGTGCCACCAAGATTCAGCCAAGAACACGCGAACAAGACTTTGACACGGTCAAGTTGCCACGGCCTGACCAAGAACATGCTGGACCGTGGCAAACCCATCTTTTACCCACCAAGGCCGGGTCAGTACCCGGTTTGTTCCGGGTTGACCCGGTTCGACCAAGACATCTATAAATAGTTTTTAGACCTAATTTGGAGAGAACCTTTTATCCATTTTTAGTCTCTTTTCCCTTTTTGTGAAAGACCACTTGTTACACTTTGCTTTTGAGCTTAATATCGATTTGAAGAGTCTTTTTCATCTTGTTTTATCATTTCTTATCATCACATCACACTTCTAATTATGATTAACAACACATCTTGCAAAGGATCTAGTGTGTTGATCATGATTAGTGAGTAATCTCATATTAAGGTCTTAGATATGTAGATTAGGGTGCTTAAGTGGTAGATTAGTGAGCTTAGGGGTTAGATCATGCATATTCCATTCTCTACAACCTGTTCTCTATGCTAGATCCATACAAATCATATGTGGTCTAGATTCTGAGCATTTCATGCACCAAAAGTGTTTGATGAAATGCCTGAACCAAGGTTGTTAGAGGTTTAAGTGTTATTCATCATGGGAATGATTGTCTATATGCTTAAATGACAGATTAAACTGATTCTTAATGCTTGTTAACTCATGTTTCACTGATGATGATTGGGTTAGAAACTGTTTTAGCATAGGAGTTAATACCTTCATGAGAGGATTAACTTTATTAAAGATGTTTATGTTGAATGGTTTGCTTGATCATATGATTAATTAGCTCATTAGTTTATCACTGAAGGCACCCTAATCCACTATCATGTCTAAGCCCTTTCTCATCATCATACATACATTCTCATCACTTGTCATTTGTTTAGTTCTTTGTTTGATCACTTCTTTAGTCATTAATCTTGTTTTAAGTTTGTAGTTCTCATTAGTTAATCAAAACCACACTTGTTTGCTTGAATTAAGAATCTGATCACATAGCTTAGTGTCTAACACCATATTCTTGGATTGATAAACCCCTTGTACTACAAGACAGGGGATTGATAACCTCTACAAAGAGCCTTGAAAACTCTTAGTTATCAATTGTACCCATTCAGCCTTGGAGATAAGGCACATCAGTGGGAAAAGAACCTCCCAAGAGGATCCATCCACACATGGGAGTAATGCAAGATTGCCTTTCTATCCAAGTTCTTCTCAAGCTCAAGGACTGCAAAGCTAAGGAGCCAGATTTCAAGCTTCACTCAACATTCTAATGAGACCTTTGGAGAAGCTTTGGACAGGTTTAGAAGCTACACAAATAAGTGTCCACGTCATGGCTTTTCAGAAGCCTCTCTCCTTAGCACTTTGTATAGAGGAGCTGTTCCTAAGATCAGGATTCAGTTGGACAGAGCATCAAATGGAAATTTCTTGGCAAAAGAAATCAATGCAGCTATGGAACTTGTTGAGAACTTAGCCATGAGCCAAGACACTTATGGGGAAGATTATGATAGAAGCTATAGAGGAGAAGATTCTGGTAGACACCAAGAGCTGGAAGAGAAGAGCAAAGTCCTGAATATCAAGCTTGACAAAGCCCTAGCTGCCACTCAAAAGCCTATAAATTATGTGAGTGAGGAAAAGAGATGCTTCACAAATACAAATGAAGAGAGTCTCACTCAAGAGGAGTTGCACTTCATTGGGAATCAAAAGAAGTTCAATGGTTACAACAACTTCAATAAACACCAGAACTTGTGCTATAGGAGCAACAATGTGGCCAACCCCCAAGACCAAATATACCCTCCTCAAATCTTTGTTCAACAGAATCAGTACCAAGGTAACTCCCAAGGTCAACAGGGTTTTCAGCAACCAGCGGTTCAGAATCAAGGGAATAGCTTCACAAATCAAGTCAGCCTACAGCCAAAGGCTCCACCTCCTGGTTTTGGCCCACCACCTGTTCAACAAAGTCCTGATTTTAATGTTGTTCTCCAACAGCTCTTACTAGGACAACAAAAGATGGTATCTGACCTGGAGACACTGGGTGCTGAACTAAAGTCTATTAAAAAGAACAAGGGCATCTGCACTTCTGAACCACAAGTCTCTCTTCTTGGTAAAGCTGTTCAAAACCCAAAGAATTATTGCAATGCCATCTACTCCAATGATGACCACTCAGCTGCTGTGCAAGAGATTGAAGACCTCCTTTATGGTCAAGTTTGTAATGAGAATGCACACACCCATGTGGATGAGGACGCCATTATAGATGACTTCATGGGCTTCCTACATGAACTCAATGAGGACATTGAGGAAGAAAGTGTGGGGGTAGCCGGTTCAGTTTTTTCTGTTCAAAAAGGGAATGATTCAGAGTCTCTTGAACAAAGGAGCTGCCAACTGATCAAGCCATGCCAACAGATAGTGCCTCCACCTCTGAATCAACTCAGATTGAGCCCACCTCCCTCCCAAAGCTAGGCAATCCAGGGAAATTCACTATCTCTTGCACTCTTGGAAACTTTAGGGTTGAGAATGCTTTGTGTGACTCAGGGTCAAGTGTTAGCATAATGTCTAAGGACATGATGGAGAAGCTAAAGGTCAAGTCTATAACGTCCTACCCTTCTTCTATCACCTTTGGTGATTCCTACTCCAAGAAACCATATGGATTTTTAGAAGACTATCCACTTCAAGTTGGTGAATGTGTAATCCCCACTGATTTTTTCATCATGAAGATGAAGAAGACCAAAGAGCTCCCCCTATTGCTTGGAACTGCATTTCTCAACACCACTGGTGCAATGATTGACTTTGATACTCAAAGAGTGGTGCTTACAAAGGTGGGTAAGGATACCTTTTACCCTGTTCAACCACCTTTAGCTGAATTTTGTGGATCAGTTGTCCAAGAGATAGAACCACCTAAGGTACTTGAGATGAAGTATGTGGGAAGTACTGGGATTTTAGGTGGATCCCAATCTCTTTCAGCAGTGGAAAATGAGAAAGAACCCCACATCAACTCTGGTTACAAGTATGAGAATGGAGGGCCATTGATCAGAGAAAAAGATATCGTGCTCTCATGGTCTCCTACACTTAATGATCTAAGGATGATTAACACCAAAAGTGATGGCTCAGCATCAGAAGACAAGAGTATTGAACCTGCTCTTGCTCAGGACCATTGAAGTGCTGAAAAGCATCAGTGCTCAACCTCACCCCAACTAAAAACAGGTTTTTCAAAGTCAAACTTAGTGACTTTAAACAAAGTGCTCTTGGGAGACACCCCAAGCTTATCCTTGTATATAATCTTCTTAATCTTTTCTCTTCTTTTTCACGTTTTAGGATGTTTTGATGGGTTTTGTGAAGTGTTTTCAGGTCTAAGGTGACTAAGGAATGCCGTGGTCCAAGGACAAATTGAAAAGGAGTCTGTGAACAAGCTGAGGAAGGACTTAAGGAATGAAAACTGGTGAGCCGCCTGGTGTGCTACTTGGGTGTGCGAGTTGGACAAGGTCAGGTTCCATCTAGCACACCTGTTCGCAAATCACACCTACTTGGGTGTGCTAGTCAGTTCTCCCCTGATCCAAGTAGCACACATGCTCGCAATTCACACCTACTTGGGTGTGCGAGTTGGTCCAACATAAGTCCATGCCGCACAAGGGAGTTCAGGCCAAGCCAAACCCATCTCCACTGATGTCTGGCCTCATCTGGTGCAGATACTCACTCCCCTTTTGCATAAGAACCACACCAGGTACCACTCCAAACACTTGTAAATGAGCATTTAGCATTTTTCTTTATCTTTTGCATTTCATTTTGATTTTTCCTCTTTCTCATGCTTTTATAACACAAGGGACTGTGTTATTTAAGTGTGGGGGAGAGGCTTTGTGTTTACTAATCATGTTTTCTATGTTCTTATTTTCTCTTTTGCCTTTTTGAGTCTCATTTGATCATGCATAGCATTTAGTGTATAAAAAAAACAAAAACAAAAATGTTCATGTAGCTGCATTCACATTTTAGGATTGAGTCTAGCTTGCATCATATAGGTTGCATTGTGCATGGAGTAATGATAGTTTTTTTTATCTTGAGAGTACATCACTTTGAGAATTTGGACCAAATATGCTTGTGAAATGATTTCTATGCTTGCAAGGCTTGAAGTGATTTGAATCTGAGAAGCAAGTTTGAATTAAACTCAACTCTAATAAGTGAAAACCCTGAACTTGACTTGAAATTATCATTTGGTGCATTGTTTGAATAAGCTTGTGGATACCAATATACATATTTGAGCTAGAATCCCGTTTTTACCATCCTCTTCCTTAGCTCAAATAGCTGAATCTGCATACTGGATCAGTTTTTCTCACCCTGAACCCATCCTTCTTTCAAGCCAAAAGTTTGTGTGTGATTGAAAGGCCACCTTGGATCAAACTTAGCAGAAAGTGTTAGGTTTAGAGCGACAAGGGCAAGTCTCATTGAGTGTTAAGTTCCATCATCAAGGAGCTGAGAGAGTTGGTCAGAACTAAGTGTGGGGGAATACTTGCTGGTGAGTGGAAAAAGGAGAGATGAGTGGAAATAAAAGGAGAATGGTGAGAACTAGGGGATAGAAAAAGAAAAGAAATCAGTCTTGGAGTTTTGAGTTAAAGAAAGTGAGCTCTGGTGTCTTGAAAAGAAAGAGTCTAGCCTCTAAGTAAAAGGAAAAGAAAAGAAGCCAAAGAGCTCAAATTTTTTGAAAAGAAAGGAAAATAGGCTAGAGGTTGCAAAAGAAAAAGAGCTGTGTAAAGTTTGAACTCCAAGACTTGAGAGTGAAAATGAAAAGTAAGTCCCCTAGTGAGAGGAAAATAAGTGTGAAAAGTGAGGTTCTTGAGAGAGTGAGCAAGTGAGAAAGCTTTGAGTAGAGTGTGGGGTGTGATGAGTCTTTGCCCTTTTATGCATAGGTTGCTTTTTACCTTTAGCATTCTGCCTAAGTTTGATCATTCATAGAGAGATCCCTTTGCTGCATCAAACCCGCTTGAACACTGATGAGATCATTTTAATCTCATAGCCTCTCCCTAGCCAAGCCAGTTTGTTTAAACATTGCATCATTAGATTCACCTGATAAAAGCTTAATGAATGTGAAAGAGTTGAGAGAGAGAAGAACTTGTGGAGATTCCTTGTTGTGTTGATATATATCTGAGTATGGCTTTGCATTGCATAATTGAGCATGAACTTGAATTCTCATTTCATAAGACTCTTGAGAGTCTGTTAGTGAAGCACAAGGTGGCTAGCCCCTATCACCCACAAACAAGCGGTCAAGTGGAGGTCTCAAACCGTCAGATCAAAGAAATTTTGGAGAGAACTGTGAGCTCATCTAGAAAAGATTGGAGCTAGAAACTTGATGATGCTTTGTGGGCTTACAGAACCGCTTACAAGACCCCCATCGGCACCTCACCTTTTAATTTGCTATATGGGAAAAGCTGTCATTTACCGGTTTAGTTGGAGTACAAGGCCTTGTGGGCAGTAAATCTGTTGAACTTTGACATCAAGACGGCTCAGGAGAAGAGGGTTCTACAGCTTCATGAACTTGAGGAAATTCGGTTGGACGCCTTTGAGAGCTCTAAAATCTACAAGGAAAAGACAAAGGCGCTTCATGACAAGAAGATACACAAGCGGGAGTTCAAAGAAGGGGACCAAGTGCTGTTGTTTAACTCAAGACTTAAGCTATTCCCTGGGAAGCTAAGGTCTAGGTGGTCTGGACCGTTTAGATTTCTTGAAGTGAGACCGTATGGAGCCGTTGTTTTAGAGGGAAAAGATGGGCAAGGTTTTGTTGTGAAAGGTCAAAGGATCAAGCAATATCTTGTGTCTGAAACAAGAGAGGGAGCTACCTCAGTCCCTCTTCTTGAACCCGAAACTGCCTGAAAAGGTAAGTAAAGTCAAACTTAGAGACGTTAAACAAAGTGCTCTTGGGAGACACCCCAAACTTATGCTTGTTTTGATATTTCTTTTTCTTTTTATTTGAAGCTTTTTGAAGGGTTTGCTAAGTGTTCCATGTCTAGGCAGCGTTCCAAGTGTGAATCTTGACAGAAAGAGTTGCAAGAAGGCTTGTAAGAGACACAGCTTTGTGTTTTAAGACAAGAGTTTTCATAGCCTCGGTATCGACCCTCGGCATAATCATGCCTTGGTCACCTTTTACCGAGAGGACATTTGAGAACCTCGGTTAAACTCCTCGCCTTGTTAACACCGGGGCCGTGTGGTGAAAAGAAGGAGATCCTGAAATGACTAAGTGTGGGGGGAAGAACCCTGGTGTAAACACCTCGGTATAAACACACCGAGGGTCAATGTTCCAAGAAACAGTTAAAAACCTCGATCTGAGGCCGCGACCTGTTTTTTTTTTTTTTTTTTGAATCTAATGTTAAATTATACTCAAAAGAAAAAATAACGTTTTACAAACTTTGCTTAGCTTTGCTATTACATTTCAAAGGGAAAACTACTTTGCTCTTATCTTGAGGCAAACCAGATCTCTAAGCCATCCTCGTACATCCTCACACCATTGTTACGGATTGAGCAAATCTGATTTTTAACCAATTTGTCAATCATCCTCACCATCCTGAAAACCGTCGAAGCCTTCTCTCCATGTTTCCAATTGTTTCGCTCCCGCCAGATTGAGTATACGGTAGCCTGGAAAGTGTATCTGAGTAGGAACGTTGTAGTGGATTTAGGAGCTTGAGTGATCTGTGCCAAACATCGTTCCCAGTCCCACTCGAACTGTTGTCGTAAAAGTCCCTTGACCAAGTGCTCCCAGATTGCCTTCGAGAAGGAACAAGAGAAAAACAGGTGCTCTCTTGTCTCCATAGGATCCTTGCAGAAGACGCAAGCTGTATCAGCATTCGTATTCCAGCGTTGAATCCTGTCACCTGTCGCCAACCGGTTTTGTGCAGCTAACCATACCATGAATGAGTATTTTGGAGTGGCCTGGGAGAACCACACACCTCTGTACCAATTCACCTTTGGTCTAACTATTCTGATGTGATCCCATGTATCTCTAGAAACAAATTTCGGTTGCCACTGTCCTGAATGGCTTTTCCATTTCACTACATCATCAACTCCTTCCTCTCGCTGTTGTCTGATTTTGAGAATCTCATACTCAATGTCCGTGTAGATGGTTTGCCGATGTCTTCTCCGTCGATGTCGATCTAGCACCTCACCAACTGTTGCCAGACGATTGATACCAAGCTGAATCGGCCCTCGATCCCCGACTCTGTCAAAGAGGCAACCCAAATCACTCCAGTGATCGAACCAGAAGGATGTGTTGTTTCCTCCTTTAACTTCCACCATGTAAAATTGTTTCGCCAAGTCTCTATACTTCAGGAGTTTCCTCCACATCCATGAACCAGAGTTGGTGCTTCTCTGTACCGCCCAAAAGGAGCCACGGCGAATAAGATACTCGGTAACCTAATTTACCCATAACGAATTCTTTGAGGAGATAAGTTTCCAGATCAGCTTTAGACAACATGCTTTATTTGCTTCTTCAATTGAACGTAGGCCCAGGCCTCCTTCTTCTTTAGGTAAGCAAACGTCTTTCCATGCTACCTTTGCCTTTCTGGGATTTAGAGATGGTCCCGACCATAAAAAAGCTGAACAAAGCTTATCAATTTCTTGAATGCACGCTTTAGGTAATCTAAAAGCTGCGATCCAGAAATTTGTAACACTAAAAATCACCGATCTCACAAGCTGGAGCCTGCCTGCGAAAGAAAGGGCTCGAACTGTCCATTTGCTGATTCTATTGCGCACATTCTCAATCAGTGGCAAGTAATCCATAGCGGTCATACGTTTCGTCAATAACGGTAAACCTAAGTATCTTACCGGTAACTCTCCTTCAGCAAAAGGGAATTCTAACAAAATATCAGCTTTAACCGAGTCAGAAGTACCCGCCATAAACAGAATTGATTTCTCCAAACTGATACGAAGTCCGGACTTAGTAGCGAATTCCTCAAAAACCTTTAATACTCCTTCTATTGATCGTTTTTCCCCCTTCACAAACACCATCAAGTCGCCTGCAAAGCACATATGCGTTAACTTCAACTTTGAACAGTTGGGATGGTAGTCGACGATGCGATCCCTCGCAGCTTTGTCCAGAGATTTGGACAACACATTTATACAAATAACAAATAGATAGGGAGAGAGAGAGCAGCCCTGTCTAAGACCTCTTGCACTACCAAAGTAACCGGCAAGCTCACCATTCACCTGCACCGAAAAAGAGGCTGTGGAGATACACAGTCTAATCCAATGTATGAACTGAGAGGGCAGATCAATCGCAGTCAGTATGTTTCCCAAGAAATCCCATTGGACAGAATCGAATGCTTTGGATATATCTATTTTCATTGCACAGCGAGGGGAAATTGTGTCTGTGTGATAGTCCTTTACTAGATCTGTGGCTAGTAAAACATTCTCGATCAAGAGCCGGTCTTTGACGAAAGCAGACTGATTGAGGCCGATGAATTTGGGGAGAATTCCTTTGAGCCTGTTTGCAAGAATCTTAGATATCACTTTGTATAACACATTACAGCAGGATATGGGGCGGTAATCTTTCATTTCATGAGCCTCTTGCTTCTTTGGAATAAGAGCAAGGATGGTAGAGTTGACACCTTTAGGCAAAAATCCTTTCTGGAAAAAGATTGAATTGCTGTAGTTACGTCATCACCAACAATAGTCCATGAGTCCCTGTAGAATTCACTAGTAAACCCATCAGGACCTGGTGCTTTATTCCTTGGCATAGAGAAAATTACTTTCTGAATCTCTTCTTTGGTCACGTCTTTGATTAGTAGTGCTTTATCCGTATCATCACATTGGAAACCCAACAGATCACGGAGATCCTCAACCGGCCAGTCCTCTAGATCCTCTGGTTTCCTTGTTAAAAATTCATGAAAATATCTCTCCGCCTCTTTTTTGATATTCACCTGATCCGCAACCACTGAGCCATCCCCACACTTAATTTCTCTAATGCTGTTACGCATCTCCCTGAGTTTGACAGCATTATGAAATGTTTTGTTACTCTTGTCACCGATCTTAAGCCAATGGAGTTTGGATCTTTGGCTTAAGTATTTCTCCTCAATATCTGCAAGCCTCATCCAGCTCTGCAGCGCTTCAGATTCCTCCTCAACCGCTGCACTAGTTGGCCTTTGCATAGTGATACCTTGAAGATCAGCCCCGCCCTGTTTACACCTAAGCCGAGTCACTTATTTCCCCAAACACCAAGTGTTCTGTGTTAAAACAAGTGCCCTCGACATGATGCCCTCGTGGTGGAGCATGACGAGGTGCCTGGTAACGAGAAAGAATAAAAACAAGAACACTTGGGACATTTAAGTCAAAGAAGAAGGTTTAAGCGATCAATGGAGAAGACTTGAGGGCCACGAAAATTTATGAGTTAGCATGAGCTCTAAGCCCTCGGTCTGGTGCCCTCGGGGTGGAACACGTCAAGGCCGCTCGTGTTAACACAAGAAAAATGAGTCATGACCGTACGGCCCTCGTCTTATCCACACCGCGACCATTTGCGAGCTTTGCATGGCAAAATGGGTTTAAACTCACGGTCAACACGATTTTGAGCACGGTCAATGGCTGCAAATGGAGAGAAAGGGGGGACCAGTATTGCTACCCAAAAGACAGCTTGAAAGCAACCCCCAGCCCATACCCGCTCCCATACTACACCAAAACGCAGAGTTTGCCTTCTTCACTCTTTTCTCTGCATTTCACGCATACAACTCTCTCATATCTCATTAGTCTCGCACGATTTTAAGTGTTCTGAACTCATTAGAGTGTTGTGTATCCTGCTTGAATCCTGTGTTCCCAAAGGTATTTGCATTCTTAAGAACTCATCTTTTAGGCTGTTAAAAACCTCGGGAAAAATTTAAGAAATTCCATCTGGATAGACAACACATGAAAACCCGGTTCTTGCACTGACAATCGTTTGTTCTTGAATTTATAAAATTCATGAGATATTGTGCTTTAATGGTGAAATGGGTTTCTCGGCTGAACTGCCTGCTTTTCTCTGTGATTTGTGGTTGTATTGACTCGTCTTTTGATCAATCTGAGCATGAGAAACCATTGAACCATTCTTTTTAAGAGAAGGTTCTGTTCTTGCTTGTTCTTTTGCGCTTGAACTTAGCGATATACTAGGTTCTCACTCTTTCTTTGAGGAATTCTCTTGCAGATGACTGAGAGAACATACATTCTAGCCCAAGGAAAAGAAGTTCAGAGGAGAGCCAGCAAGGGCAAAGCTATGGCCTCGGCAAGAACTGGAGGAACAGGCAAGAATTCCTCCGCAAGCACCAAAGGAGCCGAAGGCAAGCCAGCTGCAAAGCGTGCAAAGAACAGCTAGCTCACGCTTGCACCTGTGCCTGAGCCAGAAAGGAAAGGAAGGCAAGTGGCCTTGGAATCTGATGAGGAAGAAGTAGGGGCCGCGGTTGCAAAAGAACCTGCACCTGAGCATGAGACCAAATATGATGAAGGAACATGGAGAGAACCAAAATCCAAACCTGGAGGAGATCATTTTCCAACCACTGGGGAATACTTGGATCATTTCAACACGGTGAAAGTGGCTCAAGGTCGGTTCCCTGATATGGAGTTGTTGAGAAAGCTTGAGATACTTGATGATGTTACTCTCATCTTCCAAAACATGGGTTTGGCGTCGTTCTTTGAGATGAGTGATGTTGCTTATTAAGGGATAGCTCAACAGTTCCTAGCCACCCTGGAGGTATTCATGTACCCCAAAAGAGATCCCAAGCGCTTACATGGAAGAGGTTTTGGTCACATAGAGTTTGAAATGGATGGGGTCAGCTACAAAGTGAGTTTCAAGGAGCTAGCTGAGATTTTTGGCTTTGTAAGAAATGAAAGCTCCTTGGAAAAATTTGTGTATCCGAAGGAGGAGATAGATGCTCTATGGGAAACCATCGCTTTTCGATCGTATGTGGGAGGAAAGGCAAGACAAGCTGCATCAGGAACCCGGCGATTCGATACGCCAACCGAGTCTTGGCATGCATGTTCTTCTCAACCTACAATCCTGGGGTCATTCACCTGAACGAGCTAGAAATGCTAGGTCTTGGCCTAAAGCCACTCATCTCTCGCACGAAGAACAAGAAAGAGTTTAAAGGAGCAATGCATGTGCCTTCTCTAGGCGCGTTCTTTGCAATTTAAATTCTCACTTAGAGACACAATGTGTGGTGTGATCAAAAGAAGAAGGTCACCAGGAGGCTACGGTTGGGTGGTGACAAAGATCCTGAGAGCACGAGGGTTCGTATTCCCTGATACCAAAACCAAGCCGAGCCTCATTGTTGAACAATACCTAAGCAAGAGTGGTTTCTTCGGAGGCAAGGTAGGGAACAGATGGACTTATAACTTCACGTTGCTACACAGAGATGGCACCCAAGTTCTTTTGCCTAATCGAGCCCTCACAATGTTACAAGAAAGACACAATGTATCATTCTACTTGCTTAAGGATTAGATGTACAACCCCCTCATCGATCCACCACTGCGAAAGAGCATAAAAGAAGAGAAGGCCGAGTCCAGTAGGCCTAAGAACGAAGCAAGAGCCGATGGATGTGAGAACGAGGAGCCAAGGGTCTCTGAAAGAAGAATGGGAACCGGCCAATACCACTTCGATCCCTATGTTTGGGGAGAGCTGGAGTACTAAACGAGGAAGCTGTATTCGAGAGTTAACGGTCTCGAAAAGTGGTGCAAGTGGCATAATAAAACAATTCACAAGCTGGTAGATTGTGTGAGGCAGCAAAAGAAGAAAGTCAAGCAGCTCACCGCGCCCTCATCACCTGACAAGAACTCGGCAACCTCGACAGCACCGGTCACACAAGAAGAAGTCGGTGAAAGCTTAAATGCACGAAATCCCGAGTTTCCACCAGGAAAATAAGACTTGATTGATCCGGCCATGGCATTTCAACCTGATTCACCAGAAAGCAGCCCACCGAGAGAGTTTACACCGTCCTGTTCAACGTCAAATCCCTCATACTATGTGGAATCCGACCTCAGAGACTGAGGTAAAGATTTCGAACCCTTGTAAATATGTATTCTGTCTATATCATCTTGGATTACTCTTGTTTCCTTTTTACTTCTCTCACATGCTTTTATAACACAGGGGACTGTGTTATTTAAGTGTGGGGGAGGAGCTTTGTGTCTTATGATCTTGTTTTCTTTGTTCTTATTTGATCTTTTGCATTTTGAGTCTCATGTAGCTTAGCGCATATGAAAAATCAGAAATTTTTCACAAAAAACGTTCATTCTAGTTGCATTTCACATTTTAGGATCGAGTCTAGTTGCATCATATAGGATTGCATCAATGCATGGGAGTAATGATAGGTTTTTCCTTGAGAGATCATTCGCTTTGAGTACTTGATTTCCATGTCTGTTGGTTCCTTGTTGCATGCTAGACTTGAAACGATTTGAATCTGAGAAGCAAACTTGAAATTGAACTCGGCTCTAATAAGTGATAACCTTTGAACATGACATGTAAATATCTCTTGATGCATAGTTTGAGTGAGTTTTGTGGATTACATTTACACATATTTGAGCTAGAACCTGTTTTACCGCTCCTTTCCTTAGCTCAAATAGCTGATTCCACCTTTGGATCAGTGCCTCACCTTGAACCAATCCTTCTTTCAAGCCTAATGAACTTCGTGTGTGAAATGTGAGGCCGCCTTGGATTAGAGCTTAGCAGAACGTTTTAGGTTTAGAGCGACAAGAGCAAGTCTCGAATGAGTGTTTAGTCCCAATGCCAAGGAACTATTAGGTCTAGGTTGTGAGTGAGTGAAAAAAAGAGGCATTCTTGAGTGGTTTTTGAGAGAATTCATATTTGAGAGGATAGAAAAAGTGTGTCAAAATGAGAGCGTGAGGAAAGGGTTTTTGGAAAGAAAAAGGATTCGGTCTTGGATCTTGAGTTTTTGAAAAGAAAGAAAAGCTCTAAGTGTCTAAAAAGAAAGTGTCTTGCCTCTGAGTGAAAACAAAAGAAAAGAAGCCAAAACGGCTCAAGTGTTTAAAAAGAGAGAAATGAGAGGTTAGATGTCCAAAGTTGAAAAGAATGAGCTAAGTGTGAAAAGAAGATTCCAAGCCGAAAGTTTTAAAAGAAGAAGCCCTTATTGAGAGATGAGAGCGAGTGTAAAGAGTGTTATGAGGTTCATTCTGAAAGTGTGTGAGGTAGAGTGTCTTTGGGTGACGGAAGTGAGCCGAGGCTTGATTTTGTATGCGTCCATTGCTTTTTACCTTTAGCATTCTGCCAAAGCTCTGATCGTTAATAGAGAGATCCTTGATTACTTTGAACCTTGCTTGTGCATTTGCATTTGAATGAGATCGTCTTCATCTCATAGCCTCACCCTTAGCCAAACACTACTCGCTTGAATTTGCATCACTAGATCCACTTGTTAAAACGCTTAATGAATGTTAAAGAGCCGTGTGACAAGAAGAGTTTGTGGAGATCATTTGTTGAATTTTGAAAATTAAAGTAGAGTCTTGCATTGCACATGGAATTGGCAACTTTGAATCTGAGTCTCTTTGCGATTGGATCTCTCTCCCATAAGGAATATGAACTCACGTTGCATCCAACCTCTTTCTCTTGTTTGCTCTTTTTGCTTGAGAACAAGTATTGGGGTCGGTTTCCACCCCAAGCGGTTAAACCATCTCGAGAACGATCAAGTATCAGAGAAAACCGGTTGGCATGAGAAATCAGTTGTGGGCCGAGCTCTCACACGAGAAAGGTGGACCGAGCCGTGGTCGACGTTACAAAAGGGGCGAGCCGTGAAGAGGGACAAGTAGGCCGAGCCGCGGGAATGATGTTCAATGGGCCGAGCTGTGCAAGAGAGCGAACGGGCCGAGCTGTGCGAGAAAGGGAGTGGGCCGAGCTGTATAAGAAGGAGAATGGGTCGAGCCATTTTCTTCCACAATTGGGCCGAACCAAGGCTTTGAAGATGAAAGCCCATAGAAACCCTAGGCGAGGTATTATGACGGTGGCCGCACAAAGCGATAAGGAAATATTCCGAAAATCTCTCCCGAGATTCTCGGCTAGGCGGTTCAGAGGATTAGTATAAATAGACGATGTATACAATTCATTCTGTAACTTTTGACAACTCGAGAGCAAAAAAAGACTAAATACTTTCACAGCAATAAAAACCCTCTTTCGATCTTACTGTTCTTGCGATTACCCTAGAAATTTCGGATCCCTTAGTTTTTCCTTATAAATTTTTGGTTGTGCGAGTTTTGGCTAACACAACAAGCAAAGGAAAAGTGTTGGGGAGTTGATATGTCTATAATTTGCATCATTTAGGCTGTATATTATAGTCCAAATCATGTGTTTTCTCATTCGTTTTAGGCCTTTAGGCATCAAATTAGGCTTTAGGGTTTGCATTAGGTCCCAAAGAGTTTTGCATGGTTTGGAGTCCTTATCAGGTGCTTTGGAGGCTATTTGGAATTCAAGAGATGTGATCAGGAGTTGAAGTGGTGAAGAAAAGGGTTAAAATGGTGAAAATCGCTTTAAGGAGTTTCTTGGCAAAAGCATGTACCAGCTGGATCAGTTTATCGACTAAAAATGCCATCGGGTGGTTTTTATCGGCTAAACATCAGTACCGGGTGAAAATTCTATCGAATGAAGTTTTACGCCGAGACGGGAAATTTTATCGGCTAAAAAGCTTACCGCGGTGCACGTTTCTCGGATATTTTCCTTACCGCGGGAAGCATTTCTCAGCTAAAATTTATTTTCATCCGCGCGCATCAAAGATTGCAAATCCGGGGAATCTTCTGGTCTGAATCAGTTAACGGGGTCTTCATCAAAGTTGGAGACAATCAAGTCAAGATCCCAGAACAGTTGGAATCACAGAATTCGGAGCAGTGAGTAGAGAGATATCACCACCGAGAGACACAACTGTCTCGCATGCATTCAAGAGCCGATCCGATGAGTATCAAAGATGGCGTGGGACGATGCCTTTCCAGCTCGATTCAGTTTACAAAGCCTTCATCAATATTTGCGATCTCTGAGTGCTCTTTCCATAAAACCTGAGTTAATCCAATTTGGAGCTGTGGCCTGAAATATATCGTCTCCGAAATAGATGTCGATCTAAAAGTTGTTTTCCTGCCAATCTGATGTGCTGTAAAGATGAGCAATCCGGGGAGTCTTCCACTTCCCAAGCTCCGACGGTTTCTTCACCAAAGGTTTAGCTAAATGAGTAATATTGATCTTGGAATTGGTTTCAAGTCATTTGGAGTCGTGTGCTGAAAGTTATTGCAACTGGAAGACAAGTTGATCGGTACGAGCCTAAGGAGTTGAGACACGCATTAAGTGTTTCTGCGGGCCTCGGCATCATTACCTCGATATTGCTTAGGTCGAGGATCGTCCCTTGAACCTCTTTGAACTAGACCTCGTGCTAACTCCTCGGTGTATCAAGATCGAGGCATACATGCTAAAGAAGCGAAGCTGAAAATGACTAAGTGTTGGACGTAAACCTCGGCTTCAAGCCCCCAGCATTGCATGTCGGACTTCATCTGCCTTGATTCCTTGACTACCAAGCCCCTCGGCATTGCATGCCGAGGCCCCTTATCACAAACCCAGATTCAAGAATAAGCTGACTCGGAGAATGAGAATGCATGTGAAGATGGATTGAAGACTAGGGTTCATACATGTTCTTGACGTGTTCTTCATGAGATCTTCATCCTGATCTTTGCTCACGTGCACCCCTTGACATCAAGACCTCGGTTTCACTCTCTCACACACCGAGGTACCCGGTTTGTTCCGGGCTGACCCGTAACACTTATCCTTTACTATAAATAGATTTAGGACCAAAACCCTAATCACCTTTTATATTATCTTATTTCCTACCTGTTTTAGTTTTGAAAACTTGCCTCTTTTGTAAAACTTGATTAAACTAATCCGATATCTCGTTTTCACGTGAAGATCTTGTTCTCTTTCATTTCTTTTACCCACCAGCATCAAAGCTTCTAATCATGACTAGTTACACGTCTTGCAAAGGATTTAGTGAGCTTGTTATGATTAGTGAGTAGTCCGCTTAAGAGGATTTAGATAGGTAGATTAGGGTGCTTTCATGATAGATTAGCGAGTTTAGGGGTCTGGTCTTGCATGTTTCATTCTCTAACCGATCAGATCTCTAAGCCGGATCCATGAACATCACATGCGGTCCAGATCTAAGACATGTCTCGCATCAAAAGTGTTTGTAGAAATGTCTGAAGCAATCGGTTAGAGGTTTAAGAGTCTTTCATCATGAGAGTGATAGTTTGTCCTTTTTAAATGACTTATTGAACTGGATCTTAAAGCTGACTGATTCATGCTTTTCAAAAGAGATTTTGGTACGAAAGAGGATCAGTTTAGATGTTTATTACCTTCATGAGAGGATTAACCTATCTTTGAGTTCATGTTAAATGAAGCTGTTTGATAATATTGATTCATTAACTCGCTAGTTTAGCCTGGAAGCACCCAACTCTTTTACCCTGTCTAAAGCCTCTGCCTTTATCATCTATTATCATCATACGATCATTTGTTTTGTTACTTGTTGTTATTTGCATCTTCACCTAGCTTAAATCTCATTGCTTGTTTTATTTCTGTTCTTTCTTGAATTTCAAGTAGATTAAACACCAAAAACCTTTGCTTGATCAACTTGACCTAAGTTAATAAAAATCATATATTAGTGCCTCTCCACAAGTTTTGTTTGATAACCCCTTATACTACATTGATAGGGGATTGATACCACTATAAAGGCTGAAAAGTCTTAGTAATCAATGACTGCGGTGTGGATAAGGTGAGGGCCGTACGGCCTTGACTCATTTTCTGGGTTTGACACAAGCTTCCTCGGTGTGTTCTACCCCGAGGGCATCAGACCGAGGGCTTAGAGCTCGTGCTAACACAGAAATTTAACGTGACCCTCAAGCCTTTTTCATTGACTAGTAAACCTTCTCTCTTGACTTGAGTGTCCCAAGTGTTCTTATTTTTTGCTCATACTCATTACTAGGCACCTCGGTATGCTCCACCACGAGGGCATCATACCAAGGGTTCTTGTTTCTGGATAGAACACTTGGTGACTGGGTGTTTAAGCAACTCGGCCTCGGTGTAAACAAGTTGCGGCCTCAGATCGAGTTTTTGACCGTTTCTTTTGGACATTGGGCCTCGGTGTGTTTATACCGAGGTGTCTACACCGGGGACCTTCCCCCACACTTAGTCTTTTTGCCCATTTCTTCTCCTTCTCACACGGCCCCGATGTTTTTAAGGCGAGGAGTTTTGGCCGAGGTTCTGAAATATTCACACGGTAAAACGCACCTCGGCCTTGAAAATGCTGAGGGTTTACACCGAGGTCATAAGAAATCTTGGCTTAAAACACAAGGTTGTGGCTTTTAATTGCCTTCTTGCACCTGTTATTTCAAGTTACACACCTAGAATACTGCTTAGACCTGAAATCACTTAACAAAACCTTCAAGAAGTTCCATATAAACGTAAAAAGAACGATTAAAAGAAATATATACAAGGATAAGCTTGGGGTGTCTCCCAGAAGCTTTTTGTTTAACGTATCTAAGTTTGACTTTTCATACCTTTTCAGGCTGTTTGGGGTTCGAGAATAGGAACTGAGGTAGCTTCCTCTTTCGTTTCAGACACCAGGTAGTGCTTAACTCGTTGGCCGTTCACAACAAACCCATGACCATCTTTACCCTCTAAGACGACGACTCCATATGGTTTCACTTCCAGCACTTTAAACGGTCCGGACCACCTAGACTTTAGCTTCCCAGGGAATAGCTTAAGTCTTGAGTTGAATAAGAGCACTCGGTCCCCTTCTTTGAATTCTCGCTTGTGTATCTTCTTGTCAAGAAGCACCTTGGTCTTCTCCTTGTAGATTTTAGAGCTCTCAAAAGCATCTAACCGTATCTCCTCAAGTTCATGAAGCTGTATAACTCTTTTCTCTTGAGCGGTCTTGATGTCAAAGTTCAGCAGCTTGACTGCCCCAAAGCTTTGTACCCAACTCAACCGGTAAGTGACAGCTCTTCCCATACAACAAGTTAAACGGAAAGGTGTCTATGGGGGTTTTATAAGCAGTTCGCTAAGCCCAAAGAACATCATCAATTTGCTTGCTCCAGTCTTTTCTTGAGTTGTTCACAGTCCTCTCGAGTATTGCTTTGATCTGGCGGTTTGAGACCTCAACCTGTCCACTGGTCTGAGAGTGATAAGGACTAGCCGCCTTGTGCTTGACACCATGTTTCTTTAACAAGCCCTCAAGGGTCTTGTTGAAAAAGTGGCTGCCCCCATCGCTGATTACAACTCTTGGTACCCAAAACGTGGGAAGATAATGTTTTTGAAGAGCTTACACACCACCTTTGAGTCGTTTGTTAGAGTTGCAATCGCTTCAACCCATTTAGATACATAGTCTACGGCCACCAAAATGTATTGGTTACTGTGTGAAGAGATAAACGGCCCCATGAAGTCTATTCCCCAACAGTCGAAGAACTCCACTTCAAAAATCGGATTCTGAGGCATCTCACTTCTTCTGGAGATATTATCATGCCTTTGACACGATTCACAGCTTGAGACAACAGCTTCGGCGTCTTTGAACATCGTTGGCCACCAAAACCCAAATTGTAGCACTTTATCAACCGTTTTAAAAGCTCCCAAGTGCCCACCATAAGCAGAACCGTGGCACTCTTGTAACACAGGCTGGACATCTTCTTCAGCTAATCACCTTCTATAAAGATGGTCTTTGTTGAGCACATAAAGATATGGCTCATCCCAATGATACCTCCTCACATATTTAAAGAACTTTTTCCTTTGGTAAGAATCCAATTCATGTGGCTCTAAACAGCATGAGAGGTAGTTAACAAGATCGGCAAACCATGGGAGGGTCCTCTCTCTGATTGTATTGGCCTCTTCAACCTCCAAGTAAGACCTGATCACCATTAGATGCTCTTCAGGTAAAGCATCATCCAGAGGCACCTTTGAGTCATCTATTAACCGTGAGAGATGGTCGGCAGATCCATTCTCAATGCCCTTCTTGTCTTGCACCTCCATGTCAAATTCTTGTAACAGAAGAACCCACCTCAAGAGTCTCGGCTTAGCATCCTTTTTAGTCATGAGATACCTCAAATCTGCATGATCTGTGTGCACAACAACCTTTGAACCTACAAGGTTACTCCTGAAATTGTCAAATGCAAACACAATGGCCAGCATCTCCTTCTCAGTTGTTGTGTATTTCTCTTGAGTCGAATCCAAGGTTCTACTCGCATAATAGATCACGTGCAGCTTCTTGTCTTTCTTCTTGCCTAGAACTGCTCTCACGGCAAAGTCAGATGCATCTGTCATCACCTCAAATGGCAAAGACCAATCGGGAGCCTGAACTATTGATGCACTAACAAAGGCCTCTTTGACCTTTAGAAATGCCTCCATACACTCGTCATTGAACAAAAACTCAACCTCCTTGCAAAGCAGCCTTGTTAGTGGCCGAGCTATCTTAGAAAAGACCTTTATTAACCTTTTATAGAAGCCGGCGTGCCCCAAAAAGCTTCTTATCCCTTTAAATGAACTCGGAGGCTGCAAATTCACCATGACCTCTACTTTTGCCTTGTCGACCTCTATACCCGCTTCAGAGACTTTATGACCCAACACAATGCCCTCCTGTACCATGAAATGGCATTTCTCTAAGTTCAAGACCAGCCTATCCTCCTCACAACTTTTCAAGACCTGTGACAAATTAGAAAGACAATCCGAAAAGGAGGAGCCATAGACAGAAAAATCGTCCAGAAAGACCACCACCATCTCTTCAATAAGGTCAGAAAATATGTGCATCATGCACCTTTGGAAGATTGCAGGAGCATTACATAGGCCAAAGGGCATGCGTCTATATGCATATGTGCCGAAGGGGCATGTGAATGTAGTTTTCTCTAGGTCTCGGGGATCTATTGGTATTTGAAAGAAACCCGAGTACCCATCAAGAAAACAGAAGTAGGGATGGTTAGCTAGTCTCTCAAGCATCTGATCTATGAATGGCAATGGGAAATGATCCTTTCTAGATGCAGAGTTAAGCTTTCTGTAATCAATACACATGCGATGACCGGTTATGGTTCTTGTGGCTATTAACTCATCCCTCTCATTTTTTACCACTGTGACACCACCTTTCTTGGGCACCACATGGACAAGAGATACCCACCTTGAGTCAGAGAATGGGTATATGATCCCTGCCTCAAGAAGCTTGAGTATCTCCTTCTTAACCACCTCCTTAAAGTTCGGGTTAAGACGTCTTTGATGCTCAATAAAAGACATAGAATGATCTTCTAGGTGGATCCTGTGGGTGCAAATTTCAGGAGAGAGCCTCTAATATCGGCCAAAGAATAACCTATAGCTCTCCTGAACTTCCTAAGCTCGCTAAGCAATGCATGTTCTTCATGAGCTATCAGATTATCGTTTATGATTACAGCATACCTGAGCCCTGTTGGTAGAGGCTTGAGCTCAACAAGAGGTGCCTTTGTCTCATCCCAATCCGCATCAAAGCTTCATTGCTCATTGACAGCTCCTTCGACATTGGTCTTCTCTCGCGGTTTTCCAATGCCCTCGGCTTGTGATGCCGCGGCCATGAGACCCCGAGGTGTTTCCCCAACTTTGTTGGACCCTCTGATGTCCAAAACCTCGAGACCACTCTGTCTGAGCTCCAAAAATCTTATCTCTGCTTCAAGTCCCCTCGGCTGATCCAAGAAACGCTTGTAAACCTCGCTCTCTTCATTCAAGTACCGATGCTCACTTTGTTCTCCTGTTAAGACCACTTGTAAAGGGTCTTCTGCGTTTAAATCCTCAAGGAGCTCATCAGCTAGCTCCTCCATGGTTTTGATGTAGAAGACCTGACCTCCAATGGTCGGTTTCTTCATCATTTCCTTCACATCGAACTTCATGGTCTCAGAACCAATGTGCAGCTCGATCATGCCTCCTCTCACGCCAATGATCCCTCCTGCTGTTGCTAAAAAGGGTCTCCCCAAGATGATAGGATCAATAGGCTCTTCGTCCATATCTAGGACTATAAAGTCTGTGGGATCTCAATCTCACCGATTCTTAAAGGTAGGTCTTCAAGTAAAACGATCTGTAGCCTTACTGATCGATTTGCAAGTACAAGAGAGATTCTTGCTGGTTTTTAGCTCTTGAACCCAAGTCTTTTAGCAACTGAGTAGTGCATTAGGCTCATAGAAGCTCCCAAGTCACATAAACAGCTTGAAAACTTCAATGGACCGATTGCACATGGTAAGGTGAAGCTACCAGGATCTGATAACTTCCTTGGCACTGATCTCCTTTGAATAATGGCACTGCACTCGTGACTCAAGATGACCATCCCTTGAAGCCCCTTTGTCTTGTTAAGTACCACGTCCTTTAGAAACTTTGCAAGCTGTGGTATAGCTAGAAAAATATCTATGATCGGCAAAGTCATCTGAGTATTGTCTAATTGCTTTTCAAACACTGCCTTTGCTCTGTCTAAAATCTGCTTCTTGAATCGCCCTGGAAAAGGTAGCTTAGGCTGATAAGGAGGTTTTGGAACATAAGGCTTTTCAAGCTCAGGTGCCTTCTCCACCTCTTTAGCCTTGTCTTTAACCGGTTCTTTCTCTAAAACCTCATCCTCTTGCTCATTCTTTGAGGCTGCCTCCCCACCGATCTGCTCATTGTCCTCAATGAGCTTTTGCTTAGGTTCACGTGATTCTAACTCTTTTCCACTTCTCAAAGTGATGGCATTAACATATTCTTTGGGACTTGGTTCCGGCTTTCCAGGTAAAACTGGCCTCTTGATGATGTGGAAGCTTGATTTTGCTTAAGCTCCCTTATATCTTGTTGCATGGACGCATACTGACTCTCGACCCTTTATTGACCTTGTAGCAACTGCTGTAGAAGCCCCCACATATCTGGTCCCATCTGACTCTGAACCGGTGCATATTGCTGCCGCTGCTGACCCATCAGTTGTGGATTAAACCCTGGTGGATATTTGTGTTGCTAAGGTTGGCTGTTGTAATTATTTCCCTGAGCCGGTTGCTGTTGCTGTCCATAGCTCTGTTGTTGCCAACCAAACTGTTTCTTAGGCTGAAAAGAACTTTGGAACTGAGGCTTTGGAGCATAGCTTTGTTGGTTTTGTTGAGCAGGGTACACCTGATCTTGAGGATGTGCCACATTGGGGTTGCGGTAAGAGAGGTTCTGATTGGTTCCATAGTTGTTGAACCGCTGATACCTTTGTTGGTTACCAATATAGTTGAACTCTTCTTGTGTGAGACCATCCTCATTCACATTATCAAAGCTCAGCCCTTGCTCATCAAACTCGCCTACAAAGTGAATTGGCTTTTGTTTAGCCACAAGCACTTTGTCGAGATTGTTTTGTAGATCCCTGATGTCTTTTTCCATTCTCAGTTCTTTGCTAGATCCATCAGTTCGATTAGCCCTGTCGAAATCCTCACCGTAGGTATCGTTTGACACTGCAACATTCTCCACAAGCTCCACTTCTGCGTTGATCTCCTTGCGAAGAAAGTTCCCATTTGATGCTATATCAAGTTGGTTCCTTATCTTTGGAAGTGCACCTCAGTATAAAGTGCTTAGAAAAGAAGCCTCTGAGAAGCCGTGGTGTGGACACTTGTTAGTGGAGCTTCTAAACCGCTTCCAAGCCTCACCGAAGCTTTCATTTGTATGTTGTGTGAAGCTTGAGATTTGATTTCTCAACTTAGCCGTCCTGGAGGTGGAGAAAAACTTTGAGAGAAACCATATTGTTGTTTTGGAGTTTTGCACCATATTGAGTAGGGAGGCTTTAACTTCAAAGTTGTTGTTTTGCACCGGTGGTGCTTGGATCCCTGCTCTATATTGATGTGCATTAGCTCAGTCGTTTTCACCAGCAAAAACTGGTGGAGGTTGCCTTTGAGCTTGCGGATGTGGCTTAGGAACTTGCTGTGCTTGTTGCTTATTTCGTTTAGCCTGTTGCTGGTTTTGCTGAGTCTGCCTCTCATTACTCTGAGCCATGTTTTGATTGACATAGGCCTGTTGTTTGTTCCTCTTGGCCTGCGCTTGGTTTAGATGAGCTTGATGCTCATCCTCTTTAGCATGTTGCTCTATCCTCTCCTGATCAGCCATACCCAACCGATCTTGATTCACAGCCCTCTCTCTAGATCTTTTCTCAAGCAAGTTTATGTTGTTGTTGTAAGTGATAACTTGAGGTTTTTAAGCTCTAAATGAGGGGTTAGCAATCCCTTATCTGTTGCAGCGTAAAGGGTTTATCAATCCAATGTGTGGTAGACACTAGAATGTAAGACAATTTCTTAATTCAAGCAAAATGGTGAAGTTTGTTGGTGACTAATGCTTAAAACAAGATTTAAAACTAGAACAAAGAGAAGTGAGTGAGTAAACTAAGCAAGTAAAAGAAATTAAACAAGTTGAGATGATGTGAAATGATGGAAGCATGAGATTCTAGACATGATAGATGGCTAGGGTGCTTTGGTGCTAAGCTAGAAATGCTAATGACAATGATGAAACATGATTCAAGTGATTTGGGATTCTGATCAAACCTTAATCTTTCTCAAGCATCAAGACACAAATCTAGCCATTTCACATACCCAATCATCATTGGAGATCAAATAACAAGACAGCATTAAGAATCAATCCCAAGTGATTATTCATGCAAATAACAAACATCATCATGGCATTAAAGCAGAAACCTCTAATATTGCTCTTTCAGGAATTTCATCAAACACTTGTAGTGCATGAAAACCAAGATACTAGATCACAAGTGATGTGCAGGTATCTAGCTTAGAGATCAGCTAATTAGAAAGATGAAAGCATGGATCTAGCTCTAAGCACTCCTAATCTAGCACTTTAGCACCCTAACCTACATGTATAGAACCTTATTATGGAGACTACTCACGAATCATACTAATCTCTCTGAAACCTTTGCAAGTAGAGTTGATTAGCATGATTAATGGATAGAAATGATGATAGAGATGATAGATGATATAGATTGCATCTTTAAACACACAAAGATCTCTGATTTTTCTTGCTTAAAACTCACAAATGTAGATATTTCTCTTCTAAGGAGTCTTTTCACAAAAGGCAAAGAAAACAAAGGGAATCAAGCTTCAGTCTTGGAAAAAAACCCTAAAACACAGATATAGTAAGTAGCTCGGACCGGTCAACCCAGGACAAACTGGGTACTGACCCGGCTTACAATGGGTCTTGTCTCAAGTGTGCGACATGGTCAAGTGCTTCCCATCTCCCAGGCCTGAGTCGCACAGCCATAGAAACAGTCTTGTGCACCTTAACTCTTTCAGCCTAAGCCGCATGCTCATCCTGGTCTATTCTGCGCGTTTGTTTGCTGTTCAGGTCACCTGTTCTTCAACTCGCACAACCAAGACGCAATCTGGAGAAAATATGGGTGCGGATTAACCATGACGCAGAACCATCTCGCACAATCCAAGTCTCCTCGGACCACTTTGCATTCTGGGGAGCGTAACTTCCAGGATATGGATCCAAATGCCTTGACTCCAACTTCAGTGGAAAGTGTACTGAAATATCTCAAAATTTGGTGAAGAAACCTTGGGGATTGGAAAGTTCCACGGACGGCTCATCTCTGAAGTGCATTGAAACGATCAAAAAGAAGCTCTTGGACCGGTGTTTACTCTGGAGACGCTATCCTTCTGCGCATAGCTCCAAACTGGATGATCTCAGATGTTCTAGAAAGAGAAATCAAAGACCTTGAATCTTGATGCAGTTCGCGGCATCTGAATTGGACTGGAAAGGAATCGTCTCACGCAATTTGGGTGATTTATCGGATCGGTCTTGCAAGTGTAGCGAAACAGGTGTGTCTTCCGGTGAGCTTAACTTTCAGCTAACAACTCCAAATCCAATGATTCTACCTGTTCTGGGACTGTGATCCGATCATCTCCAACTTTTCCGAAGACCCTGTAAGCTGAATTGTACATTAAGACTCCCCAGACAGGCCATCTTTCAGACGTATCTGATTGCTTTGGAATGTATGCGAGACAGGTTTGTCTTCCGGTGTCCGTATCTTTCAGCTCGCTGCTCCAAATTCATTGATTCGACCTGTTTTGAAATATAGACTCCATTATCTTGATCTTTTCTGAATAACCCGGAGACTGAATCGGCCGGCAAGACCTTCCGGTAACGTGATTTTAGAGATCTATCGGCATCCGAGATTTTGGGCCGAGAAACTTGAACAGCCAGTATGTGTTTTGGCCGAGAGATCTACCCGCAGTACATGAAAATCGCCGAAAAAATCTTCCCGCAGGACAGGCTATCGCCGATAACCTCCAAAAGGCTGTTTTCACCATTTTTAAAGCTCCATTCACCATTTCTTCTCCTGACTTCATCTTTTCAGGTCCAAACTGGTTCCAAATCACCTGTAAACACTCCAAAACATGCAAGACTCAATTGGACCTAATGCAAAGCCCTAAAACTCTAAAACAAGTGTAAAACATGATGAATCTATCTAAAATGTATGAATGATACTCTAAACTTGGACTAAAAAATGCGATCATTAACATGTAAATTATGAATATATCAACTCCCCCAAACTTGTCCTTTGCTTGTCCCCAAGCAAAAAGATCAAATGAGAGAAAGAGGTTAAATGCATTGGGAGTTCATATTCCTTAGTGAGAGAGTGTATCACTAAAATAGTTCAAGCCTCATTGTCCTAGTTACTAATTCTAAGATGCAGTGCAAACAAGATTACTCACAAAACATTGGGCATACTCATCAAAAATGAATCAAGCTCAAGCTTAAATTTTCACAAACACCAATAGTTCCAACCTTTTGACATTCATTAAAGCTCATGTGGATCATGCTTATGCAAATCATGTGCACTCACTTGTCTTGGGACAGGGCTATGAGACAAATATTATCTCACTCAATGCTTATGGGTTCAATGCAGCTCAAGGGATCACTCAAGAAAGCATAAACTTTAACAGAAGGCAACTGATGCATACAAGAGTAGAATCCCATCTACCCAATGCCCCAAGTTGGTCTTAACCCTTAACTCTACACCCATGAAGAACACACCCTAGCTACCCTTCTCTCAAGGCATTCATTTCCTCATCAACCCACTTCTCACTTCACTCTTACTCTTTTTCTCACCAGGGGACTCATCTTTTTATTTTCAAACTCAGGCTTTGGGGTCTAAACCTTTCACTTAGCTCTTTCTCACATAGCATTTTCTAGCCTCTTTTCTTTTCTCTTCAAACACTTGAGCCGTATTGGCTTTTTTTCTTTTCTTTTCACTCAGAGGCTAGACTTTTCTTTTCAAAACACAAGAGCTTTTCTTTTAAAACAACAGACCCCAAACCGATTTCTTTTCTTTTCCATCCCCTGGTTCTCATCTCAAACTTTCTCTTTTCCACTCAGTGTTTCCCAAGATCTCATCCTAGCCTACTCTAGACTCATGATGCCGAGCTAGATCTACATGAATTCTACTCTTGTTGCCCTAAACCCAACACTTTCTGTCAAGTTTATTCAGAAAAAGACCTCACATCTCTCACTAAAGTGTTTCAGGCTTCAAGGCAGGTTTGGTTCAAGGCAGGGAACTGTATCAAGATGAGAGAACGTCTATTTGAGCTAGCAAAGAGTGGTAAAAAGGATAAGAGAGCTCAAATATTTTAAGGTACCCATGAGTTCACAATGACATGCACAAACATAATAATTAGATTGTCAAAATATGGTTCTCACTTAGGTAAGGCTGGAACTAATCAAAGCTTGACTTACTCAACAAGTTCAAAGCATGGATCAGTTCTTATTTATTTTTTGTTTACATGCATCAGAGAACTAGAAACTAGGGCAATGAACCGAATTCTTAAAGTGATATTCTGTCAAGGAAAAACCCATCATCACTCCCTTACATTGATGCAACTGATGTGTCTACTGCGTGAGGGAACAAGTTTTACCCTTAATAAAAACAAATGAAAGCCGCAAGTGCACAACAAATGAATTGTAGTACTTAGGGGTCGATTCCACAGAGATTTGTGTGCCTGGTATTCTTCTACGGTTTCTAACTTTATGTCTAGACTAGATTGGTTTTAGAGGTTGGTTGTTTGTCACAGATTAAATGAAACTAAAGAAAGCAAATAAATATATCCTAAAGAGCAAATAGAAAATCGAAAGACAGGCAATTGAAACAAGCGGAATATCCAACTAAAGCAAATGAAATGCAGATCTAAATGAGCAAGTAAAAATCGATTAGTTTGTAAACTATGACTAAAAATGCTGAGCTTTTGGGAACTCTACAGGGATCATAATCGGTTTCAACATAAGGGATTATAGATTGGGATTGACAGATATCGCAATATAGGGTTCTATAGCTAGAGTACGGCGGTATGACTATGTCACTGTCGTGATCATAACCAACTTTTTCTCGCAACCCTGACCAGTAGGTTTCCACGCTGGCCCTGGAAGGGAGAGAACACAAGAGCTGCACAGGACTCGTCAGTACTCACGATTTCGCTGCAGGTAGGTTTCCACTCCTACGAAAAAATCGCCTGTTTCATTATAGGTCTAATACTTTATGAAAACTTTCGCAACACTAACTATCTAGATCAGATACAAGGTGATCAATCAAGCATACATGCAATAAGAACGAGAATAAACAGAAAACAAAGTTAAAATCCCATATATATAAACCTAGATGTCTTAATCGATTATGAGGGCTCCTTTCGGGAACCCTAAGCCCAACTCGGGATCTACTCAAACGTGGCTGAGGTCGACATCATCATTGGTTTTAATAAAAGCAATCAAAAACAGTAAAGAAAAGAGATGAAAGAAAGCTTTTATATTGAAGAACTCAGAGTTGAACAATCTTCTTTAAAAATCGCATAAAACGGCTGAAGAAAAAGGGATCTGTAAAAGTATAAAGGTGATGTCTAAAAACGGCCTAAATGACAAGTATTTATAGTCTTCAATACTCCATGGTCTCTAGGGTTCCAGAATTGAGGCAGAGAAATGACTTTGGGCTTCAGAAATATGGGCTTTTACTCGGAGTTGGCCGGCCGTGGTCGGGAGTAACGTGGCCGTGGGAAATGGAGGCTTGGCCGCGGTCGTGAGGCTTGTCACCGCGGTGGATAGGCTGGTGGCCGCGATCGCGTGACTTGCTGGCGTCTTCGAGTGTCTCCGGGGCAAATGTAATATCTTGAGATCCAACTGTTGGAATGTCTCGAAACCTAGTGCATTTGAAATCTGGTTGATTCTTCTATAAGTTGTTCAATTTTGGGGGTGATCAGACAGTGAGAAGGTCTTCGTCTCTCAATGTCTGACGGTCTGTATTTATCCAAAAAAGTCTTTTTGTTCCAATTTGTGCCTCTTTATCCCAAATTACCTGAAAAGTCTTTTAAAATCATAAAAAAATAGAAATCCTTTGAAAACCTTTGAAAATGGAGTAAAAACACCTGTAAAAGACATTAAAGTGATCCATAAAATGGTTAAAAATCCGGTGTTATCAGCAACCTATATGAATATGCAACTAGACTCAATCCTAAAAATGAGAATGCAACTACATGAACATTTTTTTTTGTGAAATTTGTTTCATTTTTTTTTAATTTTTTTGGTTTTATATGCACTTAGATGATATGCATGATCAATATGAGACTGAAAAGACAAGAGAAAATAAGAACAGAGAAAACAAGATTAGTAGACACAAAACTCCTCTCCCACATTTAAATAACACAGTCCCTTGTGTTATCAAAGTGCAAGAGAGAAGTGAAAAGCAAAAGCAAGAAAGATGCAAAATGAAATAATATGAACAAGATTCATATGTACAAAGAGTATGAGGGGTTTGATGTGTTACCAGATGGTGTCTCCCAAGAGTGCTGGCTTGGCTCCTCAGAAACGGGTTCAAGGTCCACCCATGTTGTGCCATATGGTACCAATGCTGTGCAAGTTGTGGAGCTCTCCCCAACCTCTTCTCGGTGTCTTGGTGAAACTGGTGGTGAAGATCCTTCCTTGCAAGGGTTCTCAAGCTTCTAGATTCTATTTTTCATCTCCTTGATACACTTAGCCATCTTGTGTATCATTTTGTCCTAATACTTGCACCATTGCTGAAGGATACCAATCTTTTGCTGAGCTCTAAACCCTGAGGTGCCTGGCTCTTCCCAATTGTAATCATCAAAGTGGTATATGTTTCCTCCATAACGTTTCAGAGGTGGAGACACACCATCATCCTCAGCACCAGCAGCACTAGCAGCAATAGCTTCAGCAGCTGCTTTCCTTCCCTTGGAAGCTTCTTGTTTGCAAGCCTTCTTGTACTTGAGAACTGGTGGATCAGTTTGGACATTGTAGAGCTCTTCCTTCAGCAAGTACAAGTGAATATTGTGCTTTACTTGGACTGTGGTGAGGGAGAGGTTGGGCAAAAGGACTTGGAGTGGTTCATCTATGAAGTTCTTGAAGTTGTAAGCCAGCTTGGTGCTAACTCTCCCTTGAAAGAATCCAATCTTGCATAGATGTGCCTCATTAATCAGATCAAGCCTTGCCTTACTCTCCTTAAACATGTATCCCCTTGGCTTCAGAATCTTTGTCACCACCCAACCATGGATCAGCTTCACAACCTTCTTCTTTTAATCCCAAATGGTCTCTTTGTAGGACATTCCTACACCAAGGAGGTTCAGATCACCTTTATGAACTCTCCCAACATCAAGCTTGAACTAGAAATTGTGAGCAAGGATCTTATGAACATATCTCAGCACATGGCTTCTTATCCAAGAAGCCTGAGCTACTCCAGCCGTGTACTTCCCAAATTCAATTGATCCCCACAAAGCTTGAAGTTCTTCCTTGTAGAGATCGATCTTGTTGGACAGAGGTGTGTTTTTCAGGTGAAGAGAACCCAAATATCTGAGTCAACTCCTTGAATGTTACTGTGTAGACCTTTCCTTTCACCTGAAACTGTATAATTCCGAGAGCTTCGCTTTTCTTATCCCTCTTAGTTGCCTCTTGAATGGCGCCTTGAGAACTGCCAGATGAGCTGCTTGAAGCACTCTCGGTCTGTTCATCATTAGAGACCACATCCAATTTTTTTCCCTTCTTCTTGGGGCTAGAAGCAACCACCAGAGCTTTCTCCTCATTCCTTGTTCTTTTTGGCACGTGTTCACCTTTTCCTTGCTTTGTACCCTTTTTAGTGCCTTTTCCATTTCCTTTTGGCCTTGAGGATTCTGAGACCAAGCTCTTGTCTTTTGATGCAAGACTCTTTTTCATGCGAGCAATGGCCTTGGTTCTATCAGTCATCTCAAAGACCAGTGAGCACAAGAACAACTTCTACAAGCTCTCAAAAATTTTGAAAAATTGTTGCAAAAACCAATTTCTAAAGAACATGAACAAGTTTCTCAAGCCAAGCATCAGTCCAATAAATTCACAACAATGCAAAAACAAGAGTGCAAAGAAAGGACTCAGCCAGAAACAAGTTCATCTCTTTTTCAAGAAAAACCAAGAAAGAGCTCTGTTTTCCATGATAATCTAGCACCCTAGCATTTATAAAAATAATCCCAAGGTCGCTAACAACCTATTAAAATCGATTCCACACAATGAATCTCAAAAATCACCATTTAAAGACATGGAAAGAGATGAGTTTTAACAGAGTGAACACCTTGGGATTATGATGCAATGAGTTTGAGATTACCAACTAAAAAACGCTAACAGGATGAGATTATCAACTCAAAAACGAGCTCAGAGCACTTTGAATCAGTGAATTTGGTGAAGTAGTGAGAGAGTTATGAGGGAAACAATGGAGATAATGGGTTTTAGAAAGCAAACTCGATTTTTCTTGAGGAATAAGGAGTGTGGGGACTGGGTGCATGCTGTTGTCCTTTGGTCAATAGATTCACTTTGACCAGTCAAGGTTTGACTCCCTCTTTTTTGTTGACCAGACTCCTTTTTGACCACTTGTGCGACCTAACTCGGTGTCTTTAGCGATTATATGTGCGACTTGGGACCATCTCCTTCCTGTCTCGCACGCCCAAGTCACACATAAAACTCTTTTGTAAGCTTTGGGCTTCTCTTTTATCGTGCGACCTGGTCTGATCTCCTGATGACCTGCATGCCCTTCTCGGTGTAAACCGCGAGTGTTTGTGCGACTTGGGACCTAGTGTTAACCGTCTCGCACGCCCAAGTCGCACAAAACTTCTCTTTAAAGGCATCATCTTTAGGGACCACTCCATTCAATCTTGTTTATGGAAAAGCATTTCACCTCCCTGTAGAGCTGGAGTATAAAGCACAATGGGCCATTAAGGAGATGAATATGGACTTTAAGGCAGCTGGAGAAAGAAGAATGCTTCAAATGCACAAATTAGAAGAAAACTCCAAGATATACAAGGAGAAGACGAAGGCATATCACGATAGAAGGATCATACATAGGTCCTTTGCTCCAAATGACAGGGCTCTTCTTTTCAATTCTCGCCTTAAGATTTTTCAAGGAAAGCTACGATCTAGATGGTCTAGACCTTTCATAGTAAAGTAAGTCAAACCGTATGAAGCACTCATTATTTGGGGTAAGAAAGGAGATACATTTGTCTTTAACGGACAGCGTATAAAACCATACCTCGCAGAAGAAGAAGGAAGAGAAGCAAGGCTCTTGGCAGATCCGCCAGGCTAAAGCATCATCAAAGTCAAGCTAATGACATTAAGCAAGCGCTTAGAGGAGGCAACCCACTTGGTATTTTACTCATTCCCCTTGATTTGCCTTTTTCTATTTTGCTGCTTTGTTTTTGTTTTCGATAATTTCAGGTTTTTAAGCGAAGAACGAAGAACAGAAATCACAAACAGAAAGCACATCAAGAATTGTGAAACATCACCATGTAAATACACCTAAACATTCCAAATTTCAGTCCATCATTATCCCATCCTCTCAAAGATTTATCACACTAGGGGCAGTGTGATTTAAGTCTGGGGGAGGATGTTCATCTTTTACTAATAAAATTTGGTTTGTCTTAAGTTTGTGTTTCATAAAAAGTTTTCAAAACAGTTTTCAAAATAGGAACGCTGGAACAAAATCATGTGCTTTTAGACTTTACATGCTAGTTCTTTTGTGGTTAGTATCTTCCAGCTCGCTGCTCCAAATTCATCGAGTCGACGTGTTCTGAAATCTAGACTCAATTATCTTGATCTTTGCTGAAGAACCCGGAGACTGAATCGGCCGGAAAGACCTTCCGGTAACGTGATCTCGGAGATGTATCTGCACCCGAGATTTTTGACCGATTAACTTGAACAGCCAGTACGTGTTTTGGCCGAGAGATCTACCCGCGGTACATGAAAATCGTCGAGAAAAGCTTCGTGCGGTACAGACTATCGCTGATAACCTCCAAAAGGCTGTTTTTCACCAATTTCAAAGCTCCATTCACCATTTCTTCTCCTGACTTCATCTTTTCAGGTCCAAACTGGTTCCAAATCACATGTAAACACTCCAAAATGCAAGACTCACTTGGACCTAATGCAAAGCCTTAAAACTCTAAAACAAGTGTAAAACATGATGAATCTATCTAAAATGTATGAATGAGACTCTAAACTTGAACTAAAAAAAGCAATCCTAAACATGTAAATTATGAATATATTAGTAAGGCTGAGGTGGCTCTGTGCTTCCAGAGCGAGTGTGCATGTACCTGATCACTCAAAGACAGAACTTGAAAACGATTAGTAAAAACAAGAAAGGTAAAGGCTTGATCTCAAGAACAAACAAAAACTAATGCTATCCACAAGTTGGCAACGGCGCCAATTAATAACTAAGACTTTTATAGGTCTTTAAGAGGTATCAATCTCCTGTAGTTGTAGTACAAAGGGTATCAAATCCAAGCTTGTGGTAGTCACTAGTTTAAGATGCTTATATCTTAAGTCAAGCACAATCAAGAAATGGTTTTGGTTATCTAAACTACTTAAAGTGCAAGCAATAACAGAAATGAACAAGACAAGTGACTTAAACTAAACAAGATGCAAATAAAGAAACTAATAACCAAGATAGATAAGCTGATAATATATGAATGATAATATATGAAATAGAGGATTTAGACAGGATAAAGGACTCGGTGCTTTCCACACTAGACTAGCGAGTTAATGAACCAAATGATCAAGCAATTTCATTTAACATGAACTCATTAAATAAGATAATCTTCTCATGAAGGTATTAAGCTTCTATGCTAATCCTCTTTCATACCAAAATCCCTTTTGAGAAGCATGAATCAGCAAAGATTAAGATTCAGCTCAATAAGTCATTTAAGAGTAGCAAACTATCATTATCATGATAAAGACTCTTAAACCTCTAACAAACTGGTTCAGACATTTCTACAAACACTTTTGGTGCGAGAACATGTCTTAGATCGGGACCGCATGTGATGTGCATGGATCCAGCTTAGTGATCTGTTTGTTAGAAAATGAAGGACGCAGATCTAACCTAAACTCACTAATCTAGTGTTTGAGCACCCTAATCTACCTATCTAAAACCTCATAATGGAACTACTCGCTGATCATTGAGAGCTCACTCAATCCTTTGCAAGATGTGAAGCTAGACATGATTAAAAGCTTTGATGATGATGAAAAGAAATAAAAGAGAACAAGATCTTTACGTAAAAACAAGATATCTGATTAAAGAAGCAAGTTTTCACAAAACAGGCAAGTTCTCCAAAATAAAACAGGTAAAGAGATAAGATAAGTAGGGGTTTAGTCCGAAAAACTATATATAGTGAAGCTAAGTGATGCGGGTCAGCCCGGAACAAACCGGGTACTGAGGCGGTCTTCTTGGGTCGTTGGGTGAGAACCTCGGTGTGTAAGAGTCCAATGCCGAGGTGTTGACGTCGAGGGGTGCACGTGAGCAAAGATCAAGATGAAGAACTTATGAAGAACTCACCAAGAAGATGCATGAACCCTAGTCTTTGATTCATCTTCACGTGCACTCGTTAGATCAGCTTGTTCATGATTCTGGGTTCGTTACAAGGGACATCGGCATAGCCATGCGGAGGGGCTTGGTAGTCGAGGGATCAAATGAGATGAGGTCCGACATGTAATGCCGAGGTCTTGAGGCCGAGGTTTAGTTCCAACACTTAGTCATTTTCAGCTTGTCTTCTCAGCATGTGTGCCTCGATCTTCATACACCGAGGGGTTAGCACAAATTCTGGACCAAAAAGCTTCAGGGAATGGGCCTCGGCTTAGGCAATGTCGAGGGAACGACACCGAGGCCAGTATAAACACTTAGCACGTATCGCAACTCTTGAAGCTTGTATCCACCCGCTTGTCTCCCGGTCGCAATAACTTTCAACACATGACTCCAAATGTCTTGAAACCAACTCCACGATCAAGATCACTCATTCAGCTCAAACTTTAGTGAAGAAACTATTGGAGCTTGGGAAGTGGAAGGCTCCCAGGATTGCTCATCTTTGCAGCGCATCGGAATGGTAAGAAAACAGCTCCTGGACCCGTGTTCACTCCAGAGACAATATCTTTCAGGTCACAGCTCCAAATTAGATGATCAGAGCACTCAAAGATATCAAATATTAATGCAGGCCCTGTAAACTGAATCGAATTGGAAAGGCATCGTCCCAAGTAATCTTTGAAGCTCATCGGATCGGCTTAGAATGCATGCGAGACAACTGTGTCTCCCGATGACGATATCTCTCTACTCACTGCTCCGAATTCAGTAACTCTAACTGTTCTGTAATTTTGACTTGGTTATCTCAAACTTTGATGAAGACCTCGTTAACTGATTCGGACCAGAAGTTTCCCCGGATTTGCAATCTTTGATACGCGCAGGTGAAAACAGGTTTTAGCAGAGAAATGTTTCTCGCGGTAAGGAAAATATCAGAGAAATGTATACCGCGGTAAGCTTTTTAGCCGATAAAAATTTCCCATCTCGGCATAAAACATCACCGCGCAATATTTTCACCTATACTGATTTTTGGCCGAGAGAGATCACCCGATAGCATTTTTAGCCGATAAACTGATCCAGCTGGTACATGCTTTTGCCGAGAAATTCCTTTAAGCCGTTTTCACGATTTTTAACCCTTTTCTTCACTGTTTCAACTTCTGATCACACCTCTTGAACTCCAAACAACCTCCAAAACACCTGATAAAGACTTCAAACCCTGCAAAACTCTTTGGGACCTAATGCAAACACTAAGGTCTAAATTAATGCCTAAGACATAAAATGTAAGAGAAACAACATGATTTGGACTCTAAAATGCGGCCTAAATGATGTAAATTATATACATAACATCGGCCAAAACATGTACTGTGAACAGTACCGTGAACAGTACTGTGAATAATACCGTAAACAGTACTGTGAACAGTACCATGCTGACACATGGAGACAAAGCGAATGTAGTGGGGAACAAAAGTTGCGGCAGCCGACCTAGGCCTGAACAAAGGCTGCTGTAGAACTGCTTGGTGTCAGGATGGACCAATGCATGAACTGATGGGACAAGGCGCAGCTGGCTTAGTGGGGGACAAGGGCTGTTGTAGGCAACATAGGGCTGAACGAAAAACTGTAGATGCGCGATGTGGCGAGATGGACCGTTGCATGCGGTGATGGGATGTTTGTACGGCTTCATGGCAAGAACATCGGCTATATATAGGACTTCACCCCCTTAAGCAAATTCATTCCGAGAAAACTCTGCTTCTCTCTATAAAACCTTTTTGTGTGAGTTAGAGAGAGAAAGGCGGGTCGTGGTTAGGTGCGCAGACAGGATTTAGGCTCGGAGGATCCGACTTAACGCATCAGAAAATTACGGTGAGTCCCTTTGTGAATCCCTTAGTGAAATTTTCCATGTAGTCCATAGAGTTTTGTTGCAGGTTTAAGGGTTACATGCGGGCTTAACCCGAGAGATTAGGGACATGGTTCAGAGATTGGGTGAACCCTCGGATACAGCTGTGGGGTGTGTATCCGTAGGTGCGTCGGGATTGTGGTGCTGGCATGCTGTTGTGGATAACGGTGAGCTGGAACTGTGTAACGGTAGACAGAGAGTCAAGCCGTGAGGTAAGTCCCAGTAGGGCAAGTAAGGCGAGAGACGGTGTAATCCGTTGAGCCGGGAAAGGAGTAAGTCCCATACGGCAGAAGCAATACCCGGCACGCAAATGGTGAGCTTAGAGTAAGTTAAGAGGAAGGACAAGTAGGCAAGAGACGGGGGATCCGTTGAGCCGAGAAAAGTATAAGTCCCGGAAGGACAGAGATGAGCAATAGACGGTATGTAACTGTTGAGCTTGGTGTGTGATAAGTCCCAAGAGGCTGAAGCAACACCCGGTAGGTATCCGGTGAGCTTAGGGTAAGTCCGGGTAGGGCAAAATGAAGCAAGAGGCGGTTGAGAACCGATGAGTTCAGATAAAAGTCCCAGAAGGGCAGACTACAGGAGAGGCCCGTAAATGTTTGTGTGATGCATGTAGGTTGTATATATAGTTAAGGCCGGAGTGAATTGAGGGAGGAATTCCTTGGTCTAGACACAGCCCAATGGTGAAAACTCAGGGAGAAACCTTGGGTCGCGCCCTGATATGTTCATATTTAGCATCATTTAAGATTGTACATTTCATTCAAAATCATGTCTTATTTCTTGCATTTTAGGTCTTTAGGTGTTGTTTTAGTACTTAGGGGTTTGCATTAGGTCTAAGTGAGTCTTGCATGTTTTGGAGTGTTTACAGGTGATTTGGAAGCAGTTTGGACCTGAAAAGATAAAGGCAGGAAAAGAAATGGTGAATGGAGCTTTAAAAATGGTGAAAACAGCCTTTTGGAGGTTATCATGATAGCCTGTACCGCGTCAAGCTTTACTCGACGATTTTCATGTACCGCGGGTAGATCTCTCGGCCAAAACACGTCCTGGCTATTCAAGGTTCTCGGCCAAAAATCTCGGGTGCAGATACATCTCCGAAATCACGTTACCAAAAGGTCTTTCCGGCTGATTCAGCTCACAGGATATGCAAAAAAGATCAAGATAATTGAGTCTAGATTTCAGAACAGTTGAAATCGATGAATTTGGAGCATCGAGCTGAAAGATGCGGCCACCGGAAGACAGACCTGTCTCGCAGTCATTCCGGAGCATTCCGATACGTCTGAAATATTGCGTGTCTGGAGAGTTTTAACGACCGATTCAGCTTACAGGGTCTTCATAAAAGTTGGATATGAACAAGTCACGGATCCAAAACAGGTTGAATCATTAGATTTGGAGTCGTGAGCAAAGAGTTAAGCGCACCGGAAGACTCACCCGTCTTGCTATAGCTTCAAGACCGATCCGATGAGTCACAAAGATTGCGTGGGACGATGCCTTTCCACTCTGATTCAGTTGCCAAGGCCTTCATCAAGATTCAAGTTCTTTGCGTGCTTTTTCCATAACATCTAAGATCATCCATTTTGGAGTTATATTCTGAAAGATACCGTCTCCGGAGTGAACACTGGTACAAGAGCTTCTTTTTGATCGTTTCAATGCACTTCAGAGATGACCCGTCCGGAGAACCTTCCAATCCCCAAGCGCCGAAAGTTTTTTTTACCAAAGTTTGAGATATTTGAGTGTTTTTCTACTGAAGTTGTAATTATGCCATTTGGATCCATATCCTGAAAGTTACACTCTCCTGAATGCGAAGTGGCCTGAGGAGACTTGGATTGTGCGAGATGGTTCTGCATCTTGGTTAACTTGCAGTGCCTAAAGATTAAATTCTGGAAAGGAGCTGCATGTGGAGATAAGCGGGTAACGCAACCCTGAGTGAGACCAAAGATTCCCGAGCAGGAAAAATGCTAAGTCCACAAGCTATGCGACTTAGGCATACGAGTTGGCCGAGCAAAGAACTGAACCGCAGAAAGAGTCGCGGTTTACACCGAGTTGGGCATGCGACTTGGGACTAAAGATGACCACTCGCACACATATTCTCTCCAGAATGCGTCTTGGTTATGCGAGTTGAAGAGAAGAAAGCCTGAACAGCACAAACACTTGCGGTTTACACCTAGATAGGCATGCGGCTAAGGCTGAAGGGTTTAAGGCGCACAAGGCTGTTTCTGTGGTTGTGCGACTCAGGCCTGCGGGATGGGAAGCACCTGACCATGTCGCAGATTTGGGGCATGACCCATTTGAAGTTGGGTCAGTACCCAGTTTGTCCTGGGCTGACCTGGTCCGCAAGAGACACTATATATGATTTTTAAGGTTTTCTCCAATAGACAAGCTTGATTCTCTCTAATTTCTTTGCCTCTTTTGTGAAAGACTCATTTGAAGAGAAATATCCCTTTTTGAGAGTTTTAATCAAGAGAAATCAGAGATCTTTGTGTGTTTAAAGATGAAATCTTTCTTATCTGTCATCTCTATCTTCATTCCCCATCATTAATCATGTTTAACAACATGTCTTGCAAAGGATTGATTGTGTTAAGTATGATTTGTGAGTAGTCACCTTAATGAGGTTCTAGATGTGTAGGTTAGTGTGCTAAAGTGTTAGATTAGGAGTGCTTAGGGCTAGATGCATGCTTTCATCTCTCTAAATAGCTGTTCTCTAATCTAGATCCCTGCATATCACTTGTGATCTAGAATCTGGGTTTTTCATGCATCACAAGTGTTTGATGAAATTCCTGAAAGAGCTATATTAGAGATTTATGCATTAACCACATGATGATGTTTTGTTATTTGCATAAATGATCACTTAGAACTGATTCTTAATGCTGTCTTGTTGTTTGATCTCCAATGATGATTGGGTATGTGAAATAACTTGATTTGTGTCTTGATGCTTGGGAAAGATTAAGGCTTGATTAGAGTTCTAAATCATTTGAATCATGTTTCATCATTGTCATTAGCATTTCTAGTTTAGCACCAAAGCACCCTAATCATGTCTAGAATCTCATGCTTCCATCATTTCATATCCATATCATTTGTCATTTGCTACTTTTTTTATTATTGGCTTAGTCAATAATCTTGTTTAACCCTTTAGTAGTCATTAGTTTAATCAAATCCTCACTTGTTTACTTGAATTACGAAACAGTTCATATAGTCTAGTGTCTAGCTTCCACATGCTTGGTTTGACACCCTTTATACTACATTGATTAAAGAGATTGATAGCCCTAAAGACCTGAAAAATCTTGTCTATCAATTGGCGCCGTTGCCAAATTGTGGATTGTTTAGCATTAGTCTTTGATCTGTTCTTGAGATCAAGTCTTTTCATTTTGTTTTACTTATCACTTTGCAAGTTCTGTCTTTGTTTTCAGGTGTATGAACACCAGATCAAGGTTTAGAAGTTGTGGTCCACCATTTCCTTTGAACGACAACATCAATCTATTAGTGCCAAGAAGAAGAAGAGATAGACGTACAAGGGAAACTGATAGAGCAGCTGATATGGATCAACAAAGAGAGCACCACGTGGTTGACATTGAGCACCAGGTTCAAGAAGAGCAACAGGCTCAGCATGGTAATGGAGCTCAAAGGAATCAGGCTCAAGCTGACAGGAATGAACAGCAAGCATTTGTCAATATAAACATGGCACAAAGGAATGAGAGACAGGCTAAGCAGAATCAGCAGCAGGCTAATAGGAATGAGCAATAGGCTCAATTCATTCCTCAGCATCAAGCTCAAAGGAGACAAGATCCTCCACCATTATTTGTTGGGGAAAATGATAGAGCCAATGCACACCAGCATAGAGCAGGAATCCAAGCACCACCAGTTCAGAATAACAATTTTGTGGTGAAGGCTTCCTTGCTCAACATGGTTAAAAACTCCAAATTTCATGGTTTGCCAATGGAAGATCCTTTGGAGCACCTAGACCAGTTTGACAGAGTTTGTAACCTCACCAAAAGCAATGGTGTCTCTGAAGACAGCTTCAAGCTTAGGCTTTTCCCATTCAGTCTAGGAGACAAGGCACACCAATGGGAGAAGAACCTGCCTTGGGGTTTCATAAAGACTTAGAAGCAGTGCAAGCTTGCCTTTTTATCCAAGTTCTCTCTACTTCTAGGACAGCTAAGCTGAGAAACCAGATATCAAGCTTCAAGCAACATAACAATGAAAACTTTGGGGAAACTTGGGAGCGGTTTAGAAGCTACACCAATCAGTGTCCACGGTTTTTCTGATGCTTCTCTACTTTCTACACTGTATAAAGGAGCTTTACCACATATAAGGAATCAATTAGACACAGCCTCCAATGGTAATTTCTTGGCCAAAGAGATTACATCTGCTATGGAACTTGTGGAGAATTTGGCCATGTCTAATGACACATGTGGTGAGGATTATGACAGGACAAACAGATCAGAGGGTTCAAGCTCAGATCAAAGGCTTACTAGAGAAGTTAAAGAGCTGAGAAGTGAACTTGACAAGCTGAAGATGATTTCTCAAAAACCAATCCATTGTGTTGGTGAATTTGAGAACATCAATGAAGAGGGTTTAACACAAGAGGAGCTGAACTACATAGGGAATCAGAACAAGTTTCAAGGTTACAACAACTTCAACAAGAACCAGATCTTGTCTTATAGAAGCACCAATGTAGCCAATCCCCAAGATCAGGTATACCCTCCCCAACAAGGTCATCAAGGCTTTGTTCAAAGGAATCAGTTCCAAGGTAACTTCCAAGGTCAACAAGCTTTTCAGCAGCCAACAGCTCAGCAACAAGGGAATAACTTCAATAACCAACTCAGCTTCCAACAACAAAGGCCAACACCTCCGGGATTTGGTCCACCACTAGTTCAACAACGTCCTGATCTCAATGTTGTTCTCCAACAGCTCTTACAAGGACAACAAAAGATGGAATCCAAGTGTCATGACCTTAGTTCTAAGATGGAGATACTTGGCTCTGAACTAAGGACTCTGCAGAAAACAAGGGCATCTCCACTTCTGAAACTCACGGCTCTCTTCCTGGGAAAGCTGTTCAAAACCCCAAAAACAATTGCAATGCCATCTACCCTGATGATGATCACTCAGCTGCTGTTACAGAGATTGAATACCTCCTTTATGGTCAAGTCTATGATGAATTAGCATCCACCAATAAGGAAGAATACACCATTATAGAGGACTTTGTGAACATGTTCTCTGATCTCAATGAGGACATTGAGAAAGAAGGTGGGAAGGCAGTTTGTTTTGCTAGGAACAAGAAGATTTCTGATGGTACTGAGGATAAGGGGCTGAGAACAGATCAAGAAACTCCCCAAGATGGAACCTCCAGCCTTGATTCATCAATAGTGAAGCCCACCTCACTTCCAAAGCTGGGTAATCCAGGGAAGTTTACCATCTCTTGCACTCTTGGAAATTTTAGAGTTGAGAATGCTTTGTGTGATTCAGGGTCAAGTGTGAGTATAATGTTTAAGGACATGATGGAAAAGTTAAGGGTCAAGTCTCTAAAGTCTTACCCTTCTTCTATCACCTTTGTAGATTTCTACTCCAAGAAACCATATGGGCTCTTAGAAGACTATCAACTACAGGTTGGTGAATATATCATCCACACTGATTTTGTAATCATGAAGATGAAGAATACTAAGGAGCTCCCTAAGACCAAGGAGCTCCCCCTTTTTCTTGGAACTTCATTTCTCAACACCACTGGTGCATTGATTGACTTTGATACTCAAAGAGTGGTGCTTACAAAGGTGGATAAGGATGTCTCTTACCCTGTTACACCTCCTTTGGCTGATTTTTGTGGATCAGTTGTTCAAGAGATAGAACCGCCTAAAGGTACTTGAGATGAAGTATGTGGGCACTGCTGGAATTCTAGGTGGATCCCAATCTCTTTTAGCTTTGGAAAAGAAGAAAGACCCTCACCCCAATGGTTATAAGTATGAGAATGGAGGGCCATTGATTAGAGAAGAAGACATCTTGCTCTCATGGTCTTCTACACTTGATGATCTTAAGATGATGAACACCATGAGTGATGGCTCAACATCAACAAACAAGAGCACTAAACCTAATCCTTCTTCTCAAGACTTTACTCTGACTCCTTGGGCTGATGATGATGGATCTTTGAAGTATAAGCTGGATTGCAATGGGAAATCAGGACTGTTTGCTGTCGTCAGGGCAGGTCTCACAAAGGCAATACTTGATAAGGACCCAGATGGTATTCAGGAGCTGGTAAACAAAGGCCTCAAGATGGGACATCAAGGACAAGGGTTTAATGGTTATCAAAGGCAGCAAACCTCAGCTTTCATGCTCAAGACCATTGAGATGCTAAAGAGCATCAGTGCTCCTCCTCACCCCAACTAAGAACAGGTTTTGCAAAGTCAAACTTAGTGATTTTAAACAAAGTGCTCTTGGGAGGCACCCCATGCTTATCCTTGTATATACTTCTTTTTCATCTTTTATTTTCTTTCTTTTTATGTTTTAGGATGTTTTGATGGGTTTTGTGAGTTGTTTTCAGGTCCCAGGTGACTTATGGAAGCTGTAGTTAAAGAAAAACGTCCAATGGGGTCTGTGAGAAGGCTGAGAAATCACCTAGGGCATGAAAGCTTGTGAGGCGCCTGGTGTGCTACTTGGGTATGCGACATGGGTCAAGCCAAGAAACAAATCACACATGTGTTCGCAAATCACACCTACATGGGTGTGCGAGTCAGTTCTCCCCTGATCCAAGTAGCACACCTGTTCGCAAATCACACCTACATGGGTGTGCGGGTTGGTGTCTTCTAGGGCCATGTAGGAGCAACAAAGAAGGCCAGAACTTTCAAGAAGCTTTATGTGCGACTTGGGTGTGCGAGATAGGAAGGAGAGCAGCCCATGTCGCAAAAACTGAAGAAAGCCAAGGTTTATGTGCGACTTGGGTGTGCGAGTCGGTCCAAGAAAAGTTTATGTCGCACAAAGGAGTACAAGCCAAGCCAAATCCTTCTCCAATGATGTCTAGCCTCATCTGGTGCAGATACTCACTCCCCCTTTGCATAAAAACCACACCAGGTATCACTCCAAACACTTGTAAATGAGCATTCAGCATTTTTCATTTGTCATTTGCATTTTGAATTTGATCTTTCCTCTTTCTCATGCTTTTATAACACAGGGGACTGTGTTATTTAAGTGTGGGGGAGGAGTTTCATCTTTTACTAATCATGTTTTCTCTGTTCTTATTTTCTACTTTGAGTCTTTGATAACACCGTATTTTGACCACTTTTATGGATCATTTTAAAATACTGTTTCTATGTTTTTAATTGCTTTCAAGTACTTTTCTTACGTTTTTCTAGTATTTGTAGTTCCAAGACTCTTTTCAGGAAACTTAGGGAAAAGCTTAACAAAATGGATAGAAAACCAGATTTCAGCTTAGAGTCAAACCGTCAGAAGTTTACCCCTGATTGAAGGCCTTCTCACCGTCTGATCCAGCTCAAATTTGGAGATCTTAAAGATGGATGTATCAGCTTTCCAGCACACTTTACAGCTTGGCAATCCAACGGTTCAATCAAAAGATACGCAAAAAGCAAGATGTCTCGTAAACCAGCCGGCAAGCGTTTCCACCCGCGGCCAACAAGCAATTTCCCGCGGTCAGAAGCACTGCGACCGCAGCCAGCCATCCATTCCCCGCAGTCACAGCCATACCGACCGCGGCCAGCCAACTCCGAGCCCGAAGGCCCATTTCTGAAGCCCACAATGATTCCATCGTTTGGAGAAACCCTAAGTGACGTCCAGAGATGTCTTGAGCACTATAAATACATGCCTTAGGAACCCTATTTCGGGGCTATGCTATTTTTCTTATTGTTTTAGAATACTTTTTAAGTTTTAGGTTTTAGGGAGAGAGAGATTTGTCTCTTGAACCCTTGTTCTTTTATTTTCAATTTTGGTTTCTATTCTACTTTTTAATACTATGTTTTTGATTTCGTTCATCATGTATGAGTAGTTTTATTGTTGGGATTAAGGGATTTTCGATGGGGATTTATATGTTCGATGAGGATTCCATGAGCTTTTGAGCCAAATCTTACAACTTTTTCTTCTGAATTTGTTTTTACTGCATGAGAGTAGCGTCATGAACTACAATCTGATCCAGATGCTTGGTGACACGAAAGTGTTCATCCGGTGTCAGATCTAGTTTGGGAGAGCAAAACAAACATAGGAGTGGCAACCTACCTATAGGCGATTTGTGAATGCAGACGAGTCTTAAACATACTGCATCTCTTTTTTTCCAGGGCCAGAGTGGAAACCTCCTGGTCAGGGTTGAGAGAGATAGTTGTCTATGATCACGACAGTGGCGTATTCATACGTCCGTGACTCCAGTTCGAAAAGTTTAAGCTAAGATCTTATCAATTTTACTCTCTAGCAATGTTTTGAATCGTTCGTACCCTTGAGAAAACTTCCCTGAACCCCAACGCCTTCTTTCCTATAGATTCACATCATTTTTATTTCAAGCTTTAGTTCAATATTCTCATTCATTTTTAGTCGATTTTCATTTAAGCAATTAGAATATCCGTTTTTCTCGTTTTTACTCATTTTCGTTAAGTTTAGTTATTAGGCCATTTAATTCCCGTAGTTTCTTTTTAGATTTCGTTTTTTACATTTTAAACGCACCACCAAAACCCCCACCAAACCGTTTGGTTATAGTCTTCCTTACTTTATATTTCTTTCAAAGGCTTTTGCAGGAAAAGATCCTCCTTCCCTGTGGATTCGATCCCTAAGTACTACAATCGATCAGCTGTGCACTTGCGGCTATTGATTTCATTTAGGAAAAAACTTGACAACCCTTGACACGACAGCACACATCAAGTTTTTGGCGCCGTTGCCGGGGAAAGCACGCGTTTCCTTTTCTGCAAAACCCCGAGAAAGGTTGGTAAATCGACTTTAGAACCCCTTTATTTCCATTTTTTGGTTATTTTGTTTCCATTTCAGAAGATATGGATCCTATAAATCGAAATATACACTATGAGGAAGGTTTCTATAACACTCCTCAAGCCACCAGACGCAGAGAGAAGCAGTACTTACGCGATCTCTACGAAGAAATTCAAACCGAAGACTACAGAACATTCCAGAACGAGCCCTACGTTCCTCCAATGGCTAACCCTAGACATCCTGCTCGTCGTTTGCCTCACCAAGATGAAAACGTCCCACTCATTCACCGATTGAGTCAACTAGAGGTGGCGGTCGTGCACTTAATCGACGCTCAAGCAACATCCAGAGCCGCCATTCCCGAGAAAATTGACAACTTGTCAATACACTTTAACAAAAAGCTTGAAGATCTTTCTGCTCAAGTCAAAACCATCGAAACTCAAGCAAACAAGGATGCTGAGACTATCAAGGAGAGGATAGAAGCAGTCGAAGGACGAGTTGGAGAAAATGAAGTTCGCATTCGCAAAGCCAATGGGAACATCCACACCTTAGAGGTCAAGCTTGATGAAGCAGAAGAAACTACTAACGACCATAACAACCAAACCAATTCCTACGTGGAAGAGATCTGGGATGGAGTACACAAGGTTCAAGACAACGCAGAGGAAATCGACTCAACCATGGACAAAGTAGTCTATGCTCTTAATGAAGTCGAAGAGAAGGTCGAAAAGCTTATGCAAGGACGTGAAACGAATGGTTCGACGCTTCTTATCAAAGATCTTAGCCTAAAAGATGAGGAAACAGAGTTAGAAGATCCAGAAATCAGTTTAGATGGCAAAGGAGGAGACGAAACCAAGGAAACAACTCGGAATCTCTCTCTTGCGGTCGGAACCCTCGTGACCGCGGCCAACAGCTCCCCATCCGCGGTCGTGAGCCTCCTTACCACGGCAAATCACTCCCCACCCGCGGTCGTGCAGCCTCAACCCGCGGCAATTGCTCCTTCAGATACGTTTCAGCCCCTTTCTATTCTTACCGGTCAATGCTCATTTGATACATCTGCTGGGATGGTCAAAACCCCTCTTCATGAGAAAATGGTGTATGCTATCAGCTCCAAAACATCTCAAGAAGGAAATGAGGTACTTCCTTGCAACATAGTTTTAGCATATGAGGATGAATATGAAGGGCACTACCTCGAAGATGAAGACTATCGTCTGTTCATAGAAGGAGGCAATCCAGACAAAATGGTGGAATTACGAGCACCAATCTCCGGAGAAAGGCTCATTGAATTCAACAAGTTTGGGAAATCGATCTCTCTTCACACAGGTTTCGATGATATATGGCATCTTGGTTGTTTGCAAGTTTTCTTTAGGTACAGCAAGGAGACAAAGGAGGATATCTGAACCTATTTTGGGAGGGCCAGACGTCTGACTTTTCCCAGAACATCACCTGATGCTGCAATATATTCAATCGACCTTCAAAGACCGGAAGACTGCAGCCACTACACCAACAAAATCAGCAAGGAAAAGCTCGATGAACTCAATGATGTGGTTCGAAATTTGCCTGAAGGAATCACCTTTGCCAGAGCTTGCAAAGACTTCATGATAGGCCATTACTTCTGTGAGAGTAAGGAATCAATCCCTGAGATATAAGACTTTTTCAATCATGCAAGAAGAGGTAAACCTGTTCGAACACTTCACAAAATTGAAGGTGTAGGTCAGTTTCTTATCTCTTGTTCTATTAGAGGAGAAATGTTTAAAAACGTGCTTTGTGATTCTGGAGCTTGTCTTAACATGATGTCCAAGGCAATTGCTTTGAAACTTGGTATCAAACACCTGCGCAGGACTAGAGCAAAGATTAGTCTAGCTGATGATTCCAATGCAACACCTCAAGGGAATAGCTCATGAAATTCCTTTCAGAATAGGAGATTGCATAGTGCCTGACGACTTCTACATTGTCGAAACGAGAGATGCAACATATCCAGTGATTCTCGTATGGTCTTTTCTAGCAACTTCCGGAGCTATAATGGACTGGCCAAACCCGAAGGATTTCATTTGCTAATATCGACAAAGATGTCTTCACAGAAGCTGTCCCATACAACAGCAAAGCAGGAAAACGTTCTGCAATAGAAGAGTTTGAAGAAGAATATTGGAGTGACGAAGAACCTGCTAGGCAAAGCAAGGAGATGTCGAAAAAGACTTGTCTCAGGACAAGGTCTTCTTCATTGGAATAAGTCACGTCCAACACCAAAAGTCGAGCTAAACGACTTAAAACAAAAGCGCTTAATGGGAGGCAACCCATTTAGGTATTGTTTTCTTTAGGATTTTTCTTTCTTTTTCTATTGATCTTTTTCTTTTTCTTAGTTTCAGTGTTTCTTATAAAACAAAAAAGCCAAAAAAAAAAAATCAAAAAACCCGAAAAAACCAAAAAGAAGGATGGTCTCTGACTGCTCGGCCCAGTAGGAACCAAGAAGAAGCAGGAAGAGGCCGCGAAATAAGCCCCCGCGGTCGCAGACGCTCTGACCACGGGAAACGCCCCTTCGACCGCAGTTGAGTGATTCTGACCGCGGCCAAGCACCTGTTTACCGCGGTCGCATGACTCCTGACCGCGGCAAATGATCGTTGAGATCAAACCCGACCCCAAACCACCCACTTCACCTTATTCCACCTCACCAATCCCCACTCCACCTAATTCATCACCCTCCACCACCTTCATCACCACCTATCACCTTTCCAAACCTCTTCGAATGAATCCAGTTCATCTCCACCAGCATCCCGGATCCAGGTAAGTTCTCTTTGGACTTACCAATTCGATTATTTATGCATTTTTCTCATCCAATCTCGACTTGTTTCACACTGAGGACAGTGTGATTTAAGTCTGGGGGAGGATTTCATCCCTTTCTAACCACTTTTCTTTCATGAGTCTTGCATTATCTACACTTTTTGCATTTTCCTTAAAGTTTTTCAAAATTGGTTTTCAAAACAAAATACGTTTTAAAGGGAATGGTGAACATGAATCAATGATAGTTGACTGTGTGCTTTAGACTATTCCTAGTGACATGCTCATTCATGATTTAGGACTAGACTAGGCGGTAGCTAAGCACATTTGAAACGAAGTACCCCAGAGAAATTTGAATGATTTCGATTTAGATGAAGGAATACACTAGCTCTGTTTTATTTGGACTTAATCTGGACTTAATTTTCTCATTGAAGCATAAGACCAGAGAAACGAATCATACATTCAGGACTCCTTTATCCTTTTACCACTCTCAGTTGATCCTGAATGGCTAGTTCATCTTTAGCTAGTTCCCCACCTTAACCAATCCTCTTTCAAACCACATGCACTCTTGTTTTCTGTTGTCTTATATGCAGATAAGTGCAAAAGCGTTGGAGAGAAAGAGGAACGATGCAGTTTTCAGTCACTAAGGACAGAGACCTGCGATTTGCCGGAAAAGTTCCCGGAAGGATTCAACACAAGAGGAAGCTCAGTTTGCCTTAGAAAAATCTCAAATTTTGGTACAATCTCGTCCTCTAGTCTCTCCCTTTAAAAGGCATTTCCTATTCTAAAAAAAAATAAAAAATAAAAATAAAAAATAAATCCAAAAATAAGAAAAGAAAGGAAATAAAAGCCTTAGAGAGTCTAGAGAGGTCGAATTCTAAGTCCCAAGGCAACTGGAGTTCGAATTTTATGGAGTTTTGGAGATTATTTTCTGATTCCTGGAAAGAATCTAAGTCTGGGGGAATAGATGTTTACAACAAAGGAGGAAGGATTATGCAACAACATTTGGCAAGAGGAAGTGACTGAAAATTTCGGTCATCAACAGGTCCTTATCTCTCTTGCGGTTTTGCATATTATCTTGCATCCTCCAGATCTTCAGGTAACCCAAAACACTTTAACTCCACCACTTAAACAGCCATTTAATGCCAAACACCATCTACCCTGGATGATGTCTTTAATGAGAACTCACTATTGAACTTAATGAATGTAGAGAGCTAGTTGACTGGAATCAAGATTTAGATTGTTTAAGTTTTGCATGACGGAAAAAGTGGACTAGTATCTCTTGTGCATTGGTGAGAATTTTCTAGACTAAGTTGTGGATTGATGCACTATCTTTGGTCCTAGTTTAGGAGTTCATGTCTATGAGATTTGTGCATTCCCTATTTTTGTTTTCACTTAACCAGTTTAGGCTTTTGCTTTGTTTGAGGACAAACAAAGGTTTAAGTCTGGGGGAGTTGATAACACCGTATTTTGACCACTTTTATGGATCATTTTGAAATACTTTTTCTATGTTTTTAATTGCTTTCAAGTACTTTTATTACATTTTTCTAGTATTTGTAGTTCCAAGACTCTTTTCAGGAAACTTAGGGAAAAGCTTAACAAAATGGATAGAAAACCAGATTTCAGCTCAGAGTTAAACCGTCAGAAGTTCACCCCTGATTGAAGGCCTTCTCACTGTCTGATCCAGCTCAAATTTGGAGATCTTAAAGATGGAAGTATTGATAACTAAGATTTTTCAGGTCTTAGATGGGTTATCAATCCCCTTGTCAAAGTAGTATAAGGGGTGTCAATCCATATGTGTGGTAGTTAGGCACTAGTTTATAAGACAAGGTCTTAAGTCAAGTGAAACAAGAAAGATTTGGTGACAAGTAACAAGTGAAAATATAAACAAGGAACAAACAAGCAATGATTAATGAACTAAGCAAGCAAACAAAACAAGATGATGATAAAGCAAATGATGAAAGATAAACCTCTAGATGTGATCATTGATTAGGGTGCTGTAGATATCAATTCATGATGCTAAGAACAATAAGGCAATGCAAGTTACTCTTTAGTCTAGACTTCAAAAGCAGATTAATTCATTTCCATGACAATAATCCCTTTGCTAATCACTTAATCAAGTCTAACAACCATTAGATATAATCAAGCAATCAACAAGCATAATGCATCAAGCCTAATAAGTGACCAAACAATCTCTCAACCAAGAAGACTGAATCTTACATAGAAAGACATAGCAAGCAATCACATGATCTCAAACATTTCAACTTAGAACTCTAATCTAGACTAATCCTCTCATGAAGGCATTAATCTCTACACTAATCCACTTTCAAACCAAATTTCCATTTGTGAAATATGAACTAATGAGCATTAAGACACATTTCTAATATGTCATTAATGCATTAAAATATCAATCCCTTGATGAAAAAGGCATAAACCCTTAGCTTAGCTCATTCAAGCATTTCATCAAACACCTTGTGGGTGGAGAAAAGCCTAAGCTCTAGATCAGAGTGATGTGCAAAGATCTAGCATTAAGAGCAGCTAAATAAGAAAATGAAATGAGAATCTAGACCCTAAACATCACAAATCAAACATCTAAGCACCCTAATCTACACACCTAGAAGTTTAAAAAGTGACTACTCACTAATCATGATGAACACACCATTTCCTTTGCAAGAGGTGATGTTGAACATGATTAGGAGTTTAGATGAGATGAGTAATTGATAAGAAACAGATTTAGTATGATGTAATCCTTCAGATATCTCTTAATCAAAAACGTTTTTACACTAAAAAGGAAAGAAAACTAGAGAGAAAACTAAGTAGAAGATAAGATGTTTAGGGTTTTCTCCAAAAAGCTATATATACTAAGTGTTATGGACCGGGTCAGCCCGGAACAAACCGGGTACTGACCCGGCTTTGGTGGGTAAAGATGAGGTTTGCCACGGTCAGATGATGCGTGGCCAGACCGTGGCAAACTGATAATGTCAAAGTACTTGGACAGATTCTTCATGATCAAGGTTGCCATGGCTTGATTTACACCATGTCTAGTGGCCGTGTCTCTTCTTTTCTGGGTTTGGGTGATGAACTTCTTGGATTGCCACGTTCTTGATCTGGACCGTGTCATGTTGGGCGTGGCAAGGTGTTGATGATTCGGTGATTGCCACGGCCAAACATTAGGCCGAGCTTCAAGACCATGTCAAATCCCGACCATGACATTATGGGCGTGTCAAAGATCTTCATTGCTTGTCGTGGTCAGGTCCAAGGCCGTGCTTCAAGACCATGTCAAATCCCGAAAGTTGTCATATTATGCCACGGCCAAGCTCAGGCCGTGGCATTATCACCGTGTCAAATCATGACACTTAGCACCTTATCCACTCTTAGACGTCTGGCTGATATGTATGTCTCTCGCCTTCCTTAACTCTCATCTCCCGATTCCAAATCCAATGATTCGACCTGTTATGGGACCGTGACTCTATCATCTCCAACTTTGATGAAGGGTTCGGGTTCAGATGACGTCGGCAAGGGCTCCGTTCCACCGGTTCTTTGAGGCGCATCGCGTAGGACCTGATCGGGCCGCGAGACATGTGTTCCTTCTGATGGCAATACCTCCCAGTTCACGGCTCCAAATCGTCTGATTTCAAGTGTTCCGGAAACTAGACTCATTCCTCTTGATTCTTGATGAAGACAACGGAGGTTGAATCGCATTGCAAGTCCTTCTTCCCACGTGATCAAAGCGAGGGTTTTGTCTGCACCAAACCATCAGTCCGAGTTGCTGTACACAGGTGAGGGTTCCTCCATGATCCCAGCTCCAAGTTGCTCCCAAAAGTCTCCAAATGACCTGAGAACACTGCAAAAATGCAGGACACTCTAGGACCTAATGCAATTCCTAACTAAAGACAAAAGCAAAGACAAATATATGTAAAACTACTTAAATGTATGCATGAGACTCAATATTTGGACAAAAAATGCAATCCTAAACATGACAAAATATGAGTATATCAAGTATCAGCTTTCCAGCACACTTTACAGCTTGGCAATCCAACGGTTCAATCAAAAGATACGCGAAGAGCAAGATGTCCCGTAAACCAGCCGGCAAGGGTTTCCACCCGCAGCCAACAAGCAATTTCCCGCGGTCAGAAGCACCGTGACCGCGGCCAGCCATCCATTCCCCGCGGTGAAAGCCATCCCGACCGCGGCCAGCCAACTCCGAGCCCGAAGGCCCATTTCTGAAGCCCACAATGATTCCCTCATTTGGAGAAACCATGAGTGACGTCCAGAGATGTCTTGAGCACTATAAATACATGTCTTAGGAACCCTATTTTGGGGCTATGCTATTTTTCTTATTGTTTTAGAATACTTTTTAAGTTTTAGGTTTTAGGGAGAGACAATTTCTCTCTTGAACCCTTGTTCTTTCTTTTTCAATTTCGGTTTCTATTCTACTTTTTAATACTATGTTTTTGATTTCGTTCATCATGTCTGAGTAGTTTTATTGTTGGGATTAAGGGATTTTCGATGGGGATTTATATGTTCGATGAGGATTCCATGAGCTTTTGAGCCGAATCTTAGAATTTTTTCTTCTGAATTCGTTTTTACTGCATGAGAGTAGCATCATGAACTACAATCTGATCCAGATGCTTGGTGACACGAAAGTGTTCATCCGGTGTCAGATCTAGTTTGGGAGAGCAAAACAAACATAGGAGTGGAAACCTACCTATGGGCGATTTGTGAATGCTGACGAGTCTTAAACATAATGCATCTCTTCTTTTCCAGGGCCAGAGTGGAAACCTACTGGTCAGGGTTGACAGAGATAGTTGTCTATGATCACGACAGTGGCGTATTCATATGTCCGTGAATCAAGTTCGAAAAGTTTAAGCTAAGATCTTATCAATTTTACTCTCTAGCAATGTTTTGAATCGTTCGTACCCCTAAGAAAACTTCCCTGAACCCCAACGCCTTATCTCCTATAGATTCACATCGTTTTTATTTCAAGCTTTAGTTCAATATTCTCATTCCTTTTTAGTCGATTTTCATTTAAGCAATTAGAATATCCGTTTTTCTCGTTTTTACTCATTTTCGTTAAGTTTAGTTATTAGGCCATTTAATTCCCGTAGTTTCTTTTTAGATTTCGTTTTTTACATTTTAAGCACACCACCAAAACCCCCACAAAACCGTTTGGTTCTAGACTTCCTTACTTTATATTTCTTTCAAAGGCTTTTGCAGGAAAAGATCCTCCTTCCCTGTGGATTCGATCCCTAAGTACTACAATCGATCAGTTGTGCACTTGCGGCTATTGATTTCATTTAGGGTAAAACTTGACAACCCTCGACACGACAGCACACATCAGTCTTGAGTCACATTCTTGCATGCATTCATGTAGCGGCATCTAAGTGCATATAAAAACAAAAAAATATCGAAAAAATGAAAAACTTTCACAAAATAATTGCTCACGTAGATGCATTTCACATTGTTAGATTGAGCCTAGTTGCATCATATAGGTTGCATCTTGCAGGGAGTAATGATAGGTTTTTTCCTTGAGAGTATATCACTTTGAGAATTTGGATTAAATATGCTTGTGAAATGACTTATGTTCTTGCAAGGCTTGAAATGATTTGAATCTGAGAAGCAAGTTTGAATTGAACTCAACTCTAATAATTGAAAACCTTGAACTTGACGTGAAATTATCTTGTGATGCACTGTTTGAATAAGTTTGTGGATACCAATATACATATTTGAGCTAGAATCCTATTTTTACCACCCTCTTCCTTAGCTCAAATAGCTGAGTCCGCATCTGGATCAGTTTTCCTCACCCTGAACCCATCCTTCTTTCAAGCCAAATGTTTGTGTGTGATTGAAAGGCCACCTTGGATCTAACTTAGCAGTAAGTGTTAGGTTTAGAGCGACAAGGGCAAGTATCATTGAGTGTTAAGTCCCATCATCAAGGAGTTGAGAGATTTGGCGAGAACTAAGTGTGGGGAAGTACTTGTTGGTGAGTGGAAAAAGGAGAGATGAGTGGAAAAAGGATAGTGGAGAGAAAACTAGAGGATAGATAAGAAAAGAAATCAGTCTTGGAGTTTTGAGTTAAAGAAAGTGAGCTCTAGTGTTTTGAAAAGGGAGAGTCTAGCTTCTAATCAAAAGGAAAAGAAAAGAAGCCAAAGAGCTTAAATGTTTAAAAAAAAAGAAAGAAAAAGAGGTTAGAGATTACAAAAGACAATGAAGAAAAGAGCTGTGTAAAGTTTGAACTCCAAGACTTGAGTGTGAAAATGAAAAGTAAGTCCCCTAGTGAGAGGAAAATGAGTGTGAAAAGTGAGGTTCTTGAGAGAGTGAGCAAGTGAGAAAGCTTTGAAGTAGAGTGTGGGGTGGGATGAGTCCTTGCCCTTGTATGCATAGGTTACTTCTTACCTTTAGCATTCTGCCAAAGTTTGATCATTTCATAGAGAGATCCCGTTGCTGCATTGAACCCACTCAGGCATTGATGAGATCATTTTAATCTCATATCCTCTCCCTAGCCAAACTTTGCTTGTTTAAACATTGCATCATTTGATTCACTTGGTTGAAAGCTTAATGAATGTCAAAGAGTCGAGGAGTAGGAGAACTTTTGAAGAAACTGTTGAGTTGATACATCAGAGTATGGTCTTGCATTGCATATTGAGCATGAACTTGAATTCTCTTAGTGGTCACTTCTCTCTTTCAAAGGAAATATGAATTCCCAATGCATTCAACCTCTTTTTCTCATTTGTTCTTTTTGCTTGAGGACAAGCAAATGACAAGTGTGGGGGAGTTGATATGTTCAAAATTTGCATCATTTAGGTTGTACATTTCATTCTAAATTATGTCTTATTTCTTGCATTTTAGGTCTTTAGGTGTTGTTTTTGGACTTAGGGGTTTGCATTAGGTCCAAGTGAGTCTTGCATGTTTTGGAGTGTTTACTGGTGATTTGGAACCAGTTTGGACCTGAAAAGATGAAGACAGGAGAAGAAATGGTGAATGGAGATTTAAAAATGCTGAAAACAGCCTTTTGGAGATTCTCTGCAATAGCCTGTACCGCGGGAAGCTTTTCTTGGCGACTTTCATGTACCGCAGATAGATCTCTTGGCCAAAACACGTACTGGCTGTTCAAGGTTCTCGGCCAAAAATCTCGGGTGCAAATACATCTCCGAAATTACCGGAAGGTCTTCCGGCCGATTCAGCTCACAGGGTCTTCGGAAACGAACAAGATAATTGAGTCTAAATGTCAGAACAGTTGGAATACATGAGTTTGGAGCATCGAGCTGAAAGATACGGCCACCGGAAGACAGACCTGTCTCGCAGCCATTCCGGAGCAATCCGATACGTCTGAAAGATTGCCTATCCGGGGAGTTTAAACGACCGATTCAGCTTACAGGATCTTCAACAAAGTTGGAGATGATCAGGTCATGGATCGAGAACTGGTAGAATAATTAAATTTGGAGTCGTGAGCTGAGAGTTAAGCTTACCGGAAGACTCACCTGTCTCGCTACAGCTTCAAGACCGATCTGATGAGTCACAAAGATTGCGTGGGACGATGCCTTTACACTCTGATTCAGTTGCCAAGGCCTTCACCAAGATTTAAGTTCTTTGAGTTATCTTTCCAGAACATTAGAGATCATCCAGTTTGGAGCTATTTTCTGAAAGATAACGCCTCCGGAGTGAACACTGGTCCAAGAGCTTCCATTTGATCATTTCAATGCACTTCAGAGATGACCCGTCCGGAGAACCTTCCAATCCCGAAGCGCCGAACGTTTCTTCACTAAAGTTTGATATATTTTAGTGCTCTTTCCACTGAAGTTTGAATCATGCCATTTGGATCCATATCTTGGAAGTTACGCTACCCCGAATGCGAAGTGGCCCGAGGAGACTTGGATTGTGCGAGATAGTTATGCGTCTTGGTTAACTCGCAGTGTGATAACTTAGAGTTTTCAAGGCTCTAAATGAGGGGTTATCAATCCCTTTTGTCACTTTGCAGAACAAAGGGTATCAATCCATCATGTGTAGTGATAGACAAGCGTTTTTAGGTCTTAGGGCTATCAATCCCCTTGTCAAAGTAGCACAAAAGAGGTTGTCAATCCAAGAATGTGGTGATAGAGACTAAGCTATTTGATCAGTTTCTCAATTCAAGTAAACAGGTGAGGTTTTGATTGATTAATGACAACTAAAAGCTTAAAACAAAATTAATGACTAAAGAAGTGATCAAACAAAGACAAGCAAATAACAAAATGATGATGAGAATGTATGTATGATGATGAGAAAGGTCTTAGACATGATAGTGGATTAGGGTGACTTCAGTGTTAAACTAGTGAGCTAATGAATCATGTGATCAAGCAAACCATTCAACTTAAACACCATTGATTAAGTTAATCCTCTCATGAAGGTATCAACTTCTGTGCTAAAACAGTTTCTAACCTACTCATCATTAGTGAAACATGAGTCAACAAGCATTAAGAACCAGTTTAATCTGTTATTTAAGCATATAAACAATCATTCCCATGATGACTAACACTTAAACCTCTAACAACCATGGTTCAGACATTTCATCAAACACTTTTGGTGCATGAAATGCCTAGAATCTAGACCATATATGATGTGTATGGATATAGCATTAAGAACAGGTTGTAGAGAATGGAATATGAACGATCTAACCCTTAAGCTCACTAATCTATCACTTAAGCACCCTAATCTACATATCTAAGACCTTAATATGGGGTTTACTCACTAATCATGACTAACACACTAGATCCTTCGCAAGATGTGTTGTTAATCATGATTAGAAGTGTGATTTGATGATGAGAAATGATAAGACAAGATGAAAAAACACTCTTCAATCGATATTAAACTCAAAACAAGGTCTTAACCAATGGTTCTTTCACCAAAAAGGAAAGGAGACTAAGGATAAGATAAAAGGTTCTGTACAAATTAGGTCTAAAATATATTTATATTGGTCTTGGACGAACCGGGTCAGCCCTGAACAAACCGGGTACTGACCCCGTTTTGATGGGTAAAGATGTGGTTTGCCACGGTCAAGCAGTGACATATGACCGTGCCAAGGCTGAATCTTCTGTTCTTCGATGAATCTTGGTGCCACGGGGTCTCTCTGGTCGTGATGCATGGCCGTGTCCAAGTCTTCTAGGTTCGGATGAAGAACTGGTTGGAGATGGCGCAGTCTGGCTTGGACCGTGTTTCCAAGGCGTGGCGAAGGAGGTGAACATTCGGTGATTGCCTCGGCCAGATGAGAGGCCGTGTCTACAGAGCGTGTCGAATCCCGAATGTTTGCATGATTTTGCCGTGACCAAGTGTGTCTTGCCACGGTCAAGTGTAGACCGTGGCGTTACCTCGTGGCAAATCCCGAATGCACGTATGATCCCAAGTGTTGTCTTGCCACGGTCAAGTGTAGACCGTGGTAGTTCATCGTGACCTTGGACCCTTCAACTTTTAAAACGCTTCGGAGGTTGCCACGGCCAAGTCCAAAACCGTGGTGTGTATACCGTGTCAAATCCCGAAGGACTGCATCAAGTGCCACGGTCAGATGTGGACCGTGGCATTCCACCATGCCAACCTTACACTTAGCATAATTTCCATGCTCTTGATACTCGAAGGATATGTGTGTCTCTATTCTTCCGGAACTCACGCCTCACAACTCCAAATGGAACGATCTTAACTGTTCTGGAAATAGGACACAATTATCTCAAATCTTGATGAAGGCCCTGTAGACTTAATCGGTCTGGAAATGCATTGTCCTTTGCAATCTTTGGAGCTCATCGGGTCGGTCTAAAATGGCAGCGAGACGGGCGTGCTTTCGGACGAGCTTAACTCTCTTCTCACATCTCCAAATAGGGCGATCTCAAGTGTTCCGACAACTAGACGTATTCCTCTTGATTCTTTATGAAGACACCGGAGGTTGAATCGCATTGCAAGTCCTTCGTCCCATGCGATCAAAATGAGGGTTTTGTCTGCACCAAACTATCTGTCCGAGTTGCTGTACACAGGTTAGGGTTCCTCCATGATCCCAGCTCCAAGTTGCTCCCAAAAGTCTCCAAATGGCCTGAGAACACTCCAAAAATGCAGGACACTCTAAGACCTAATGCAAATCCTAAACAAAGCTAGAACCAAGGACAAACTCTAACAAGACTTGCTAAATGTATTCATGAGCATCAATATTTGGACAACAATGCAGTCCTAATCATGACAAATTATGAATAAATCAACTCCTCCACACTTGTCCTTTGCTTGTCCTCAAGCAAAAAGAGCAAATGAGAGAAAGAGGTTGGATGCATTGGAAGTTCATATTCCTTAATGAGAGAGTGTATCACTAAAAGAATTCAAGGCTCACTGTCCTAGTTGCTAATTCTAAGATGCATTGCAAACAAGATTACTCACAAAACTTTAGCCATACTTATCAATAAATGAATCAAGCTCAAGCTTAAGTTTTCACAAACAGCCATAGTTCCAACCTTTTGACATTCATTAAAGCTCATGTGAATCATGCTTATGCAAATCCTGTGAACTCACTTGTCTTGGGACAGGATCATGAGAAAAAGATGATCTCATTTAATGTTTATGGTTTCCATGCAGCTCAAGGGATCACTCAAGAAGGAATAAACTTTAACAGAATGCTAAGGGTAAAAGGCAACTGGTGCATACAAGAGCAGAATCCCATCTACCCAATGCCCCAAATTGGTCTTTAACCTTAAATCTACTCCCATGAAGATTACATCCTAGCTACTCCTTTCTCAAGACAGTCATTGCCTTATCAACCCTCTCCTCACTTTACTCTCATTATTTTTCTCACCAGGGGAATCATCTTTTCAACTTTAAAATCAGGCTTTGGGGTCTGAGTCTTCCACTTAGCTCTTTCCCATATAACACTTTCTAGCCTATTTTCTTTTCTTTTCAAACACTTGAGACCATTTGGCTTCTTTTCTATTCTTTTTACTTAGAGGCTAGACTTTTCTTTTCAAAACACAAGAGTTTTTCTTTCTTTACACAGCAGACCCCAAACCGCTTTCTTTTTTTTTTCATCCCCTGGTTCACATCTCAAATTTCCTCTTTTCCACTCAGCGTCTCTCAAGAACTCTTCCTAGCCTACTCTAGACTCATGATGTTGAGCTAGATCTACATGAGACCCTACTCTTGTCGCCCTAAAGCCAACACTTTCTGTCAAGTTTATTCAGAAAAAGGCCTCACATTTCTCACTATAGTGTTTCAGGCTTCAAGGAAGGTTTGGTTAAAGGCAGGAAACCGTCTCAAGGTGAGAGAACAGCTATTTGAGCTAGCAAAGAGTGGTAAAAGGGATAAGAGAGCTCAAATATTTTAAGGGTACCCATGAGTTCACAATGACATGCACAAGCAATGATAATTAGATTGTCAAATTATGGTTCTCACTTAGATAAGGCTGGACTAATCAAAGCTTGATTCACTCAACAAGTTCAAAGCATGGATCAGTCTTGATTTCTTTCTTGTTTACATGCAGCAAAGAACTAGAAACTAGGGCAGTGAACCGAATTCTTAAAGTGATATTCTCTCAAGGAAAAATCTATCATTACTCCCTTGCATTGATGCAGCCTACATGAATATGCAACTAGAATCAATCTTAAAAATGAGAATGCAACTACATGAACCTTTTTTTTTTATATATGCACTTAGATGAAACTACATGAATGCATGCAAGAATGTAACTCAAGACTCAAAGTGTAAAATAAAAACAGAGAAAACATGATTAGTAAAAGATGAAACTCATCCTCCACACTTAAATAACACAGTCCCTTGTGTTATAAAAGCATGAGAAAGGAGTAAAAGCAAAACAAACAAGTAAAATGCAAAGAGGAAAAGAAAATCTACATGCATATATACAAGGTTTGGAGTATTTACCTCAATCGCTGAGGTCGGATCCCAGGTAATGGGATGGATTGGAGGTAGAGCAGGATGGTGTTGAATGTCTAGGTGGGCTGCTCTCAGGTGAATCTGGTAGGAACGCTGTGGCCGGGTTGATCCACTGAAGTTTGAATCATGCCATTTGGATCCATATCCTGGAAGTTACGCTACCCCGAATGCGAAGTGGCCCGAGGAGACTTGGATTGTGCGAGATAGTTCTGCGTCTTGGTTAACTTGCAGTGTGATAACTTAGAGTTTTCAAGGCTCTAAATGAGGGGTTATCAATCCCTTTTGTCACTTTGCAGAACAAAGGGTATCAATCCATCATGTGTAGCGATAGACAAGCGTTTTTAGGTCTTAGGGCTATCAATCCCCTTGTCAAAGTAGCACAAAAGAGGTTGTCAATCCAAGAATGTGGTGATAGACTCTAAGCTATGTGATCAGTTTCTCAATTCAAGTAAACAGGTGAGGTTTTGATTGATTAATGACAAGTAAAAACTTAAACCAAAATTAATGACTAAAGAAGTGATCAAACAAAGACAAGCAAATAACAAAATGATGATCAGAATGTATGTATGATGATGAGAAAGGTCTTAGACATGATAGTGGATTAGGGTGCCTTCAGTGTTAAACTAGTGAGCTAATGAATCATGTTATCAAGCTAACCATTCAACTTAAACACCATTGATTAAGTTAATCCTCTCATGAAGGTATCAACTTCTGTGCTAAAACAGTTTCTAACCTAGTCATCATTAGTGAAACATGAGTCAACAAGCATTAAGAACCAGTTTAATCTGTTATTTAAGCATATAAACAATCATTCCCATGATGAATAACACTTAAACCTCTAACAACCTTGGTTCAGACATTTCATCAAACACTTTTGGTGTATGAAATGCCCAGAATCTAGACCACATATGATGTGTATGGATCTAGCATTAAGAACAGCTTGTAGAGAATGGAATATGAATGATCTAACCCCTAAGCTCACTAATCTATCACTTAAGCACCTAATCTACATATCTAAGACCTTAATATGGGGTTTACTCACTAATCATGACTAACACACTAGATCCTTTGCAAGATGTGCTGTTAATCATGATTAGAAGTGTGATTTGATGATGAGAAATGATAAGACAAGATGAAAAAACACTCTTCAATCGATATTAAACTCAAAACAATGTCTTAACCAATGGTTCTTTCACTAAAAAGGAAAGGAGACTAAGGAAAAGATAAAAGGTTCTCTACAAATTAGGTCTAAAATGTATTTATATTGGTCTTGGACGAACCGGGTCAGCCCGGAACAAACCGGGTACTGACCCCGCTTTGATGGGTAAAGATGAGGTTTGCCATGGTCAAGCCGTGGCATATGACCGTGTCAAGGCTGAATCTTCTGTTCTTCGATGAATCTTGGTGCCACGGGGTCTCTCTGGTCGTGATGCATGGCCGTGTCCAAGTCTTCTGGGTTCGGATGAAGAACTGGTTGGAGAGGGCACGGTCTGGCTTGGACCGTGTTTCCAGGGCGTGGCGAAGGAGCTGAACATTCGGTGATTCCCTCGGCCAGATGAGAGGCCGTGCCTAATGAGCGTGTCGAATCCCGAATGTTTGCATGATTTTGCCGCGGCCAAGTGTGTCTTGCCACGGTCAAGTGTAGACCGTGGCGTTACCTCGTGGCAAATCCCGAATGCACGTATGATCCCAAGTGTTGTCTTGCCACGGTCAAGTGTAGACCGTGGTAGTTCATCGTGACCTTGGACCCTTCAACTTTTAAAACGCTTCGGAGGTTGCCACGGCCAAGTCCAAAACCGTGGTGTGTATACCGTGTCAAATCCCGAAGGACTGCATCAAGTGCCACGGTCAGATGTGGACCGTGGCATTCCACCATGCCAACCTTACACTTAGCATAATTTCCATGCTCTTGATACTCGAAGGATATGTGTGTCTCTATTCTTCCGGAACTCACGCCTCACAACTCCAAATGGAACGATCTTAACTGTTCTGGAAATAGGACACAATTATCTCAAATCTTGATGAAGGCCCTGTAGACTTAATCGGTCTGGAAATGCATTGTCCTTTGCAATCTTTGGAGCTCATCGGGTCGGTCTAAAATGGCAGCGAGACGGGCGTGCTTTCGGACGAGCTTAACTCTCTTCTCACATCTCCAAATAGGGCGATCTCAAGTGTTCCGACAACTAGACGTATTCCTCTTGATTCTTTATGAAGACACCGGAGGTTGAATCGCATTGCAAGTCCTTCGTCCCATGCGATCAAAATGAGGGTTTTGTCTGCACCAAACTATCTGTCCGAGTTGCTGTACACAGGTTAGGGTTCCTCCATGATCCCAGCTCCAAGTTGCTCCCAAAAGTCTCCAAATGGCCTGAGAACACTCCAAAAATGCAGGACACTCTAAGACCTAATGCAAATCCTAAACAAAGCTAGAACCAAGGACAAACTCTAACAAGACTTGCTAAATGTATTCATGAGCATCAATATTTGGACAACAATGCAGTCCTAATCATGACAAATTATGAATAAATCAACTCCTCCACACTTGTCCTTTGCTTGTCCTCAAGCAAAAAGAGCAAATGAGAGAAAGAGGTTGGATGCATTGGAAGTTCATATTCCTTAATGAGAGAGTGTATCACTAAAAGAATTCAAGGCTCACTGTCCTAGTTGCTAATTCTAAGATGCATTGCAAACAAGATTACTCACAAAACTTTAGCCATACTTATCAATAAATGAATCAAGCTCAAGCTTAAGTTTTCACAAACAGCCATAGTTCCAACCTTTTGACATTCATTAAAGCTCATGTGAATCATGCTTATGCAAATCCTGTGAACTCACTTGTCTTGGGACAGGATCATGAGAAAAAGATGATCTCATTTAATGTTTATGGTTTCCATGCAGCTCAAGGGATCACTCAAGAAGGAATAAACTTTAACAGAATGCTAAGGGTAAAAGGCAACTGGTGCATACAAGAGCAGAATCCCATCTACCCAATGCCCCAAATTGGTCTTTAACCTTAAATCTACTCCCATGAAGATTACATCCTAGCTACTCCTTTCTCAAGACAGTCATTGCCTTATCAACCCTCTCCTCACTTTACTCTCATTATTTTTCTCACCAGGGGATTCATCTTTTCAACTTTAAAATCAGGCTTTGGGGTCTGAGTCTTCCACTTAGCTCTTTCCCATATAACACTTTCTAGCCTATTTTCTTTTCTTTTCAAACACTTGAGACCATTTGGCTTCTTTTCTATTCTTTTTACTTAGAGGCTAGACTTTTCTTTTCAAAACACAAGAGTTTTTCTTTCTTTACACAGCAGACCCCAAACCGCTTTCTTTTTTTTTCCATCCCCTGGTTCACATCTCAAATTTCCTCTTTTCCACTCAGCGTCTCTCAAGAACTCTTCCTAGCCTACTCTAGACTCATGATGTTGAGCTAGATCTACATGAGACCCTACTCTTGTCGCCCTAAAGCCAACACTTTCTGTCAAGTTTATTCAGAAAAAGGCCTCACATTTCTCACTATAGTGTTTCAGGCTTCAAGGAAGGTTTGGTTAAAGGCAGGAAACCGTCTCAAGGTGAGAGAACAGCTATTTGAGCTAGCAAAGAGTGGTAAAAGGGATAAGTGATATGTTCATAATTTGCATCATTTAGGTTGCATAAATCATTCCAAATCATGTTTTATTTCATGTATTTTAGGTCCTTAGGGTTTGTTTTAGAACTTAGGAGATGCATTAGGTCCCAATGAGTCTTTGCATGTTTTGAGTGTCTATCAGGTGATTATGGAGCTGAAAAGATGAATCCAGGAGGTGGAATGGTGAGCAGAGCTTGAAAAAATGGAAAACTTGAGTCTATGGAGGTTATCGGCCATTCTCGCTGGCCAGGAAGGTTTTACCGGCCATTTTCATGTACCGCGGGAAGCTTTACCGGCCATTTTCACGTACCGCGAATTAAGTATATCGGCCAAAATCTCCGGGTGCGAACGAGTCTCAGAAATCACCTGTCCGGGGAGCCTTCCGGTCCGATTCAGATGGCGGGTCCTTCATAGAAGTTGGAGAGCATTGAAGCACGGTCTCATAGCAATTGGAATCGTAGAATTCGGACGCGTGAGCAGAGAGATAAGCTCGTCGGAAGAAACCCCTGTCTCGCAGGTATTCCGGACCGAGCAGATCAGTTCTGAAGGATGCGAAGGACGGTGCACTTCCAGGCCGATTCAGCTTCCGGGTCCTTCATGAGAATCAGAGAAATTTGAGTCTTCTTTCCAGAACGTCCAAGAGCATTCAATTCGGATCTATGAGCAGGAAGATACGGCCTCCGGAATGGACACATGTCTAGACGCCTCTCTCTGGTCGTATACATGCACTGCAAAGATGTGCCCTCCAGGAAGCCTTCCACCTCCCAAGCACTGAAACTTCCTTCACAAAAGTTGGAGATAAATGAGTCCTATGTCTTCTGCAACCGAAATCATTCAATTCGGACAAGTATCACAGGAGTTACACTCTCCGGAATGCGAAGTGATCTAAGCTGCTCTGGATGCTGCGAGATGGTCTTGCGACTTGGTTAACCCGCAGGCCTGAAGATGAACGCCTGAATGCTGATGCTGCGAGTTGAAATGTGCGGGTAAACTATCACTGGAAGAGGTCTGGAGCTCCCGAGCAAGAGAAATGCTAAGTCCACAATCGTGCGACTTAGGCATGCGAGTCATCCGTGCCTGGATCTATGCCGCACGATCACTCGGAATTCACTCCGACTTGAGCCTGCGACCTAAGTGCAATAGAGACCAACCCGCACAGTTTCTACATCCCCCAGAAACCGGCTCAGCCCTGCGAGTTGGAGAGGAAGGAGACCATGCCGCAGAAACACTCGCAATTTACTCCTAGATAGGCGTGCGGCTCCGACAAGGCGATTCAAGCCTCACAAGACAAGTCTTCATCTACTGCGACTTAGGTGTGCGGCCTGGGACATACTGAACCGACCCGCAGCTTTTCCCATTTATCCATTAAAGCCGGGTCAGGACCCGGTTTGTTCCGGGCTGACCCGGTTCGTTTTTAAGAAGGTATAAATACTTTTTAGGGTTTTTTGGGGGAGAACTAAGTTTTATTCCCTTTGTCTCTTGCCTCTTTTGTGAAAAAGACTCCATTAAGAAGAGAAATATCTATTTTTGAGTGTTTAATCAAGAGAGTTTTAAGAGATCTGGGTGTTTAAAGCTGTTTTCTTTTGAATCTATCATCTCCATCTCCATTTCTCATCATTAATCATGCTAATCTTCTCAACTTGCAAAGGTTTAAGAGAGATTAGTATGATTAGTGAGTAATCCCATATTAAGGTCTTAGATATGTAGATTAGGGTGCTTAAGTGGTAGATTAGCGAGCTTAGGGGTTAGATCATGCATATTCCATTCTCTACAACTTGTTCTCTATGCTAGATCCATACAAATCATATGTGGTCTAGATTCTGGGCATTTCATGCACCAAAAGTGTTTGATGAAATGCCTGAACCAAAGTTGTTAGAGGTTTAAGTGTTATTCATCATGGGAATGATTGTTTATATGCTTAAATGACAGATTAAACTGATTCTTAATGCTTGTTAACTCATGTTTCACTGATGATGATTGGGTTTGAAACTGATTTAGCATAGGAGTTAATGCCTTCATGAGAGGATTAACTTAGTTAGAGATGTTTATGTTAAATGGCTTGCTTGATCATATGATTCATTAGCTCATTAGTTTATCACTGAAGGCACCCTAATCCACTATCATGTCTAAGACCTTTCTTATCATCATTCATACATTCTCATCATTTGTCATTGTTTAGTTCTTGTTTAAGCATTTCATTAATCCTTAATCCTGTTTAAGATTGTAGTTGTCTCTAGATTAATCAAAACCCACTCTTGTTTGCTTGAATTAAGAACTTGATCATATAGCTTAGTGTCTAACACCACATCTGGATTGATAAACCTCTTTGTGCTACATTGACAAGGGGATTGATAGCCCTGAGACCCTTAAAAGTCTTATCTATCAATTGGCGCCGTTGCCAAATTGTGGTTTGATTAGCATTAAGCTCTGATCTGTTCTTGAGATCAAGTGCTTACTTTCTTGTTTTTACTGGTTCTCACTTAGATAAGGCTGGACTAATCAAAGCTTGATTCACTCAACAAGTTCAAAGCATGGATCAGTCTTGATTTCTTTCTTGTTTACATGCAGCAAAGAACTAGAAACTAGGGCAGTGAACCGAATTCTTAAAGTGATATTCTCTCAAGGAAAAATCTATCATTACTCCCTTGCATTGATGCAGCCTACATGAATATGCAACTAGAATCAATCCTAAAAATGAGAATGCAACTACATGAACCTTTTTTTTTATATATGCACTTAGATGAAACTACATGAATGCATGCAAGAATGTAACTCAAGACTCAAAGTGTAAAATAAAAACAGAGAAAACATGATTAGTAAAAGATGAAACTCATCCTCCACACTTAAATAACACAGTCCCTTGTGTTATAAAAGCATGAGAAAGGAGTAAAAGCAAAACAAACAAGTAAAATGCAAAGAGGAAAAGAAAATCTACATGCATATATACAAGGTTTGGAGTATTTACCTCAATCGCTGAGGTCGGATCCCAGGTAATGGGATGGATTGGAGGTAGAGCAGGATGGTGTTGAATGTCTAGGTGGGCTGCTCTCAGGTGAATCTGGTAGGAACGCTGTGGCCGGGTTGATCCACTGAAGTTTGAATCATGCCATTTGGATCCATATCCTGGAAGTTACGCTACCCCGAATGCGAAGTGGCCCGAGGAGACTTGGATTGTGCGAGATAGTTCTGCGTCTTGGTTAACTTGCAGTGTGATAACTTAGAGTTTTCAAGGCTCTAAATGAGGGGTTATCAATCCCTTTTGTCACTTTGCAGAACAAAGGGTATCAATCCATCATGTGTAGCGATAGACAAGCGTTTTTAGGTCTTAGGGCTATCAATCCCCTTGTCAAAGTAGCACAAAAGAGGTTGTCAATCCAAGAATGTGGTGATAGACTCTAAGCTATGTGATCAGTTTCTCAATTCAAGTAAACAGGTGAGGTTTTGATTGATTAATGACAAGTAAAAACTTAAACCAAAATTAATGACTAAAGAAGTGATCAAACAAAGACAAGCAAATAACAAAATGATGATGAGAATGTATGTATGATGATGAGAAAGGTCTTAGACATGATAGTGGATTAGGGTGCCTTCAGTGTTAAACTAGTGAGCTAATGAATCATGTTATCAAGCTAACCATTCAACTTAAACACCATTGATTAAGTTAATCCTCTCATGAAGGTATCAACTTCTGTGCTAAAACAGTTTCTAACCTAGTCATCATTAGTGAAACATGAGTCAACAAGCATTAAGAACCAGTTTAATCTGTTATTTAAGCATATAAACAATCATTCCCATGATGAATAACACTTAAACCTCTAACAACCTTGGTTCAGACATTTCATCAAACACTTTTGGTGTATGAAATGCCCAGAATCTAGACCACATATGATGTGTATGGATCTAGCATTAAGAACAGCTTGTAGAGAATGGAATATGAATGATCTAACCCCTAAGCTCACTAATCTATCACTTAAGCACCTAATCTACATATCTAAGACCTTAATATGGGGTTTACTCACTAATCATGACTAACACACTAGATCCTTTGCAAGATGTGCTGTTAATCATGATTAGAAGTGTGATTTGATGATGAGAAATGATAAGACAAGATGAAAAAACACTCTTCAATCGATATTAAACTCAAAACAATGTCTTAACCAATGGTTCTTTCACTAAAAAGGAAAGGAGACTAAGGAAAAGATAAAAGGTTCTCTACAAATTAGGTCTAAAATGTATTTATATTGGTCTTGGACGAACCGGGTCAGCCCGGAACAAACCGGGTACTGACCCCGCTTTGATGGGTAAAGATGAGGTTTGCCACGGTCAAGCCGTGGCATATGACCGTGTCAAGGCTGAATCTTCTGTTCTTCGATGAATCTTGGTGCCACGGGGTCTCTCTGGTCGTGATGCATGGCCGTGTCCAAGTCTTCTGGGTTCGGATGAAGAACTGGTTGGAGAGGGCACGGTCTGGCTTGGACCGTGTTTCCAAGGCGTGGCGAAGGAGCTGAACATTCGGTGATTCCCTCGGCCAGATGAGAGGCCGTGCCTAATGAGCGTGTCAAATCCCGAATGTTTGCATGATTTTGCCGCGGCCAAGTGTGTCTTGCCACGGTCAAGTGTAGACCGTGGCGTTACCTCGTGGCAAATCCCGAATGCACGTATGATCCCAAGTGTTGTCTTGCCACGGTCAAGTGTAGACCGTGGTAGTTCATCGTGACCTTGGACCCTTCAACTTTTAAAATGCTTCGGAGGTTGCCACGGCCAAGTCCAAAACCGTGGTGTGTATACCGTGTCAAATCCCGAAGGACTGCATCAAGTGCCACGGTCAGATGTGGACCGTGGCATTCCACCATGCCAACCTTACACTTAGCATAATTTCCATGCTCTTGATACTCGAAGGATATGTGTGTCTCTATTCTTCCGGAACTCACGCCTCACAACTCCAAATGGAACGATCTTAACTGTTCTGGAAATAGGACACAATTATCTCAAATCTTGATGAAGGCCCTGTAGACTTAATCGGTCTGGAAATGCATTGTCCTTTGCAATCTTTGGAGCTCATCGGGTCGGTCTAAAATGGCAGCGAGACGGGCGTGCTTTCGGACGAGCTTAACTCTCTTCTCACATCTCCAAATAGGGCGATCTCAAGTGTTCCGACAACTAGACGTATTCCTCTTGATTCTTTATGAAGACACCGGAGTTGAATCGCATTGCAAGTCCTTCGTCCCATGCGATCAAAATGAGGGTTTTGTCTGCACCAAACTATCTGTCCGAGTTGCTGTACACAGGTTAGGGTTCCTCCATGATCCCAGCTCCAAGTTGCTCCCAAAAGTCTCCAAATGGCCTGAGAACACTCCAAAAATGCAGGACACTCTAAGACCTAATGCAAATCCTAAACAAAGCTAGAACCAAGGACAAACTCTAACAAGACTTGCTAAATGTATTCATGAGCATCAATATTTGGACAACAATGCAGTCCTAATCATGACAAATTATGAATAAATCAACTCCTCCACACTTGTCCTTTGCTTGTCCTCAAGCAAAAAGAGCAAATGAGAGAAAGAGGTTGGATGCATTGGAAGTTCATATTCCTTAATGAGAGAGTGTATCACTAAAAGAATTCAAGGCTCACTGTCCTAGTTGCTAATTCTAAGATGCATTGCAAACAAGATTACTCACAAAACTTTAGCCATACTTATCAATAAATGAATCAAGCTCAAGCTTAAGTTTTCACAAACAGCCATAGTTCCAACCTTTTGACATTCATTAAAGCTCATGTGAATCATGCTTATGCAAATCCTGTGAACTCACTTGGCTTGGGACAGGATCATGAGAAAAAGATGATCTCATTTAATGTTTATGGTTTCCATGCAGCTCAAGGGATCACTCAAGAAGGAATAAACTTTAACAGAATGCTAAGGGTAAAAGGCAACTGGTGCATACAAGAGCAGAATCCCATCTACCCAATGCCCCAAATTGGTCTTTAACCTTAAATCTACTCCCATGAAGATTACATCCTAGCTACTCCTTTCTCAAGACAGTCATTGCCTTATCAACCCTCTCCTCACTTTACTCTCATTATTTTTCTCACCAGGGGATTCATCTTTTCAACTTTAAAATCAGGCTTTGGGGTCTGAGTCTTCCACTTAGCTCTTTCCCATATAACACTTTCTAGCCTATTTTCTTTTCTTTTCAAACACTTGAGACCATTTGGCTTCTTTTCTATTCTTTTTACTTAGAGGCTAGACTTTTCTTTTCAAAACACAAGAGTTTTTCTTTCTTTACACAGCAGACCCCAAACCGCTTTCTTTTTTTTTCCATCCCCTGGTTCACATCTCAAATTTAACACCAGGTTATGCTGCTCACATCTCTTTAGGACCTGTGACAAATTAGAGAGACAATCGGAAAAGGAGGAGCCATAGACAGAAAAATCGTCCCTGAACACCTCCACCTTCTCTTCAATGTTGTCAGAGAATATATGCATCATGCAACGTTGAAATGTGGCAGGGGCGTTACAAAGACCAAAAGGCATGTGCCTGTATGCAAATGTCCCATAAGGGAAAGTAAATGTTGTCTTCTCTTGGTCTCTTGGATCTATGGGAATTTGATAGAATCTAGAGTAGCCATCCAGAAAACAAAAGAAGGGATGGTTTGCAAGCCTCTCTAACATCTGATCAATAAAAGGCAAAGGAAAATGATCCTTCCTAGAGGCTGCATTGAGCTTTCTATAGTCTATACACATTCTGTGTCCTGTTATAGTCCTAGTAGCTCTCAGCTCATCCTTCTCGTTTTTAACCACCGTGATCCCACCTTTCTTGGGCACAACGTGAACAGGAGATACCCACCTTGAGTCAGAGATTGGGTAAATTATCCCTGCCTCAAGGAGCTTGAGTATCTCCTTCTTAACCACCTCCTTGAGGTTTGGGTTAAATCGTCGTTGATGCTCAATAGAGGACATAGATTGGTCCTCTAGGTGTATCCTGTGGGTGCATATGTCAGGAGAGATCCCTCTAATATCAGCCAAAGAGTATCCTATGGCTCTCCTGAACTTTCTTATCTCACTAAGCAATGCACTCTCTTCATGCTCTAATAAGCTATCATTGATGATCACTGGATATGTGGAGTTTAAACCCAAGAAGGCATACCTGAGCCCTGTTGGTAGAGGCTTGAGCTCAACAGGGGGTGCATCAGCCTCATTCCAATCTGCATCGAAGCTGCTTTGGCTAGTGTCTGATCCTTTGATAGCCAAGACCTGAGAGCCACTTTGTTCCAGTTCCAAAAACCTTGTCTCAGGACCAAGTTCTCTAGCATTGTCGAAATACAACTTGTACCCTTCACTTTCTTCTGCTAAGAGCCCATGGTCTCTTTGTTCTTGGGTTAAGGCAGCTTGAAGAGGGTCCTCAGTATTCAGTTCTTCAAGCAACTCATCAGCCAACTGACCCATTGATAGCAGGAATTTTTCAATCCTTGATCAATTCCTCAACTACTCATGTCATTGTAGCACTTGAGGTATCAATCCAAATGGAGAGATTCTAGACACTAGAACTATGAGGAGCTATCTTAATTCAAGTCTAACAAGCAGATGAGTTGGTAACAAGGTGATCTAAAACATAAAACAAACAAAAAACAAGCAGTAATTTAAGAACAAGCAACAAGACAACAAAACAAAGACCCAGATTCAAAACAAAGAGAAAGCTAAACCTCTAGATGTGATCATTGATTAGGGTGCTTTAGAGATTTATTCATGATGCTAAGAACAATAATGCAATGCAAGTTACTCTTTAGTCTAGACTTCAAAAGCAGATTAATTCATTCCCATGACAATAATCTCTTTGTAAATCACTTAATCAAGATTAATTCACCTTAAGCAAGATCAAGCAATCAACAAGCATAAAGTATCAAGTCTAATAATGACCAAACGGTTTCTATTTCAAAGAGACCGAATCTTACACAGAAAGCAGCAACAAGCAATCACATGATCTCAAAACCAATTAACTTAGAACTCAAATCTAGACTAATCCTCTCATGAAGGCACTAATCTCTACACTAATCCACTTTCAAACCAAATCATCATTTGTGAAATATGAATCAGTGAGCATTAATAAACAGTTCTAATATGTCATTCATGCATTTAACAAATCATTCCCATGATGAAAAAGGCATAAACCCTTAGCTTAGCTCATTCAGACATTTCATCAAACACCTTGTGGGTGGAGAAATGACTAAGGTCTAGATCAGAGTGATGTGCAAAGATCTAGCATTAAGAGCAGCTAACTAAGGAAAGGAAATGAAGATCTAGAACCTAAACATCATAAACTGATCATCTAAGCACCCTAATCTACACACCTAGAAGCTTAAAAGATAACTACTCACTAATCATGATTAACACACCATTTCCTTTGCAAGAGGTGATGTTAATCATGATTAGAAGTTGAGATCAGATGATGAAATGATAAGAAACAGCTTTAAGATAATGAAATCTCTTAGATATCTCTTAATCACGTCGGTTTTACACAGATAAGGAAAGAGAAACCAAAGAGAAACTAATATAAAGGATAAGATAATGGATAACTAGGGTTTTAGTCTCTAAAAACTATTTATATAAAAGGGTGTGGGCCGGGTCAGCCCAGGACAAACTGGGTACTGACCCGCCCTTTCTGAGTTGCTGGAGCCACCCCTCGCCATCTGAAGAAGTCTCACACCAAGGGCCTACACCAGGGGGTCATGTGCTGGGTTGAAACTTTGATGAACACTTGAAGAACATGCATGAGACTTGGCCTTTGATCCGGTTAAAGCTTTGAAACGTGAAGTGGATTTGTTTGTGATCTGGGTTGGAGAGATGAGGACCTCGGCATGACATGCCGAGGGGCTTGGTACCCGAGGTTTGTGAAACATAGGACGTCGGCATAACATGCTGAAGGGTTCACACCAAGGTCTGCTTCAACACTTAGTCGTTTTGGGATCATTTTGGTGATCAAGGGAGCCTTGGTGTTGAAAGACCGAAGTCCTACCTCGAGGTATAGTCTCAAAGCTTCGTAAACATGCCTCCTCAGCATACATGCCGAGGTATTCACGCCGAGGTAGGACACAACACTTAGCTTACAGTCGCATCTCTTAAAACCCGAATTGACCAGCTTCTCTTCTGTTCAGTGTAACTTTCAGCTCATAACTCCAAATTGCCTAAAACCAGTTCCATGAGAAATATAACTCATTCATCTCAATCTTTGGTGAAGAAACTATCGGCGCTTGGGAAGTGGAAGGCTTCTAGAGGGCTCATCTTCGCAGTGCATTTAGACGATCAGAGAGAGGCGTCTAGACATGTGTCCATTCCGGAAACGTTAACTTCTTGCTCATAGATCCGAATAGGATGATCTCGGACGTTCTGGAACGAGGACGCAAATATCTCTGATTCTCATGAAGGCCTCGTAAACCGAATCGGCCTGGAAGTGCGCCGTCCTTCGCATTCTTCGGAGCTCATCGGGTCGGTCCAAGACGGCAGCGAGACAGGGGTTTCTTCCGACGAGCTCAACTTTCTGCTCACGCATCCGAATTCCATTATTCCACTTGCTATAGAACCATTATTCAATCGTCTCCAACTTTGATGAATCCCCCAACAGCTGAATCGGACCGGAAGGTTCCCCGGACAGGCGATCATTCAGGAGTATCGGATTGCTCCGGAATGGATGCGAGAGAGGTCTGTCTTCCGATTATCATATCTTTCAGCTCCGTTGTCCAAATGCTTTGATTCCAACTGTTCTAAACTCTTGACTCAATTAGCTCCAACTTTTACTTCGACAGCTGAATCGGCCGACAAAACCTTCCGGTAACGTGATTTCCGAGATATATCTGCACTCGAGATTTTTGGCCGAGAAACTTAACCGCGGCACGTGTTTTTGGCCGAGAAAGCTACCCGCGGGAAGGATTTTGGCCGAGGATGTACGACCTTCAGTACACCATTTTGCCGAGAAACCCAAAATTGCTCCTTTTCACCATTTTTGATCATTCCAACTCCATTTCTTCATCTGAATCACATCATCCACTCCAAATTGGCTCCAAAAGCACCTGTTTAACACTCCAAAACATGCAAAACTCTCTTGGACCTAATGTAATCTCCTAAGTCCTAAAACAATGCCTAAAGACCTAAAATGCATGCAAATGAGACATGATTTGGACTAGAATATGTACATTAAATGATGCAATTTATGAATATATCAACTCCCCCACACTTATCCTTTGCTTGTCCTCAAGCAAAAAGAACAAATGAGAGAGAGAGGTTGAATGCATTGGGAGTTCATATTTACTTTTAGAGAGAAGTGATCACAATGAGAATTCAAGTTCATGCTCAATTATGCAATGCAAAGCCATACTCAGATATATATCAACTCAACAAGGAATCTCCACAAGTTCTCCTCTCTCTCAACTCTTTCACATTCATTAAGGTTTTATCAAGTGAATCAAATGATGCAATGTTTAAACAAGTTGGCTTGGCTAGGGAGAGGCTATGAGATTAAAAGGATCTCATCAGTGTTCAAGCGGGTTTAATGCAGCAAAAGGATCTCTCTATGAATGATCAAACTTTGGCAGAATGCTAAAGGTAAAAAGCAACCTATGCATACATGGGCAAAGACTCATCACACCCCACACTCTACTCAAAGCTTTCTCACTGCTCACTCTCTCAAGAACCTCACTTTTCACACTCATTTTCCTCTCACTAGGGGACTTACTTTTCATTTTCACTCTCAAGTCTTGGGGTTCAAACTTTACACAGCTCTTTTTCTATTTTGCAACCTCTAGCCTCTTTTTCTTTCTTTTCAAAACATTAGAGCTCTTTGGCTTCTTTTCTTTTCCTTTTACTTAGAGGCTAGACTCTTTCTTTTCAAGACACCAGAGCTCACTTTCTTTAACTCAAAACTCCAAGACTCATTTCTTTTTCTTTCATTCCCCTAGCTATTTCCACTTTCTCTTTTCCACTCATCTCACCTTTTTCCACTCACCAACAAGTCTTTTCCCCCACACTTATTCCTCGCCAACACTCTCAGTTCCTCAATATTGGAACACAGCACTCAATGAGACCTGCCCTTGTCGCTCTAAACCTAACACTTTCTGCTAAGTTTGATCCAAGGTGACCTTACAATTCACACACAAACATTGGCTTGAAAGAAGGATGGGTTCAAGGTGAGGGAACTGATCCATGATGTGGATTCAGCTACTTGAGCTAAGGAAAAAGGGCGGTAAAAACAATGGTTCTAGCTCAAGTATGTATGTCGGTATCCACAAGCTTATTCAAACAATGCATCACAAGATATTTTCAAGTCAAGTTCAAGGTTCTCATTTAATTAGAGTTGAGTTCAATTCAAACTTGCTTCTCAGATTCAGATCGTTTCAGACTTTGCAAGCACAGAAAAAGATTCACAAGCATATTCAGTTCAAGTTCTCAAAGTTATGTACTCTCTAGAAAACCTATCATTACTCCCAGCAAGATGTAACCTATATGATGCAACTAGACTCGATCCTAAAAAATGTGAATGCAACTAGAATGAACATTTTTTGTGAAAATTTTCTGATTAGATGCAACTACATGAGACTCAAGACTCAAAGTGGAAAATAAGATCAAAGAAAACATGATTAGTAAACACTAAACTCCTCCCCCACACTTAAATAACACAGTCCTCTGTGTTATAAAAGCATAAGAGAGAAGTGAAAGGCAAAAGCAAGAAAAATGCAAAATGAAAAATTAAGAACTAGATGCATATGTACAATGATGTGTGCATGGAAAGCATGGAGAGCTTGGAGCATGGAACTAAACCGCAGCTTGAACCCGTGGAGCTTGGAGCTGAAGATGATGAAGCATTGAGCGTCCCCAATGGTCCCATGACAAGGTCTAGAGCAAAAGAGTTCAATAAAGTCATCAACAACCATCTACTTACCATTCAGGCCAGCCTTAGAAGTGAAGCTTGTCCAGCCACATTGGTTGTGATTCAAGCCGTCTAAGCGATGACAATGGAGGTGTGTGGACTTGTGCTCTTTTTCCCTCCTCTTGGTTTTGTCCCAATGGGTTTTCCAAGAGAGGTTTTTAACGAGGCTTGGCCACATACTTCTTACCTCAGCCCATTGTCATCATTCGGCCCTCTTCTCTTCTTGTTTCAATTTGAATTTCGTTAGTGTTATTTCTATCTTCTTTCTATTCAAACTTGGTCTTTATGTGCATGAATTTTCGAGGCATGTCTCTTAAATTCTATGCTTGACCGAAATGACTCTTCTCCTTCTTCCCCCTTCTCTTTATATTCTGTACTTGACTCTTCATTCGATTTTCATCAAACTTCTTATTTCTAAAACTCTCTCTAGTTGTTTGATCCGAATAGTGTGTAATATCTATTCAACTTGATTCTTCTCTTGGTGTGTAATATCCTAGAAGAATTAAGCATCGAAAGTCTAAGGAACATCCGCAATCCTTAGAAGTTTCACTTCACCCCATCATTCAGATCATTCACCAAACCAAATCATCACTTCCGCATCACCAATTCAATCACATCATCACGATCAGGAGTCTATCAGGTGGTATCAGAGCTGCTTCGTGCAGGTTGTGTCGATCTGAATCAAAAAGATTTCGTTTGTGACTTTTCATTATCAATCAAAACGTTTTTGAGAAAACTGTGTTATTATCTGTTTCCGAGCACCAGGTTGTTAGAATTGTTTAAAATCGAATACTGATCCAAAAATCGTGAAACCAGTTGTGTTTGAACCTAGATTGAGTCTAGTTTCTGTTAAAATTAAACTCGGAATTTTTAGATGTGTTTTGATATTTTTCCCGAGTCGATTTCTCTGAACAGTCGCTAGTAGGTTCTTGTGGTAGTTGAAGAGTTATTCCTTTGTTTGATCCATTGTGTTGCGATTTCTTCCAAAGAACACTTGACTGGGGTTCTTTTGTGTTGATTTTCAGGATGGTAACGCCACCATTGGAAGAAGATGAAAGAGGAAGCAATAGCGTCAACCAAAAGCAAATGAATGAGACTATCGCAACCGAGGTAGCCAGATTAGTGGCTCAGCAGTTAGAGGCCTTTAAACTTGATCAGGAAAATTCGAGAAGAGCACGTAAGGAACGTGATAAGAAAAGTCAAGCAGATGCTAGCCATCACTCCGACTACTACAGTCATTCTTCTAAGACAAGTAGTCACCGACGAAGAAGAAGTGCTAGAGATGAGCGAGTGATTCCTAGGGATAATCTAGCTGGAGTGAAAGTTCATATTCCTTCTTTCCAAGGCAGCAACGACCCTGAGGAGTATCTTGAATGGGAAAAGAAGATGGAACTCGTCTTCAATTGTCATGAGTACACTGAAGAGAACAAATTCAAAGTTGCACCTACCGAGTTCACCGGGTATGCACTAAGTTGGTGGGATCAGCTAACTCTCACTAGGAAGCGTGTAGGAGATTTTCCAGTAGAGACTTGGAATCAGATGAAGCATCTTATGAGGAAAAGATTCGTGCCAAGTCACTATCATAGAGAGCTTCACCATCGGCTGAGAAACTTGGTACAAGGCAATAGGACCGTTGAAGAGTATTTCAAGGAGATGGAAACTTTGTTAATAAGAGCTGATATTCAAGAAGATCCAGAAGCCGCCATGTCTAGATTCATGGGAGGATTAAACCGAGATATTGCTGACAAATTGGAGGTTCAAAATTATGAGGAGCTAGAGGAAATGATGCACAAGGCAATTATGTTCGAAAAACAACTTAAAAGGAGAAGCTCCAAGTCGAGTTTTGTTCCGGAAAAATCTAGCTATCACCGAGAAGTGAAGTCTGGAACTTCAAGAGATTACAAGCCGTTTGTCAAGCCCAAGGTTGAGAGTGTGGATCTTAAAGGAAAAAGTACTAACGTTGCACCAAGGACAAGAGACATTAAGTGCTTTAAGTGTCACGGCATTGGACATTATTCTAGTGAATGCTCCAACAAGAGGGTTATGATCATCATGGCAAATGGGGAAGTTGAATCTGAAGATGAGAAGCCTAAGGAAAGACAACTTGAGGATGAATCATCGGAGGAAGAGTATGAATCAGCCGCTAAAGGACAAATGATGGTGGGAGTCGCCATGAGAGCTTTGAGTGTCATCACAAAATCTGATGAGCAAGAACAAAGAGAGAACTTGTTCCATACAAGGTGTCTGGTTAACGATAAGATTTGCAGCGTGATCATTGACGGTGGAAGCTGTACAAACGTTGCTAGCGAGACTATGGTTGCGAGACTTGGGTTGCAAGTAATCAAGCATCCGAAACCATACAAGCTGCAGTGGCTGAATGAAAATGGCGAAATGGCTGTGGATAATCAAGTCAAGGTACCTCTATCAATTGGAAAATATGAGGATGAGGTCTTATGTGATATTTTGCCAATGGAAGCTAGCCATATACTGTTGGGAAGACCATGGCAATCGGATAGGCAGGTTATGCATGATGGTTTCACGAATCGGCATAAGTTTGAGTTCAAAGGAATAAAAACCGTGTTGCTACCTATGACCCCTCATGAGGTTTACCAGGATCAGTTGGTCATGAAGATGGGTAGAAAGAAAGCTATCAAACCATCTAACCTTGCTATTGTGCCGAATATCCCAAAGGGAAGTGATCTCCATAAACCGAACTTACTTTTTGTTTATAAAGAAACGCTTATGAGTATCACTAACCCTGAGCAGGAAATCCCTAGCACTCTTAAACATGTATTACAGGAATATAGGGATGTGTTTCCTGAGGAGAATCCGGAGGGATTACCACCCATTAGAGGCATAGAACATCAAATCGATTTTATCCCGGGAGCCTCATTGCCAAACAAACCAGCTTATAGAACTAATCCCGTGGAGACTAAGGAACTAGAAAAGCAAGTCACGGAACTCATGAAGAAAGGAAACATCCGTGAAAGCATGAGTCCATGTGCTGTGCTCGTACTACTAGTACCTAAAAAGGACGGAAGCTGGAGGATGTGCGTCGATTGCAGAGCCATCAATAATATAACGGTTAAGTATCGCCATCCCATACCTAGATTAGATGATATGCTTGATGAGTTACATGGGTCTTGCATCTTTTCTAAGGTTGACTTAAAAAGCGGGTATCATCAGATTAGGATGAAGGAAGGGGATGAGTGGAAAACCGCATTTAAAACTAAGCAAGGGTTGTATGAATGGTTAGTGATGCCATTCGGGCTTACAAATGCACCTAGTACATTCATGCGATTAATGAACCATGTTCTTAGAGCATACATAGGGCATTTTGTGGTTGTTTACTTTGATGACATCTTAGTTTATAGCAAAAACTTAGAAGATCATGTTCAGCATTTGCGTAAGGTGTTAGATGTGCTTAGGACGGAGAAACTCTATGCCAACATGAACAAGTGTACTTTTGGAACGGATAACTTGGTCTTCCTAGGTTTTGTTGTTAGTGCAGATGGTGTTAAAGTGGATGAAGAGAAGGTAAAAGCAATTAAAGAATGGCCTAGTCCAACCTCCGTAGGAGAAGTGAGGAGCTTTCATGGACTTGCGGGATTTTACCGAAGATTCGTTAAGGACTTTAGCACCTTGGCTGCTCCGCTTACTGAAGTTATCAAGAAGGACGCTGGATTTAAGTGGGAAACGGCTCAAGAAGAAGCATTTCAAACCTTGAAAGAGAAACTTACTCAGGCTCCTATCCTTTCCCTACCTGATTTTGTTAAAACTTTTGAAATCGAATGTGATGCATCGGGTGTTGGTATTGGTGCTGTGTTGATGCAGGACAAGAAGCCTATAGCTTATTTCATTGAAAAGCTAGGAGGAGCGACACTTAACTATCCAACCTACGACAAGGAACTCTACGCTTTGGTGAGGGCTTTACAAACGTGGCAACACTATCTCTGGCCAAAGGAGTTCGTGATCCACACCGACCATGAGTCTCTAAAACATCTCAAGGGACAACAAAAGCTTAACAGGAGGCATGCTCGGTGGGTAGAGTTCATTGAGACATTTCCCTATGTCATCAAATACAAAAAAGGTAAGGACGATGTCGTGGCCGACGCATTGTCCCGGAGGGAAGCACACGGTGGAGGATTAATGGGACACTTTGGTGTGTCTAAAACTTTACAAGTCATGCAAGATCACTTTCATTGGCCACATATGAGGCGAGATGTTGAGAAAATGTGTGAGAAATGTTCAACTTGTAAACAAGCGAAAGCTAAGTCGCAACCCCACGGTTTGTATACTCCTCTCCCTATTCCTTTGCATCCTTGGAATGACATTTCAATGGACTTTGTAGTAGGATTGCCTAGAACTAGAACGGGTAAGGATACAATCTTTGTGGTGGTGGATAGATTCTCTAAGATGGCGCATTTCATTCCATGTCATAAAACCGATGATGCTAAGCATGTAGCCGAACTGTTCTTTAGGGAAGTTATACGTCTACATGGCATGCCTAGGACCATCGTATCTGATAGAGACACCAAGTTTCTTAGCTATTTTTGGAAAACGCTTTGGTCTAAGCTAGGAACTAAGTTGTTATTCTCCACTACTTGCCACCCCCAAACTGATGGTCAAACCGAGATAGTTAATAGAACCCTATCCACACTTTTGCTTGTGTTGATCAAGAAGAACCTAAAGGCTTGGGAAGATTGTTAACCACATGTAGAATTCGCTTATAATCATTCCATACATTCTGCTTCTAAATTGTCACCATTTCAAATTGTTTATGGGTTTAATCCCACCACTCCTTTGGATTTGATGCCTTTGCCTCTGAGTGAAAGGAGTAGTACAGATGGAAAAAAGAAAGCAGAGTTGGTTCAGCGAATCCATGAGGCGGCAAGGAAGAATATAGAGGACAAGACAAAACAATATGCCAAGTATGCTAACAAGGGCCGCAAGGAACTTATCTTCAAGGAAGGAGACTTAGTTTGGATTCCTCTCCGGAAAGACCGTTTTCCCAATGAAAGAAAGTCTAAACTAATGCCAAGAATGGATGGACCTTTTAAAGTGCTTCAAAGGATAAACAATAACGCCTACATACTGGATTTGCAAGGTAAGTATAACGTGAGTAATACTTTCAACATTATTGATCTTGTTCCTTTTATTGCAGATGAGTTGGATTTGAGGACAAATCCTTTTCAAGTGGGAGAGCCTGATGTGAGCATGGAAAGCATGGAGAGCTTGGAGCATGGAACTAAACCGCAGCTTGAACCCATGGAGCTTGGAGCTGAAGATGATGAAGCATTGGGCGTCCCCAATGGTCCCATGACAAGGTCTAGAGCAAAAGAGTTCAATAAAGTCATCAACAACCTTCTACTTACCATTCAGGCCAGCCTTAGAAGTGAAGCTTGTCCAGCCACATTGGTTGTGATTCAAGCCGTCTAAGCGATGACAATGGAGGTGTGTGGACTTGTGCTCTTTTTCCCTCCTCTTGGTTTTGTCCCAATGGGTTTTCCAAGAGAGGTTTTTAACGAGGCTTGGCCACATACTTCTTACCTCAGCCCATTGTCATCATTCGGCCCTCTTCTCTTCTTGTTTCAATTTGAATTTCCTTAGTGTTATTTCTATCTTCTTTCTATTCAAACTTGGTCTTTATGTGCATGAATTTTCGAGGCATGTCTCTTAAATTCTATGCTTGACCGAAATGACTCTTCTCCTTCTTCCCCCTTCTCTTTATATTCTGTACTTGACTCTTCATTCGATTTTCATCAAACTTCTTATTTCTAAAACTCTCTCTAGTTGTTTGATCCGAATAGTGTGTAATATCTATTCAACTTGATTCTTCTCCTGGTGTGTAATATCCTAGAAGAATTAAGCATCGAAAGTCAAAGGAACATCCGCAATCCTTAGAAGTTTCACTTCACCCCATCGTTCAGATCATTCACCAAACCAAATCATCACTTTCGCATCACCAATTCAACCACACGAAGAGCATCAAGGGGCAGGACTCATTCATCACGATCAGGAGTCTATCATACAATGAGTTTGGAGAGTTACCAGACTTGTTCATGATGGAATGGAGGCATTGGACATGGAGGAGGATGCTGGTGCTTTGAACCCTCTGCTTGGACTCAAGTCTCTCAAGCGTCCCTTTTTGTTCATGCTCGTTCAGGGACCCCTCTGCCTAGCCATGCCGAGGCTTCTATACCGAGGTGGACAAGTTTCTGTGTAAGTGGCAGGGGCACCTCGGTATTAGCTCAAGAACACCTCGGCTTTGGCTCTCCAAGGCTTCTCACAGCACTTTATTCCGTGAAGATCAAACATGAGACCTCGGTAATGATCATCTCGAGGTGCTTGGCCGAGGTCTTAGGTTCACTGCTCCTTTGAATCATAAGGCCGCCACCTTTAAGCTCCTCTCTGCACTTGTTCCTTCAAACCATTGAGCAAGAACGCTTTCTAGAACCTGAGATCACTTAGCAAACCCATCAAAACGTTCTGAAAATACTAAAGAAAAGATTAAAAAGACTATATACAAGGATAAGCTTGGGGTGTCTCCCAAGAGCACTTTGTTTAAAGTCACTAAGTTTGACTTTGTAAAACATTTCTTAATGAGGGAGAGGAGGAGCTTTGATGCTCCTTGTCATGTCCATGAATTCAAGCATGAGGTCCTTGTTCATCAGCTCTTGGACACCACCAGATCCCTTGTCTATGAGTTCTTGTGTGAGGATAGCTCTGACTTTGGCAAATGGTCTTGATCTTCCATTGCCTTTAACTCTGTATTCCACAGCTCCACCATCAAACTTCCATGGAGTGAGAGTTAAGACTTGAGAAGAAGACCCAAGAGTGAATGGTTTAATGCGTTTTGGGCTCTTGTCTTTGTACTCTGAACCATTGCCTTTATTGTTGCTGATCTCTTTCTCACCTGGTGTAGGAGGTGGAGATTCCAAGCAATCCTCATTATCACTAAAGAACTTCTCACCATCAATGAACTCAAGATCAAGCTCTCTTTGGTGTTCTTTCTTTTTCTCACAAGCAGCAAAAGGCTGATCCTTCTCTTTCATTCCACAAGTCCCCATATACGTCATCTCAAAGTTTTGAAACTCATCACAGAGACTTAGAGACACATAAGCTGGCGGTTCAATAGCTTTTTCTTCTTTCTGAAGCTGTTGTTCGGCCTTCTCTTCAGCAGTAATCTGAACTTTGTCTCTAGAAGCTCCATGGATGTCTTTTATAGCGAAAACTTCAGTTCCAAGGGTCACCTCTCCACTGAGTTGCTCAATGTCCTCATTGTCTTGTGAAGAAAGACCTCTAAGAGCAATGTCTTCTTGTGGACTAAAGAGTACACGTTCTATCTCCTTTACAGCAGCTTCATGATCTTTGCTCTCCATGTGATTCACTTGAGAGGTTAAACTCTCTATTTTGTTGTGGAGATCATTGTATGAACGCTTTACTCTTGTTGTGAGCTCATCTTGTCCCTTCAGAAGTTGTTGGAACATGCTGTTCAGCTCCATTTCTTGAGTCTTTGAAGCAGCTTGCCCTTGTGGAACAGACTCTTGCTGAAAACGAAGCTCCACCTCAGTTTTACCATCTTGACAATCTTCAGTATCAAGCTCTTTGTATCTTTCATTGCTCTTGGCCAAATTCTCAACAAGTAGCTCTCCTTGTTCTATGGTAAGAGTTGCAAAACGCCCATTGCTAGCTGTATCCAATGTCCATTTATGCTCTCTTTCAACTCCCCAATAGAAGATACTAAGGATAGCTTCTTGTTGGAACCCATGATGGGGACAATCTCTAGTGTAGCCTTTAAGTCTCTCCCATGCTTCATCAAAGGTCTCATGGATTCTTTGTTTGAAGCCCAAGATGTCTTTCCTAGCTTGGATAGTCCTTTGTATTGGATAAAACCTTTGGAGAAAGATCAACTTGCAATCATCCCAAGAATTTACCAAGTGGGATGGTAATGTTCTCTCCCATTTGCTTGCCTTTTCTCCAAGTGAAAATGGGAACAAGATCAGCTTGATACTGTCGTGGGGCACTCCTCCAGTCCTAAATGTCTCACACAACCTCTCAAAGCAATCCAAATGATCATATGGATTCTCCATGCCTGACCCCAAGAACTTAGTTTCTTGAATCAACCTAACCAAGCTTGCTTTGATCTCATAGGCCGCAGCTTCAATTGGAGGAGGATGGATTCCATACCTCTTTCCATGACAACAAGGAGTGTCACAGCTTCCAACTGTTGGCGTTTTCTTTGGAGCTTGGGTCAGTGCTGGAGGCAGTGCTTGAAGTCGTGGCTGTTGTTGAGGTTTTGGGACTGGAATAATGCTCTTGTGGACGTCCATCTCCAACAGCTCAATAGAACGTGTCTTTCCATTTCTCTTCTTGTGAATTTGGTACCTTTCAAAGCTCAAGAGAATCAAGGAAGACAAGTTAGTAACAATGAAAAAGAGAAAATTCATCATCTCAAAGGGATGCATGCTCTTAGTTATATACATTAACATGGTGAAAATAAAAGCTTAGTAAAACAAAAGAAAACAATGACTTGATCTCAAGAAGATCCAAAGTTCTAATGCTAGAATGAACTCTCCAATTGGCAACGGCGCCAAATTGATAGCAGGAATTTTTCAATCCTTGATCAATTCCTCAACTACTCATGTCATTGTAGCACTTGAGGTATCAATCCAAATGGAGAGATTCTAGACACTAGAACTATGAGGAGCTATCTTAATTCAAGTCTAACAAGCAGATGAGTTGGTAACAAGGTGATCTAAAACATAAAACAAACAAAAAACAAGCAGTAATTTAAGAACAAGCAACAAGACAACAAAACAAAGACTCAGATTCAAAACAAAGAGAAAGCTAAACCTCTAGCTGTGATCATTGATTAGGGTGCTTTAGAGATTTATTCATGATGCTAAGAACAAAAATGCAATGCAAGTTACTCTTTAGTCTAGACTTTCAAAAGCAGATTAATTCATTCCCATGACAATAATCTCTTTGTAAATCACTTAATCAAGATTAATTCACCTTAAGCAAGATCAAGCAATCAACAAGCATAAAGTATCAAGTCTAATAATGACCAAACGGTTTCTATTTCAAAGAGACCGATCTTACACAGAAAGCAGCAACAAGCAATCACATGATCTCAAAACCAATTAACTTAGAACTCAAATCTAGACTAATCCTCTCATGAAGGCACTAATCTTTACACTAATCCACTTTCAAACCAAATCATCATTTGTGAAATATGAATCAGTGAGCATTAAGAAACAGTTCTAATATGTCATTCATGCATTTAACAAATCCTTCCCATGATGAAAAAGGCATAAACCCTTAGCTTAGCTCATTCAGACATTTCATCAAACACCTTGTGGGTGGAGAATTGACTAAGGTCTAGATCAGAGTGATGTGCAAAGATCTAGCATTAAGAGCAGCTAACTAAGGAAAGGAAATGAAGATCTAGAACCTAAACATCATAAACCGATCATCTAAGCACCCTAATCTACACACCTAGAAGCTTAAAAGATAACTACTCACTAATCATGATTAACACACCATTTCCTTTGCAAGAGGTGATGTTAATCATGATTAGAAGTTGAGATCAGATGATGAAATGATAAGAAACAGCTTTAAGATAATGAAATCTCTTAGATATCTCTTAATCACGTCGGTTTTACACAGATAAAGAAAGAGATATGATAGACAAGACTTTTTATGGTCTCAGGGCTATCAATCCCCTTGTCAATGTAGCACAAAGAGGTTTATCAATCCAAATGTGGTGTTAGACACTAAGCTATATGTTCAAGTTCTTAATTCAAGCAAACAAGAATAGGTTTTGATTAATCTAGAGACAACTATAAACATAAACAGGTTTAAAGACAAATGACAATGACAAATGATGTGAATATGATATGATGGAGGCATGAGATTCTAGACATGATAGTTGGTTAGGGTGCCTTGGTGTTTAACTAGAAATGCTAATGACAATGATGAGACATGATTCAAATGATTAAGAACTCTAATCTAAGTTAATCCTCTCATGAAGGTATTAACCCCTATACTAATCCATTTTCAAACCAAATTCCCATTTGTGAAACATGAATCAATATGCATTAACAAACAGCTCTTAATGATCATTCAAGCATTTAACAAATCATTCCCATGATGAAAAATTACTTAAACCTCTAACACAACTCTTTCAGGAATTTCATCAAACACTTTTGGTGCATGAAATTCCCAGAATCTAGATCTCAAGTGATTATCAAGGATCTAGCATAGAGAACAGCTGTTTAGAGAAATGAATCAATGAATCTAGCCCTAAGCACTCCTAATCTAACACTTTAGCACCCTAACCTACACATCTAGAACCTCATTAAGGTGACTACTCACTAATCATACTAATCTCTCTTAAACCTTTGCAAGTTGAGTAGATTAGCATGATTAATGATGAGAAATAGAGATGGAGATGATAGATTCAAAAGAAAACAGCTTTAAACACCCAGATCCCTTTTAAACTCTCTTGATTAAACACTCAAATAAAGATATTTCTCTTCTTAATGGAGTCTTTTCACCAAAGAGGCAAGAGACAAAGGGAATAAAACTTAGTTCCTCCCAAAAAAAACCCTAAAAAAGTATTTATACTTCCTTAAAAACGAACCGGGTAAGCCCGGAACAAACCGGGTCCTGACCCGGCTTTAATGGATAGAGTGGGAAAAGCTGCGGGTCGGTTCAGTATGTCCCAGGCCGCACACCTAAGTCGCAGTAGATGGAGACTTGTCTTGTGAAGCTTGAACCGCCTTGTCTTGGCCGCACGCTTAAGTAGGAGTAAATTGCGAACGTTTCTGCGGCATGGTCTCCTTCCTCTCCAACTCGCAGGGCTGAGCCGGTTTCTGGGGGATGTACAAACTGTGCGGGTTGGTCTCTATTGCACCTAGGTCGCAGGCTCAAGTCGGAGTGATTTGCGAGTGATTGTGCGGCATAGATCCAGGCGCGGATGACTCGCATGCCTAAGTCGCACGATTGTGGACTTAGCATTTCTCTTGCTCGGGAGCTTCAGACCTCTTCCAGTGATAGTTTATCCGCACATTTCAACTCGCAGCATCAGCATTCAGGCGTTCATCTTCAGGCCTGCGGGTTAACCAAGTCGCAAGACCATCTCGCAGCATCCAGAGCAGCTTAGACCACTTCGCATTCCGGAGAGTGTAACTCCTGTGATACTTGTCCGAATTGAATGATTTAGGTTGCAGAAGACAGAGGACTCATTTATCTCCAACTTTGGTGAAGGAAGTTTCAGTGCTTGGGAAGTGGAAGGCTTCCTGGAGGGCACATCTTTGCAGTGCATGTACACGACCAGAGAGAGGCGTCTAGACATGTGTCCATTCCGGAGACCGTATCTTCCTGCTCATAGATCCGAATTGAATGCTCTTGGAAGTTCTGGAAAGAAGACTCAAATGTCTCTGATTCTCATGAAGGACCCGGAAACCAAATCGGCCTGGAAGTGCACCGTCCTTCGCATCCTTTAGGACTGATCTGCTCGGTCCGGAATACCTGCGAGACTGGGGTTCCTTCCGACAAGCTTATCTCTCTGCTCACGCGTCCGAATTCCACGATTCCACTTGATAAGAGACCGTGATGCAATGCTCTCCAACTTCTATGAAGCACCCGCCGTCTGAATCGGACCGGAAGGCTCCCCGGACAGGCGATTTCTGAAACATGTTTGCACCCGGAGATTTTGGCCGATACACTTCACTCGCGGTACGTGTTTTGGTCGACAAAGTTCACCCGCGGTACGTGAAAATGGTCGACAAAACCTTCCTGGCCAGCGAGAATGGCCGATAACCTCCATAGACCTAAGTTTTCCACTTTTTCAAGCTTTGCTCACCATTCCACCTCCTTGATTCATCTTTTCAGCTCCACATTCACCTGATAGACACTCAAAACATGCAATAGACTGATTGGGACCTAATGCATCTCCTAAGTTCTAAAACAAACCCTAAGGACCTAAAATGCATGAAATAAAACATAATTTGGAATGATTTATGCAACCTAAATGATGCAAATTATGAACATATCAACTCCCCCACACTTGTCCTTTGCTTGTCCTCAAGCAAAAAGAGCAAATGAGAGAAAGAGGTTGTATGCAATGGGAGTTCACATTTTCTTTTTGAGAGAAGTGATCACAATGAGAACTCAAGTTCATGCTCAATTATGCAATGCAAAGTCATACTCAGATATATATCAACTCAGCAAGGAATCTCCACAAGTTCATCTCTCTCTCAACTCTTTCACATTCATTAAGCTTTTATCAGGTGGATCTCATGATGCAAGGTTTAAACAAGCTGGCTTGGCTAGGGAGAGGCTATGAGATTAAAATGATCTCATCAGTGTTCAAGTGGGTTAAATGCAGCAAAGGGATCTCTCTATGAATGATCAAACTTTGGCAGAATGCTAAAGGTAAAAAGCAACCTATGCATACAAGGGCAAAGACTCATCACACCCCACCCTCTACTCAAAGCTTCCTCACTTGCTCAAAAATCCTCACTTTTCACTCTCATTTTCCTCTCACTAGGGGATTCACTTTTCACTTTTCCTCTCAAGTCTTGGAACTCAAACTTTACACAGCTCTTTTTCTTTTACAACTTCTAGCCTCTTCTTTCTTTCTTAACAAAACATTTGAGCCTTTGGCTTCTTTTCTTCCTTTTTCACTTAGAGACTAGACTCTTTCTTTTCAACAAACCAGAGCTTATTTTCTCAAAACACCAAGACTGACTTCTTTTTCTTTCATTCCCCTAGTTATTTTCACTCTCTCTTTCCCACTCATCTCACCTTTTTCCACTCACCAAAGAGTCTTTTCCCCCACACTTAATCCTCGCCAAAACTCTCAGTTCCTTGATGTTGGAACACAGCACTCAATGAGACTTGCCCTTGTCGCTCTAAACCTAACACTTTCTGCTAAGTTTGATCCAAGGTGGCCTTTCAATTCACACACAAACATTGGCTTAAAAGAAGGATGGGTTCAAGGTATGGGAACTGATCCTTGATGTGGATTCAGCTACTTGAGCTAAGGAAAAGAGTGGTGAAAACAGTGGTTCTAGCTCAAGTATGTATATTGGTATCCACAAGCTTTTTTCAAACAATGCATCACAACATATTTTCAAGTCAGGTTCAAAGTTCCCACTTAATTAGAGTTGAGTTCAATTCAAACTTGCTTCTCAGATTCAAATCATTTCAGACTTTGCAAGCACAGAAAAAGATTCACAAGCATATTCAATTCAAGTTCTCAAAGTGATGTACTCTCTAGAAAACCTATCATTACTCCTTGCAAGATGCAACCTACATGCAAATGCAATCTAGACTCAATCCTAAAAATGAGAATGCAACTACATGATCATTTTTTTTTTTTTGTGTAAAATTTTCAGATTTTTCCATTTTTTTGGTTTTTATATGCACTTAGATGAATATGCAACTAGAATGTGACTCAAGACTCAAAGTGTAAAATAAGAAAATAGAAAACATGATTAGTTAAGGATAAAACTCCTCCCCCACACTTAGATAACACAGTCCCTTGTGTTATAAAAGTATGAGAAATAAGTGAAACCAAAGCAAACAGGCAAAATGCAAAAGAGAAAGAAAAGCTACATGCTATTTACAAGGTTTTGAGTGGTACCTAGTGGCTGTTGAAATCGGACCCCAATGAGTATGAGGGGTTCGATGTGTGGCCTGACGGTGTTTCCCAAGAATGGTGGCTGGCTTCATCACTTCCGTCGTCAAGATCTACCCAAGTGGTTCCATATGTGACCAAGGCTGTGCAGTTCATGGAACTCTCCCCAACCTCCTCTCTGTTCCTTGGTGAAACCGGTGCTGGAGCTCCACCTTTGCAAGGGTTTTCAAGCTTCTTGATCCTCTTCTTCATCTCCTTGATGCATTTGGCCATCTTGTGGATGGTTTTGTCTTGGTACTTGCACCATTGTTGGAGAATACCAATCTTCTGTTGAGCTCTGAACCCTGAAGTGCCTGGTTCCTCCCAGTTGTAATCATCAAAGTGATATCTGTTTCCACCAAGACGTTTTTGAGGTGGGGGCAGATCATCATCTTGAGCACCAGCTGCACTTGTGGTAGCATCTTCAGCGGTTGCTTTCTTTCCCTTGGAGGCTTCTTCCCTGCAAGCTTGCTTGTATGTGAGGATTGGTGGATCAGTTTGGACATTGTACAGCTCTTCCTTCAGCAAGAAGAAGTGAATGTTCCTTTTAACTTGGACTGTGGTGATGGAGGGATTGGGTAGGAGAACTTGGGCTGGTTCACTGATGAGTGTCTTGAAGTTGTAGACTACCTTGGTACCCACTCTTCCTTGGAGAAAGCCAATCCTACACAAATGTGCTTCATTAATCAGATCAAACTTTGCCTTGTTCTCCTTGAATCTGTACCCCATGGCTTTCAAGATCTTTGTTACCACCCATCCGTGGGTCAGCTTTGCATCTTGCTTTGTAGAATCCCACATGCACTTTTTGTAGAACATCAAAGACCTTGCTAATTGAGATGCAAGGCAAAGTGGGTATTCATACCCTTCATAGGGTTCCCCATCTTCATGTGTTGGCATCAGCGGTCTCAGCCCTACACAGAACTGGGTTCCTTATCCAAGAGGCCTTTGCTGTTCCAGCTGTGTACTTCCCAGAAGCAATTGATCTCCATAGAAGTTGGATCTCATCTTTTCTGAGATTGACCTGGTTGGAGAGAAGTTCATTTCTAGGTGCTGAAAACCCAAAGATCTTATTCAATTCTCTGAATGACACTGAATACTCCTTCCCTTTCACAGTAAACTCCACATGTCCAAGTCCATCTCCTTGAATGATTCTTGAATCCCTTGGGTAGTAAATGAAAGCTTCAAAGGAGGCTAAGAACTCTTGGGACTCTTGCTCATAAGCGATTTCTCTCATCTCCAAAAGTGACTCAACACCCATGTTCCCAAGCAAAGTCTTGACATCTTCATAGAGGCCAATCTTCTTCAGAAAGTCCAAATCAGGGAATCTCCCTTGCTGGATCTCTATCTGCTGAAACTTAGCCAGATAATCAAGTGTTTCTGGTTCAGTTGTCTTGAACTTCTTTGATCCCTCTTCAATGGTGCCTTGGGAACCACCAGCTGAGCTGCTGGAGTCACTTTCAGTCTGTTCACTCTCAGATATCACAGCCAACTGTTTCCCCTTTTTCTTGGAGCCAGAAGCAACCACCAAAGCTCTTCCTTCAGGCCTTGTCCTTTTTGGCGCTGGATCACACTTTCCTTGCTTTGTGGTATTCTTTGCACCTTGACCTTTGTTTCTTGGCTTTGAAGTTCCTGAGACCAAACCTTTGCCTTTTGATGCAGGGCCCTTCTTCTTGGCCAAAGAGTTGGTTCTTTCAGTCATCTGCCAAGAGATTCTCAAAAATATTGTTAGTACAAGGATGAACCTCACAAAAGTCTCAAAATTTTGAAAAAAATTGTTGCAACAATTTTCAAAATTCAAGAACAGGTAATTACAAACAAAGTGCTCTGTTTTCCAAGACTATCTAGCACCCTAGCATTTATAAAAATAATCCCAAGGTCTAAAACAACCTATCAAAATCGATTCCACACTTTAAAGTTCAAAAAATCACCATTGAAGAACATGGAAAGAGATGAGTTTCAACAGGGCGAAATACCTTGGGATTAAGATGCAACAAGTTCGAAATGCAATCAGGATGATGTTAACAACTCAAAAACGAGCTCAGAGCACTTTGAATCAACAATTTTGGTGGAGAAATGAGAGAGATATGGTGAAAACAATGGAGAGAAAAGTGAGAGATAGTTGCAAACTCGGGTTTGTAGTGAGGAAGAGAGAGTGTGGGGTAGGGTCAAGCCTCTGGACTGGTGGTCAATAGATCTATTTTGACCAGTCAAGGCTTTGACCCATCCTTTTCTCATTGACCGCCCTCCTTTCTCTCTTTTGTGCGTCCGGGAACTGTCGGGATCGAGCTGTGTGACCGTCTCGGTGTAGAACCGGAAAAAATTTCGTGCGGCCTGGTCATCCTCTGCTCTGACCCGCACAACCATCCCGCAGCTTTTGTTACTTAGGCATTCTGGCCGTTCTCTTCATGCTGCGGCCTGGTCATCCTCTGCTCTGACCCGCACAACCATCCCGCAGCTTTTGTTACTTAGGCATTCTGGCCGTTCTCTTCATGCTGCGGCCTGGTCATCCTCTTTCCAGGTCGCACGACCATCCCGGAGTAAATTGCGAACGATCGTGCGACTTAGACTCCTTGGGTTTCAGGCCGCAGCACCAGGTCGCACAATTTTGGACTTAGAACCCTCGGCCTTCTTCTTTCTGGTGCGGCTCAGCGTCTACGCTTCTAGGTCGCACGCCCCAGCCGGAGTAAATTCCGAACCTTGCTGCGGCCTGGCTCCCTTTCTTCTGACCCGCACACCCATCCCGCAGTAAATGGGACTTAAACATTTCGGGCTTCCTCAGGTTTTGTGCGGCCAGGATTCCTTCACACCAGGTAGCACGCCCAGGCCGGAGTAAATTCCGAGTCTTGCTGCGGCCTGGGCTCTCCATGCTCTAACCCGCGCTCCTAGGCCGCAGTAACTGGGACTTAAACGTTTTTCTGGCCTTAAACGCTTCTCTCAGCTCTCTCACATGCTTCTTTCCATTCGTCACTGAGCTATGTCTTCTAAAGATCACCTAGTACCTGAGACCAACTCACAAAACCCATCAAAAAGTTCTAAAACATAAAAGAAAAGAGAAGAAATCAGAAGAACTATGTACAAAGAAAAGCTTGGGGTGTCTCCCAAGAGCACTTTGTTTAAAGTCTCTAAGTTTGACTTTGAGGACCTGGTTAACAGGCTGGTGGATCAAGAAGAGGAACTGTTGTAGCTTCCTCTTTCCCTTGTGAAACTAAGTAATGCTTGATTCTCTGTCCATTCACCACAAATTCCTGACCATTCTTTCCTTCCAAGACAATGGCACCATAAGGCCTCACTTCAAGAACTTTGAAAGGTCCAGACCACCTAGACTTAAGCTTTCCTGGAAACAACTTAAGTCTGGAGTTGAAAAGCAAGACCAAATCACCATACTTGAACTCTCTCTTCAGAATCTTTTGATCATGCAGGACCTTGGTCTTCTCCTTATAGATCTTTGAGCTTTCAAAAGCTTCAAGCCTGATCTCCTCAAGTTCATGAAGTTGCATGATCCTTTTCTCTTGAGCTGTTTTGATATCAAAGTTTAGAAACTTCACAGCCCACATAGCTTTGTACTCCAACTCAACAGGAAGGTGGCAGCTCTTCCCATATAGCAGACTGAATGGTGATGTTCCAATTGGAGTTTTAAAGGCAGTCCTGTAAGCCCATAATGCATCATCTAGCCTTTTGCTCCAATCTCTTCTGCTTGAGCTAACAGTCCTCTCCAGAATGGCCTTGATCTGTCTATTGGATACTTCAACCTGGCCACTAGTTTGAGGATGATATGGAGTAGCTATCTTGTGTTTAACTCCATGCTTTCTCAATAACCCTTCCAGAGTCTTGTTCAAAAAGTGGGATCCTCCATCAGAAATGACAACCCTTGGAACTCCAAACCTTGGGAAGATGATGCTCTTAAACAGCTTTACTACAACCTTGGAATCATTGGTAGGGGAAGCAATGGCCTCAACCCATTTGGACACATAGTCCACAGCAACAAGTATGTATTGATTTCCAAAGGATGAAATGAAAGGTCCCATAAAGTCAATCCCCCAACAATCAAAGATCTCCACTTCTAGAATGGGGTTTTGAGGCATCTCACTTCTTTTAGATATGTTCCCATGCCTCTGACAGGCATCACATGCTGCAACCACCAACTGGGCATCTTTGAACATTGTAGGCCACCAGAACCCACTTTGAAGAACCTTTGCCACAGTTTTGAATGCCCCCATGTGACCTCCAAAAGCAGAACCATGACATTCCTGCAACACAGGTTGCATCTCCTCTTCAGCAAGACACCTTCTGTATAACTGATCCTTGTTCAGAACATAGAGGTAGGGCTCATCCCAATAGTATCTCTGGACATCTCTGAAGAATTTTTTCCTCTTGTAAGCATCCAATTCAGGGGGCTCCACCCCACATGCAAGATAGTTCACTATATCTGCAAACCAAGGCATCCTCCTTTCTTGAATGCTTTCTACTTCCTCAAACTCCAAGTAGGAATGGAGCACCATCAGAGACTCTTCAGGCAAAGCATCATCTATGGGGACTTTTTCTTCAATCCTCAGCCTTGAGAGATGGTCTGCAGCACCATTCTCAATCCCCTTTTTATCAAGCACCTCCATATCAAACTCTTGGAGCAATAGAACCCATCTCAACAGCCTTGGTTTGGCATCTTTCTTGGTCATCAAGTACCTGAGGGCTGCATGATCAGTATACACAATGACCTTTGATCCCACCAGGTAGCTTCTGAACTTATCAAAGGCAAAAACTATTGCCAGCATTTCCTTTTCAGTTGTAGCATACTTCTCTTGGGCAGAGTCAAGTGTTCTACTGGCATAGTAGATCACATGCAACTTCTTGTCTTTCTTTTGTCCAAGTACTGCTCCAACAGCAAAGTCAGAAGCATCTGTCATGACCTCAAAAGGTAGAGACCAGTCTGGTGCCTGAACTATTGGTGCACTAACCAATGCCTCCTTGATCAACTTAAAGGCTTCTTCACATTCAGCATCAAAGGTGAAATCCACTTCCTTACACAACAGTCTTGTTAAGGGCCTGGCAATCCTTGAGAAGTCCTTTATGAATCTTCTATAAAACCCTGCATGACCCAGGAAGCTCCTTATCCCTTTAACAGAAGTGGGGGTTTGCAGATTTACCATCACTTCCACCTTTGCCTTATCAACCTCAATGCCCTTTTCAGAGATCTTGTGCCCAAGAACTATCCCTTCTTGCACCATGAAATGACACTTCTCCCAGTTCAGCACCAAGTTGTGTTGCTCACATCTCTCCAACACCTGTGTCAAATTAGAGAGACAATCCGAGAAGGAGGAGCCATAGACACTAAAGTCATCCATGAACACCTCAACTTTCTCTTCAATAATGTCAGAGAAAATGTGCATCATACATCTTTGAAAAGTGGCCGGTGCATTACATAAACCGAAAGGCATTCTCCTATAAGCGTAAGTGCCATAAGGGCATGTGAATGTTGTTTTCTCTTGATCTCTTGGATCTATGGGAATTTGGAAAAATCCAGAGTACCCATCGAGAAAACAAAAATAAGGATGATTAGCTAACCTTTCAAGCATTTGATCAATGAATGGTAAAGGAAAATGATCTTTTCTAGAAGCAGAATTCAATTTCCTATAGTCAATGCACATGCGATGGCCAGTTATTGTTCTTTGAGCTATGAGTTCATCCTTATCGTTTTTCACCACTGTGATCCCACCTTTCTTGGGTACAACATGAACAGGAGACACCCATCTTGAGTCAGAGATTGGGTAAATTATCCCTGCCTCAAGAAGCTTTAGTATCTCCTTCTTAACCACTTCCCTAAGGTTGGGGTTAAGTCTACGTTGGTGCTCAATAGAGGACATAGATTGGTCCTCTAGGTGGATCCTATGGGTGCAGATGTCAGGAGAGATCCCTCTAATATCAGCCAAAGAATACCCTATGGCTCTCCTGAACTTTCTTATTTCATTCAGCAATGCACTCTCTTGGTCCTCTAATAGGCTATCATTGATGATGACAGGATATGTGGAGTTTAGTCCTAAGAAAGCATACCTGAGCCCTGTTGGTAGAGGTTTGAGCTCAACAGAGGGTGCATCAGCCTCATTCCAGTCCTGGTCCAAGCTGCTTTGGCTGGTGACTGATTCTTGGATTGCCAAAACCTCAGTGCCATTCTGTTCCAGCTCCACAAACCTTGTCTCAGGACCCAGCTCTCTTGCATTGTCCAGATACAGCTTATACCCTTCACTTGCTTCAGCCAAGAGCCCATTGTCTCCTTGTTCTTGAGTTAGAGTAGCTTGAAGAGGATCCTCAGTGTTCAGCTCCTCAAGCAACTCATCAGCCAACTGATCCATTGTCTCTACATAGAAACATTGACCTTCAATGGTGGGCTTCTTCATCATCTCATTCACATCAAACTTGAGCTTTTCAGACCCAAGTTGAAGCTCTATTATCCCACCTCTCACATCAATAATAGCTCCTGCAGTGGCTAAGAATGGTCTGCCCAAGATAAGAGGATCTACTGGCTCTTCATCCATCTCCAGCACAACAAAATCTGTTGGAACCTCAAAACCACCTATCTTGACAGGTAGATCTTCCAACATACCAACAGGCA